>NW_006434825.1:958618-1011687 GCF_000325575.1 Pteropus alecto | reverse complement strand
CCCCCGCAATAGAGTGGGAAGGTCAGGGTTATGAATTGCCTTCAGACTCCAACTGGGCTTTAGGATAACTTGGGAAACAAGGCTAGAGAGAAGGGGTAGGGGCAATAGGAATAAGGCTGGAGCAGGCCTGAAACCTTGCTTTTGGGTGTCCAGGGAGAACCAAGACTGACCTCCCTAATTTCCCAAACAACCATTTGCCCTAGAACTCTGGCCCTGGGGCAGCTGGACCCCAGCCCAGAGGGTGGGGAGGGGTGTTTTTCTTCCAGAATACTGCAGATGGGTTTACAGACAAGTGCCCACCCAGAGCGCTGGTCTCCAGGGTCAGAGTGATGATGCAGAACAGGTTGACATTGGCGTTGTAGACAGTGAATTCCACAAACACAGCTCTGGTCAAGCTGTCCAGCCAGGTGTTGTCAAAGAGATACTGGAGAATTCTGTGGGAAGAAGGGCATTTAGGACTCTTTGTATTGGAAGTGGCTCCTTGTCCCCTTAGCCAGGAGGAAGCCAGGGCTTCCTGTTGAAAAACTTCTCTCTCTGCCTCTGTTCAGCTCCCTGGGCCACAGGGCCTTGGGGCTGGCTGCTCCTGGGAGTGGTCATAGTTTCCCATCCCACGGTGCAACATCTTGGTACCTATGGTATCCTGGCCTTTAGAGCAGAGGTTCTCAAAGTGGGGTCCCCAGACCAGCAGCATTGGCATTATCTGGAAACTTGTCATCAATGCAGATTCTCAGGCCCTCCCCTGCTCTCCTCAATCAGAAACACCGGGAGTGGGGCCTGGCAATTTATTCTTTGATGAGCATTCCAGGGGATTTTGATGCTATTTAAAGTTTGAGGGCCATGGTGTTAGAGGAGCCACATAAAATATCAGAGGCTTAGGCAAACAGCAGCTGCAACTGCTGAGGTCCCTCTTGGGCTGACAACTCACAAGAGACCAGTTCTTAGAGATCTGCTTGCTGGTGTGGTGGAAAGAGTATATACCGGAGGGACCTGGTTTCAAATCCTGCCTTGTGAGCAAGCTAATAACTTCTCCAGGCCTCAGTTTCCTCAGCTACAATGGTGTTAACAGCAGCGCCTCAGGATTATTATGAAGAGTAAATGGAATGGTGTGTATGTGTGTGTGTGTGTGTAGTAATGATAGCTGTTATTACTTAGAGCAATAATAATGGGCCATTTTAAAATATGCCCTGTTCCCATGGCTCTGCAACCTGCTTGGTATATTGAGCAGGTAGAGAATATCAGTTATTCCAAGTGGCAGGAAAAGACCTTGTTCTGAAATAGACTATTTCTATCCTGTCCTTAACCCCAGGGGACCCTTGCCAGTTGTTCTCTTGGGAGTTTGTTTTTTAGGCCGGGTCAGGGCCCTGCCATCATAAACAACCTCAGTGTTACAATAATACATTGGCAGAGACTGGAGTTCACATGATCTAACTTGCCTGGTGCTACACAGCTAATGAGCAGTGCCAGGATTTCAAACCCAGGGCTCTCTGACTCTAGAGTGTGCTGGGGGAGCAGTCTGCATGGGCTCTGAGTGTCCCTGTGCTGGATGTTCCAGAAATGCCAGGTCCTGGCCAGGCTTCATTTAGGTCATGTCTCAGAGCTGTGTTTGCAGCAGGCAACCTTGAGGAATGAGGCGGAATCTTTCTTTGGACAAACAGCAGTCTTCTGCCACTATAAAAGCAGTGAATGCTTCCTCTTTGGTCCTACAATGCACTGCACATGCAAGTATCTATCATGGCCCTTGATGGGGAACTGACTCACACTTCTGTGAAGCTCTGCTACTGCTTTTACTGTTATAAAGTCCTCTGTCTCTAACCCAGGAATCTCATGTCTTCTGCCAATATCCATCAAATGGTAACAGGCCGGCTCATTAGCTACAAGTATGGTAAGCCTCAGAAACTGCATGATTCTGGGTAAGGTTAAGCTTTAACCACTTCTTACTTGCCTGGTGGGCAGTTTTTTTGCCTGGTGAGTGTGAGCATCCTATCCCTGCACTGGCTCTAGCAGAGGACACCAGACTGAGATCACCTGGCTAAGAATGCTGAAGAGGGACTTCTCTTCCAACTCTGAGACTGTAGTTTCCAGGGGCCTGAAAATATGACCTGAATGATTCTGAATCCCCCATAATGACATGAATGAGCTTGGCTCAGCTTTGGTTTGAAGCCTGCACTAGTCAATCAGATCTGGACTCTAGCAAATGTCTTTCCTTTGCTGTATATGAATCAAGTCAGCCTTACCTTGATGCGCTTTGGTGATCAGTCCCCAAGGGAACTACATAACCTCCTCCCTGGTACACAGTGAGTTTGCCCCAGATGGGATACCCTCGGCGCTGGCTCTGGCTCTGGTACTGCCAAGCCTGGGAGAAGCCATTGCTGCTATTGAGGTTGGAGGCATTCCAGCCTTCTCCATAGTCTGACAGATCTTCAACATCCAGGGAATATGGTGCATGGCACCTGTTGAGAGAAGTCTGCAGCTGTGGGGCAAGAAGGCAGGAGCTTTCCCGGACTCTCACTTGGCGAACTTGGGCGCTGCCAACCAGCTTGGAATTCCCATCAGTGATGAAGCCTGAAGATCAAAAATAGATGGTTAAATCTAGCAAGCTAATCACCTTCACACATTCCAAGCTCCCTGGCCTGGGTGTTAATGTGAATTTCTGTGTATGCATTGTAGAGATAGCTAAGAGGAGTTCATGGCCAACCATAGGCTACATTCATCACTGTCTCCCCACCCTAGACCTGGTTTACTTCCTGCATAATTTCTCTTAGAGAATGGCACTTCCACCACCAAGTCACCAACTTGGAAACCATCTGTGCCCTTTCCCTCAATACCCACATCCTAATGGTCAACAAGGTCATCAATTCTACCTCTTTGATGGTGTCTACATCTATTCCCATCTCTCCATCACCCTCATCTCTGTATCAGCCCTATTACTTATCCCCAGCATACTAACTTACCCACCTTCTACTACAACTTCCATGTTTCCAGAATGATTCTTCTGAAAGTTTGATTATACTACAAATTTGATTATGTTACTCCCTCATGTAGAAACCATCAATAGCTCCTCATTTCCTTGAGCATAAAATACAACTTTTATGATTGGACCTCCATTTCTCTCCTCTGCTTTGCTTCTCACTGGTAGTGAACTTCTACCCACACTGGAGCCACACTCAATGCTTTGTAGTTCCAAGAACATGCCATGGTGTTTCAGGCTTATCTTTTTTCATGTCCCTCTGCCTGATACACTGTTCCTGCCTAGCTGATTCATACTCAGTTATTCTCATTTAGGAAGTTCTCCACTCTGCATCAAAGGAGGAGTAGGGCCCCTCTCTACGCACACACAGTCTTCTGAGGGTCTCTCCGTTAAAGCATATGGTTCTATGATTATTGGTTCTCTATGAGGCTGGTGTTGACAGTGACCCACACCTGTTCCTAGAAAGAAAGGTGCATCAGGGGGCCGACACACGTTCCAGGGCAGGGGGACAGTACCTGAGTGATGACTGTATAGGTTGCTTATGAGGGTGGTGTTGGCCCATGTGAAGAATTCCTGGAAGCTCAGGATGGCTGAAAAGCCTTGGGTGAAGCTATGCTGGAGGTGTCTGTTGAAGTGGTAGGCGCTGGGGTCCCTCTGCCCATAGGCCACCAGCAGCAGCATCCACAGGAAACCCAGGTATGCTGGGAAAGGAGGCACAGCCCCTGGTTAGGCAGGGTCCCTAACTTCCACAAGCCCATGGCAAGAAATGGAATGGCACATGGGCTCAGAACTGTCGATGTCTTGTAGATGAACTACTTGGCCCTCTAGTAACAATGGAATTGATCCTTATAGAGGCAGCAGAAAGGAGCAGAGTTCACAGACCATGAGCCTCCTGCCTAGGTTCAAATCCTGGCTCTGCTACTTCCTATCCATGTGCTCTTTGCAAGTGACTTAATCTCTCTGTACCTCACTCTCCTCATGTGTAAAAGGGAGATAATAATTTTATTACACAGTTATGATGAGGAAGTCAATAAGTTAATATTTACAAAGTACTTAAAATAGTGCCTGCACAGAGTTCATGCTATGTAAGTGTTTCTTAAATAATTTTTTTTTAATGGGGCATCTGCCATTGTAATGTGGAGGATGGAGCAGTGAAGATGACAGATGTGTTCCCTGCCCTCATGGAGCTCACCTGTCTTGTAGGAGATAGGTGAGTGTGATGTAAGGATCTAAAAGATACAAAGATTTAGTTTAGGAGGCCAGAATTAGTGTCCTACTGAACCAGAATCTCCGGGTCATAGCCTGGGAATCTGCATTCTGGAAACCCCTTCCCAGGACGACTTCTCAGGGCTGTGCCCCACCCCTTGGCCCTCTTCATTCTGCACACGCTACTCTTCCTGCACAAGCCCCATGGCTCTTTGCTTTGGCCATGATCATGCTTCACCAGTGAGAGAGAAGGCTAGGAGTGCTGCAGGGTCAGTTCCCTCCTGGGGAGCAACCTTCAGCAGTGACCTGGTGGGTGACAACTTGAGAGTGTGTACTACATGCTCCCCTCAAAGCCCCTAGCAGTACTGAGCCCCTGTTGCCCCCGTGGAACCCACTCATCATGACACTTTCCATTGGCTTCCTTCTCTCCCCCTACACTTTTCCCTGTCCTATAAATGCTTCCCAGGATCACCTCCCAAACCAGCTACTTGTACCCAGATCTCTTTGTGGGGAACGTAGACCAAAACACACACTGAGGCTTGAAAGCTCCCAGCCAGAGGGCCAAAGGAAGCCTGTCTGCAAACACAGCCTTTGGGCTGAGAATGAAAGAATAAGAGGACTTATCCAGAAGAAAAGGTGGGGAGGTGAAATGAGCACATTTCAGCAGATTAGATGGAACAGCCTAGGTGAAGGCCTGGGTTCAGGAGTGGGCATGGTGTCCCAGGAGCTGCAGAATGGGCACTGGGCACAAGGAGCTAAGAGAGGTGACCTGGTGTGGAGTCACAGTACGGAGTTTGGACTTTATCCTAAGGGCCATGAAGGGCCACTGAATGATTTTAAGTATAGGGAAAAAGCTGGGGTGAGTTGATATCTAGGGAAAATGTCTAAGAAGCTGTTTGGGGCTCATGAAACGTTGCACAGTGTCTATTCAAGTGTGTTGAGAACCAGCAAATGAGAAGATCACTTGTTGGTAATCTCAGGTGCCTACCGAAGATTTCTCGAATAAGGGCAAACGCTTTCTGTTCCTTGAGTTGGGTGGTTTTCATCTTCTCGATGTTGGCGGCCAGAGGTGGCTGGTAGATATCCTTTCTGCTATTTCTTCGTACTCGGAACAAGGAAGAGGGGTCTGTGAAAGCAAGAAGACACTAGGACAGCCCCCAAAATGAGCAGTGGAACCAGACTTTCCATTTGCAACCAGGTTCAATCAGGGTCCACTATTCCTCCTCTATGGGAGCCATTTCCCATTGCTGCCCTCCGTGCTCTGCTCATGCTATCCCAGTGCCCAGAATTCTGTCCCTTCTTCTCTATCTGGAGAATTCTCCTTGTACTGAATACACAAATGCCGTCGGCTCCCTGAATTGTTACTGACTCCTGAATACTGCCTTCCTTGGGTTCCCAAACTCTAAGGTGGATCCCAGTGCTTCCGAAATTTTAATGGATGGAAGAATGAGGGTAACTAATGTTTCAAAGTCCTGTCATGTCTAATTCCAGTATCTTCTTTGTCAAACCACTTTATTGAGTTATAATTTTCATAAATTTACCTATCGGAAGTCTACAACTCAATAATTTTAGTAAATTTATAGTAAATTTAAAATAACCCAGTTTTGAACATTTTCATCACCCCAAAAAGTTCCCTTGTATCCCATTGATTTCAGTCCACACTTGCACTCTATTCCCATCCTCAGCCCCATTAATTTGCTTTTTGTCTCAGTGGATCTTTCTTTTCTGGATATTTCATATAAATGGAATCATATATACATAGATTTTTGGATCTGGGATCTTTCAATTAGCATGTTTTAGAGTTCATCCTTGTTGTTGTGTACATTAGTAGTTAGTTCCTTTTTACTGGATATACTACCTTTTGTTTATCCATTCATCCATTAAGGGACATTTAGATTGTTTCTAGTTTGGGCTGTTATGAATAATGCTGCTATGAACATTCAGGTGCAAATGTTTGCATGGACATATTTTCATTTCTTGTGGGTAGATTCCTAGGAGTGGCCAAATATCTTTTGGCTGTTTCAAATTAAGCTGCTATGAACATTTCTATACAAGTTTCTGAGTTAAAATAAATCTTAATTACTACGAGATAAATGTCCAAGAGTGCAACTTGCTCGAGTATACGGTAAGTTAGTTTTTAGATTTGAAAGGAACTGCCAAACTGTTTTCCAGAGTGGCCAAACCATTTTACATTCCCACCAGCAACATATCAATATTCCTTGTCAGTATTTAGTGTTATCATTGTTCTTCACTTTAGCTATTCTGGTAGGGGTATACTGACCCAAGTATCTTTTGGATCTATGTCCTTCTGTCCACTCCCACTACTAGCACATGTCATTTCTTGTCTGGACCATTGCTATATTCTTCCTACTGCCCTCCCCACTTCCACTTTTGACCTAATACCTCTGATTTCCAAGAGCAGCCACTATAATATTTCTAAAAACACAAACAGACCATGTTCTTCTCCTATTTAAAATACTCCAGAACCCTAGCATTGACCCAGGTCCTATAAGGCCCTGCATAACCTGTTTCCTACCCACCCTTAGCCCTCAAACTGATCTGTTCTCTCTCCAATTCCCCATGCTTCAGCCACACTGTCAATAATTGTTGTAAAACGACAAGTTGTGTCCCTCCTCAGGGCCTTTGCACATGCCCAGTTTACAATCCCTCCCTTCCCTCATCCTCCAGGAGCCAGTTTAGGTACCATCTCAATAGAGATGCCTGTACTCTCTTATTCTCCCACACCCAGTTCTCAATACAGTTTACAGTTATATATCTACTTGTGCATTTACTTATTTATGTGTCTCCCCAAATGGGCTGTTTATTCCAAGGGCAGCAACCTGTTTCATTCAGTCAGTGTTATGTTGCTTGGGGCTGGGGTGGGAGCTGAGATTGACTTGAGATGAGCAAGACGGAGCCTTCTGGGGTAATGAAGCTATTCCAAATCCGAATTGTGGGGATGGTTTTACAACTCTATAAATGTACTAAAATCAATGAATTATGTATTTATGAGTGGATTTCATGTAAATTGTGTCTCCAAGCTATCTCACTGCCTTGCACACAGTAAGTACTCCCTGAATAATTACTGAAGGAATGACTTCGTGAATATTTAATTAGTCAGGACAATAGCCTCTCCTTGGAGAAAAATTACTCTTTTGTGTTGGGAAGAAGATTTTAATGGACCTTTTGAATCTGCAGAGCCAAAACCCTAATCCAGAGTGGAAGAATACAGGTTCATGTTGGGGTAACCACACTGAAGAATGATGTAGTTATGCAGTGTGGTTACCCCATGGGCTTTTGTTAGTCCTATTTTATTTTTCCTGAAAGTCAAGATCTCTGCATAGATTATTAGAGTATTGATTCTGTTCTATTTGCTTTTTCGTTTTTAATTTTTTTTTTTATTGTTAGCGCCCTCAGGAGTTTTGGTTGGGAAGCGAGAAATCTAGTTGAAGGGAAGAAGGTTGGTCAATGGGCTCCTCCCACAGGGTTCAGTATGGCTATGTTCCAGTAAAACTGTTTACAAAAACGGGTGGTGGGTTCGATTTGGGCCCCCATCTATAGTTTGCAGACCCTTGTTCTAGAACTCTAACTTAGAGTGACTCTTTGCAGCCTATCCTCAAGCTTGCTCTTTTTTGGTTTTCAATCTAAAGATTAGGGACATGAGCCATAGAGAAGAAAGCTACTTGATTGGGATTACACAGAGAATGATGGCCAGTGCAGAGCATGGGCCCCAAGGTGCCTTTTGTGGCCTAGGGGTCATGCATGGGTGTCAGAGAGAAAGGCCCAGGTAGAGAAGGAACAAGGTTACTCAAGAGAAAATGAAGGAGTCACTTGTTTCTGGATAGTTTGGGGGCGATTCACCAATCTAGGGTGAAGGGCTGATGAGGAGTGAAGCTCTGAAGGTTAGGGCAGGACCATACTCAACCACCCCAGTGGCTGAGCTCTCTAGGGCTTTCTTAGCTTCATCATGTTCCAGGCCCCTGCTTCTATCTGTGCACCATTACCTGGACTGGACAGATGTCTCAGGAGAGGGACAATAGGCTCCTCCTCGTCCTCCACTCTCTTTAAGACCAGTGCAAAGAAGGCGGCGAAGCCCAGCACCTGAAAAATACCCACCGTGGACCCCAAGTCCAAGTTGGAAACCATCAACTCCTGGTCTGAGAGGAGGCGGGGTCAGGGCCACATTTGTGTTCTGGGTGCAGGAGCCACACTCGGGGGAAGTCAGGTGGGAACTAGCTCATCCTTTGCATAGAGGGGACGAGGTTATGAAGGGTGAGGGCCAGAGCTTGCATGCATCTGGCTACCAACCAGACAGAGAGATGCACAAATCCTTGAGCTCACCCTGCTTCTGTCATACCCTGAGTGAATGTTCCAGAGCTTGAATTATTGTGCTTATCTTCATTATTGTTCCTGCCCCAGGACCTGCATAGAAGTGGTACTCCACATAGGTTTGTTTAATGAATAGATGAAGGAACAGATGAAGTAAAGACAGGGCAGCTGGCAGAAGGCAAAGTGTGGGCAGAGGGGAGAAGGGCAGCCACACAGGGGTTCTGACCTTCAGGGGCTGGGTAACAAACACACTCTCCACAAAGGAGACAGCCATGGAGATGAGCCACTTGAGAGAGCTTGCCCGCCCATAGTGCAGGCCGTAGAGCATGGTGAAGAAGCCCGCCACACCACTGGTGGCTGCCACCAGGAGCCAGCCCACCAGAACACACCACCAGGGCAGGCCGCGAGGGGGCTTGTTTATTCTCGTGAGGCTGCAATGGAAAGTGGATATAGTCAGGATGATACTCACCGGGCTCAAATTCAAATCCCACTCTACCCCATCAGCTACCTGACCTTAGCCAAGCTCCTTGACATCTCAGACCCTCAGTTTTCTCCTCTGTCTTCTACCTGCTGCAAAGGGCTATTCTGTATTCTATGCAGTATATAGATTGTAAAAATTAATGTAAACGCAGCCACTTTAAAATGGAGTCAGAGGAACTGCCTTCCACATCATATTCCTCAACCCTTTGGAAAGTTAAAACAGGGCAAATAACCTTTGGACTGGGCCTAAAGCAACACTATTCCAAACAACCATTTGCAAAACTAAAAGAAAAGCAGACATGGCTACTGGCATGAAAATTAAAGACATTCTTTAGAATTAGCATCACTATTTTAGTTTACTTGCATCTATAGAAATGCTTTCTTTAGCTTATTAACGACCATAGAAATTCCTTCCTACTATTCCCCTTCCCTTTCTCATAAATACTCCTTTCTGGCATCTCCTAATCAGAGCACTATTTGGCTTTCTCTCTGAATTAGTTCTTCCCAAATAGTTATTCTTTTGGATGTCAAATAAAGGCTTGTTGCCTAAATATTTTTAGGTTAACTATGTCTATGTGATTGTGAAAATCTTCACTTCTTTAAAATGACTTTTTTTTTCTTCTCTTTCTCCTTGATTCAAACTGGCCTCATACTTGTTTCTTTTCTTTCCTTATGATTCCACCTTGCACAAATGGCACAACCACTCCCCTCATCATTAAGCCCTTAGGTTAGCATCAAACAGTCTTAGGAACAAAGCCTCAGGTCTGTTGACCACAGAAACAGTTTAGGTCAAACTGAAGATAACATCTTTACCTCAGTTGTGTTTCACCTCCAAACCCATGAAGGCAGAACCCTGCTGGCTACATCCCTTTGAAACCAGGCAGAATGACACTCTGACTAACATCAGGACTTAATGCTAGGATTGACTGCCTCCTACCCTAGCCCTGACCAATCATTAGAGCCTAGGACCCCAGCTCTCTTAGCTATCATAGCTAGTGAGTTTTCCGCTATATAATCTCTATCCCCTAGAGGCAATTGGGGGAGCCAGGTCTTTGAGCACTAGCTCACCTGTGTCTCTGGGCTTGGCGCCATTTCCTTAAATAAACCTCTATTTTCTTTGCTGCAAATCCCTGTTCCTATCTCTTTTGGCTTTGACAAGTGCAGGCAAACGAATCCCCTTTTGTTTTGGTAACATATATTCTATTGAGGTCACACTTAATAAGCACATTTCAGTGCTTATTAGGAGCCAGTCCCCAGTGGTAAGTCACACAGATTTGCTGTTATTCCTCATGACAATTCTCGAAGGCTGGTACTATATAATTTTTTAGAAATTTTTATAATGAAAAGTCATCATACAAGAATCAGCGAGCACAAGGAACCCCCATCAGCCAGTTTCAACAACTATCACCTCCTTGTCATAGTTATTTAATCTATCCCCACCTTCTTTTTTCTTTTTTGCTGGGCTATTAAAAATAAATTCCAGACATAGTTTAAAATTATCTCAAATTACTTCAGGATATTTCTCAAAAATGTCATTTTCTTACTGAATTATAGTAGCATTGTTGTACCTGACAAAATTAACAATAATTCCTTAATGTCATCTAATAACTTGTCTGTATTCAAATGAAGGGGAGCAGAGTTTGCTACCCCAAAATATGCCTCTTTGAGGATATTGATTATTTTAGGATGGTTATTTCTAAGAAACAACAGACAAGGGAGAAACTATGAAAACCAAGTAGAGGTTACCCTTTGTAAAAGGACATTTATACTTATAAAGGAAATCTTAATTTGCGAGGGTGTTTTTCTCAGTGTATCAGGATGTCTAAATCTCTAGAAACTTATCAGTGGAGAAGGCCTGGACTTAAATCTGCATAACAACCTTACATTTATTTACTGTGCTTTCCTGGTAACCTCCATAGCTGACTCCCGACTCCCAACATCTTTTGTGTTTAGCTGAAGGTGATGGCTTCCGCCATTTTGGTGATTTAATCAGTTTTGTTTACGTTTTTGTTTTTCCCCATGTTTACAGGAGATATACATGTTTTTAAACTTTAATTTGTTTTTCCCCTGCTAAACTGTCTCATGTCAATTTGATTATTTAGACCAGCCAGAAGAATCTTGAAGAGTAGAGGAAAACTTTTTCTCCCTGACACAAATTTCACTGGTTATCTTAAAAAATATATTTTGTTTTAAGTTTAAATCAGGAGATAGGCATTCTCATTTCCATTTTACAGATGAGGAAACTGCAACTCAGAAAGGTTGAAGGACTTGTTCAAGGGCGCACAGCTAGGAAACATTCCACTTTAAAATGATTATAAACTGCGAAAGGCTATACAAAAGGCTATAACTACCTTCTTGTTCAAAGCCCCACTCCCAGACTCTGTACTGGAATCCTGAATCGTTTCTGCCTGGGGGGATCTGGGTGAGCATCCTTCCAGAGTTGCCTGAGAGGCCCTCTTCCCACAGGCCCCAGACTGGGGGTGCAGGTGCCCACTCAGTACGCGGGGAGTGGATTACCTGATATGTGCTGGAGGTGGGGTGCCCAGTTGTCCTGCAAGGTAGCCCTTCAGGGTCTGCAGCTGCCTGAGGGCCCTGGCATGGCTCTGGCGCTGGGGGAAGCCTCGAGGCCCCACCAGCCGCAGCTCTTGCTCCACATGCTCCAGCTGAAGGTAAAGACACTGCCTGTAGACACTGTCCTTCCGAGGGTTACTTGGGCCTACCTCGGGTGTCAGGAGTTGCATTTTTTCTGGAGGACAAGGAAGAGAAAGAACATCAGCTGATGCTGAGTGACAGAGCAATACTGCCTTCAATAAAAACAGCAGTGTTAGTATCTGGCACTTACTGTGTGCCAAGCCACGAGAAATCTGAGGTTCAGAAAGATGGGGTAAGGGATTAGCCTTACTTGGCCAGTTAGGATTTCGATGTTCCCCTTTTAGCACTTTTAAAGGACATTTTTTAGATTTCCTTACACATAGAAGAGAATAATATACTTATCACCCTTCTGTAGCAATTACCAACATTTTGCCAATCTTGTTTCACTCAGCCCTTCAATTTCTTTTTTTCCTGGAGTAACTTAAAACAAATCCCAGACATAGTGTTATCTCATTTGCAAATATTTTAATGTACACAGGATTTGAATTGAACCCAGTTTGCCTGGTACCAAAGATGATCAGTCTTAATCTCTTTAACTCTTTTTAATTACTAAAATTGTAATATGCTTCTATAGAAGATAATGTCTTTTTTAAAAAACAAAACCAGGATGTAGTTATCAGTCTTTAAAATTATTAACAATAATCCCTTAATAGCATCAAATATTGAGTCAGTGGCCAAGTTTCCCCCAATTATCTCTGGAATATTTTTCTACAGTTGTTTTGTTCAAATTTCAGCTTCCTAATTTTTTTAAAAAAAATTCTTTTTTGGTTTGTTTTGTATTAGAGGTAATATGTATTTATTGAAAGAAAAAAAAGAATTTGAACATTTCCATTATCCCCTGTGTGTTCTAAGGGAAATGACCTCACCAGGTGGAACCAGGCCTGGGTCCCTCGACCCTGAGCTGGGAGGCTGGCACCCAGGGACATATTCTGCTGGGATGATAAGGGCCTTGAAGCATCTCCGCCCCATGATCTTTACCCAGTCAGCAGTGAGAAGTGAATGAGAAAATAACAGGTGCGTAGAGAAGGCTATGGCCCTTCTCAGAAGAGATGTTGGTAAAGGCCTAGGGCAGCATCAGCTCCTCATCCCTCTGACTCAAGCCTCCTCCTAAACAAACCCTCCTAACCTGGGCCTCCCTCATTGAAGCTGCAGCTAAAGGTTCCAGCATCGACAGCCTTCCTGTTGCAAGCACTCTGGCAGTGTTTCTGGAAGACGCCATCACTCCTAATCATAACACCACTTACTAAATTCCTGCTTTGTGTCAGGCTGCAGTCTAAGTGTTTCCTCTGTCTTATGATCTCATTCAGTTCTCATAAAAAGCTAAAGAGCTAGGTAGATCAATACTTCCATTTTATAGGAGAGGAAACTAAGTCTCAGAGAAGACAAGGAACTTGTCCAAAGTTGCACAGCTGTTACTGCAGCTGGGAGAGCCCCAGGGTTGGGTTGACTCCACAGTCCATGTTCTAAGGCCCATGCTATGAATGCCAGAGTCCCCAAACTCACAGCCTAGTGTCTGGTGCAAGCATCAACAGAGCTCCTACAGGGATGACCTTCACAGGCAGCCCAAGTCTGGCTCTTTATGGCAAAACCTCCAGGGTGGCTGGAGCATGGGGGTCAAGGTGGGGCTGACCATGTCAGGATGGGCCTGGCCTGGAGGGTCTTGAGTGCTATAGTAAGAAGTTGGGACCTCGTCTTGAAGGCAATGACTCAACATTCAGTGTGCGTAAGTCACCAAAATGAGTAGTTAAAATTGCAAATTCCTGGTCTCACCCCAGAAAATTTAATTCACTATATCAGAGGTGGAGCCAAGGAAAATGAATTCAGATTCCTCATTCTGTAGACTCTACTTTGTATTCTAAATAAGGTTTAGACAGTGACCAGCCTTGTATGTTAAAAATTGCAGCATTCTTAACCCACATCATTCACTGTGGCAGCCACTTACTACATGTGGCTGTTTAAATTAAAATTAATTAAAATTAAAGGTTTAGTTCGTCAGTCACACTAGCCACATTTCAAGTGCTCAATAGTTACATGCGACTAGTGGCTGCCGTATTGGACAGGGCAGATATAGAACTGTGAGATGTTCTAATGGACAGTCTTGTCTAAACACTGGTGGCGTTGATCTGGGTGGAAAATGTGCAGGAAAGGGGCAAGAGGAGAGTCAGAGACTAGTTCAAACCAGAATAATGTGCCATATATAGAAATTAATAAAAATTACACCATATTACCAAATTCTAGATGAATATTGTTTCAAAAGGCTCTCGGTTTAGGCCTGCTATCTCTGCCAGAGATTAACAAGTGATAACGAGGTGTTAAAGACACAGTAGTACCAAACTAACACTTTCTCCTTGACTTAATTAGGATTGGAAGAGAATGAAGGAGTAACTTTTTCACTCTGTGATTCAGTGTTCTTTAATGTTTTTTACTGCCTGTCCATCATCTCATGTCCTGCCCCACACATTTGGAAATGGATCTAGTTTGACTTTGCATACCCCAACACTATAGAAAAAGAAACTGAAGCACAGAGAACTGAAGTAACTTGTCCAAGGTCACACAGCCCATCAGTGGCAGTGCCAAGATCCAGAGATGGTTCTTCTGAGTGACTCAAGTTATCAGGCTGCATACAGAAGAAGAACATACCTTTTTCTTTGTGCATTCCATAACGACCTTCTATGTTGAGGGCATCGCACACATGTGTTGTTGGGTGCTTTCTGTGTGTTGTATGGGAGCAGGCACAGGAGAAACAGTAGAGAAGAGGTGGTCTGATGACTCCCACCTCACAGAGCTCATGCTCCAAGAAAGACGGTCCAGACTTTAAACAACTCTTCACACAATTCATGATTTGGGAACAAGCAGTGTGAAAGCAATGCAAGAGAAGCTTGAGAGCTAAAGAGCATGCGGCTGGAGACTTTGTTGCGGGCTGGGGGTTGGGTTGCTCCCCTGAGGTAGGGATGCTTACATCAAGACTAGAGGCTGAATACAAATTAGCTAAGCGAGGAGAGGAGAAAGAATGTGCTAGATTAAAGGACCAACATGTGCAAAGGCCTTTAGTAGGAAGGCAGCTTGGCCTTCTGAGGAGTTCAGGATACTTGTGGTACAGAGAGGGAGGCAGTGGCAAGTGGTTGGAGTGGAGGCCAGTAAGAGAGACCCTAGTAAGACTTTTTGACCCCCTATTAATATGGACATGGCCTTCAGTCCTCTCTTCACTTGGCTCCAATATGCCCCCTCTCAGCACAGAAACATCAGGACTTACCTTTCATTTGTATAGACCCAAGAGTAAGTGTTAAAGGGTCCTCTCGCTGTTTGGCTTCCTCCTGGAACATCTGCCCTGCCATGTTCTGCAGACAGATGACATCTTCCACTAAGGCCAACAATTGGTTGATGTCCATCAAGTTTGCTGAATCCCAGCCCAAGGTGGGAGATGGCACCTTAAGAGCTTTAAATAGGGAGCTGACGAGTCTCCACATATCCTGCAAGTTGGCCCAGGTAGAATAAGGGGATGTGAGCCACAGATAAGAGGGGCAGCATAGTGGTCAAAAGCTTTCGCTCTGGGGTCAGACAAATCTGGGTTTGAATCCCAGCTCTCCACACTGAGACATGATATTGGACCATCCTGAGCTTCCATTTTGTCATCTATAAAATTCCTCTTCTAAGACTTGAACTGGTACATTCCAGGCTGTATTCCACAAAGTGTGGTACATAGTAGGTGCTCGGTATATGCTTATTGAGCGCATGAATGCAGAGGGAGTCCCTTCTGTGAGCTTAGACTGTGATCTAAAATGAAGGTATGATATTTTATACATAGTACATAATAGGTACCCAAAAGTATGTATGTATGCATGTGTGTGTGTCTATAGGTTTTATGTGTATGTCTATGCATGAATGTATGTGTAAGTATGTATAAATGTGTATATGCATGTGCATGTGTACGTGTGTGGATGTGTATATATATGTATGTGAGTGTGCATATATATGCATGCATGTACATGTTTGTAGGCATATGAATTTCTGTGGTTATGTGCGAATGTGTACATGTGTGCGTGCGTGGTATGGGTATGTGTGTATGCATACATCTGCGTGTGTACATGTATGTGCATGTGTGTGTGTGCAGTTGATGAATCTTGATATCCGTTACTATCAGACAACATGAAGTTGCCAGGCCCCAAGCCCTAGTCTCCACCCCTACTTCTCCCCAGGTTGGAGCATCTCTCACACTGCCAAAGTTGAGGACATACCTTAGTCACTACTTCAGGTGTCAGAGGGCCATCCTCCATGGGCTGTGGTGTGGGGGCTGGGCTGAGGGACCCCCTATCCCTTTTCCCGGTGCTCTGCTCCTTAGTGACCCAAGGATGGGTGTTTCGGAAGATCTGAACAATTAAGAGGTTGATGGGGAACATGAGGAGAGAACTCTCCAGCCCAATCATCACTTCTTGCCAAGTGAATTCAATTTGACCTGAGGAAAAGGGAGGAAAAGGGTCAACGGGGGAGTCCCCTCCACCCCTTCCAGAAGGTGGCTATATGATAAGGATTAGCCTTGCCCAAAGAAATGCCTAGCTCTTTAGTGGCTCCTGGGAGATGACCTCTAAGCCCTTGAGATATCCGGCCTTGTAGGTATGCCTTTGTTTAACTGGGGTCTTAGGCCACACCATCTAGTCTATGGTAACGATGTGACTTATGGTGGGGACCTTGACCACATGGCATTGCCTCAGCCTTTGGAGAGGTTGGAGACTAAGGTCAGCCATGCAGGCAGTCAGCCATGTCTACGTGAGCAAGCCCCAATAAAAACTCTGGACACTAAGGCTCAGGTAAGCATCTAGGTTGGCAATACTCCGTGCTTGTTGTCTCTCATCATTATCAGGAAGCATGAGCACTGTCCACAACTCCATTAGGAGGAGAAAACTGAAAGTGCCATGCTTGGTCTGCCCTGGACCCTGCCCTATGTGCCTCTTCCCTTTCCTGGTTTTAATCTATATATTTTTTCTCTATAATAAGAATGAAGTATAATAACATTTCTCACTTCTGTGAGTCCTTCTAGTGAGTTATTGAAATGGAGGGTGGTCTTAGGAGTTCTGGAATTATGCGGCATTTTGGGGGCAGTGATGATTCATGTCCACCAGCCACTATCCCTGACTGCCATGACAGAGGGAATTACCCAAATCCATTTTTTGCTCAGCTGGGTCCTTGGGGACACCCCAGAACATGATGCTGGTCAGCATGGTACAAAGAATCAAGGAAAAGCAGCAGGACACCCTTTGGACACGGGTGAAGTTGCTCCGAGCTGAGCGGCTGAAAATAGAATACCAAATGTGTCCATCCTGGAAGTCCATGGAGGTCTTCATGAAAAACAGGTAGCTGTGGACAGGCAAGAAGAGAAGGACAGGCATTTAGGGAGACAGGAATTGAAGAAGGTCTCTTTAGAGTAGTCGAGATGAGAGGGGGGATTTGTTTCTAAGATTTATCATCTATATTTTTCTATTATAGAAGAAATACAGCATCATTGCAACAGTTAATGATGGGGACTCTGGACAGAGTGGCTTGGAATCCTAGACTGCCCTCTTACCAGCTGTGTGACCTCAGGCAATTACTCTTTGTACCTCAGTCTACTCATCTGCAAAATGGAGGTAATAACAGAACCTGCCTCACCAGATTGTTGAAAGGATTAAAACTGATAATTTTTGTGAAGCATTTGGTAAAGTAGCTGGCATATAGGTGAGTGTTCATCAGTGTTAGCAATTATTATTTTTATTGTAATTTTAATATAATAATATAACTATATTATTGAATTTGTTATAATTAGAGCATTAGAGGATAGTGGTTAATAATTCCAGGCTCTGGATTCAGTCTTAGTTTGAGAGAATAAAAATTACCACAAGATCTCTGAAAGTAGCACCACATTCCCTTTAATCCATGTTATTTCTCTATGAGTAGAATATACTTTAACCACAGGAGCTCTTCAAGGGCCTGGATTCTCCTGAGAGTGTGCAGAGCTGATATTCCCAGCTGGCGCCTGTTCTGATTGGTCAATGCCAACATCCTCTAGGGTTGAATAATACTTGGATCATAACTCTGGGGTGTGTGGATAGCTTGGACCCAGAGTAAAGGTGTATAAAGAGAGAGGTCAGTTGCCAACAACAGTGATTTTCCACGTGATTGTTCTACTCATTCAGCAAATATTTAGTGAGCCTGTTGCTGTGTGCCAGGTGCTCTGCTGGGCAACAGGGCTTCATGGGAGGAATGACATGGTCCTGCCTTTAGATAGCTCCTTGTCTACTTTCCAGGAATCACATGTTTTGATTCAATTGGAGGATAATATCTGCTCCTGTAGTTGGGCACTTACTCTGAGCCACTCACTGTGCTGAAGACACTACCTACATTGTTTCATGGGACCTGCATAGGTGCCCTTTGGGGTAGGCACATTTGACAACTCATTTTTCAGATTTGGAAGCTGAGAACTGGAAAGATGAGAGACTTATCCCAGGTCATGCAGCAAGTCAGTAGCAGGCATGTGGGAAACAGACTTTTTAAAAAATCTAACTCAAAAGCCATTTAAAGAGGTCATAAACCCAAATACCTAAAGGGGCCCAGGTAGATGTAAATAAGTCAAGTAAATGAGTGGAGTAGTTTGGAAGTAAATGTGCTTTTATTTGGCTGAAACTAGATTATGATGCAACTTCCTTAAAGATGAAAGAACAGAGTAAACAGCATTTGCTTAAAAAGAAAAAAAAGTACCTAAATTGTTTCCTGTCCTGCTCTGTGGCCACCGGAAATACTTTGTCAAGAACACAGTCTCCAACATTGATAGACAGCCACGAGTTGCAGAGAAAATACCACTTCTGGTCCATCACTAGGTCATGCACCAGCACCCGGCTCACATACCTGGAGAAGAGACCTATGCTTTTGAGGACAAGGTTAGGGGACAAGACTTTCTTAGATACCATGAAAGTAACACCTTTGCAAACTTTGAGCCCAAGAACAAGAGCTCCTGGAAAGAGAGGCTTTATATATATTTTTCTTCACTATTCTTGGTGCCTTGATCAAAATGCCCTGATCATTGGGTGAATTTGGCTTCATGTTAGGAGCTCAGCTAGAGTACAGAGCCAGGCAGGTATTGATGGCTGCCATGTTTTCACAGATATGCAGCAAGAGGGTGCATTCTGGAACTATTAACCCAGACACAGGGAAGCAAGCCCAGGGCCAGCGTCCAGATACAAGTGAGGAAAGCCGTGTTGTCTAGATGTGTGTGTTCAGGGAGATGCAGACTTAGGTACACAAAATCTAATCCTCTCGTGGGCTTCCACCCAGAGAATGAGCCTACCATCTATCTTGGACTCAGGACTTCATAGATATCATCTAACCTGAGTTAAGCCTTTGAAGCCTGGGGAAGAAATGAAATCATCTTGCCTCTGCTGGGATGTCAGATCCAGCGGCAACCAATTTTTCTGTTGCTTTACAGCCAATAAGAATAGCAATGATATCAGTAGTCACTCTTTACTGAGTATTTACTGTATATTAGGGACTATGCTAAGAAGCGTCTAACGTGAATTTTCTCATTTCTGGGAGGACATCCCTGTCAGACATGCCAGCGCCACATCTGTTGAGGTCACACATCCACTTGACATCCAGTGACTGATGGGTCCAGTGCCCAGGCATGATCAAGAACTAGGCATCTCAAACCAACTTGGGACAGCTCCAGAGCTTTCCAGGAGGTCAGCTGGGCTGTTGTTATTGCATCAAAAGTTTGCTCATTCTGCTTCTTTCTCTCCCTTCCCAGAGGCTGACCCCAGGTACTCTTTGATAAATACCCTGCATGTGCAACTCCATCTCAGAGTCTGCTCTGTGAGAACCAACCTATAGCTGAGACACTTAAGTATTAATATTTAATTCCTTAGGTAAATCAAAGACAGCAATATAACTGCTGTGTTTTTCTAAAGCAGCCAGCTGCTGATGGAAACCACTCATCCAAGTTACTAGATTTGGCCTCAGACAGAATGGGGAGGAGTCTTAGCCCCAAGCCTGCCACCTAGGTGACTTTGGGCGAGTCACTTATCTTCCCTGAGCTTAGATTTTCCCACATGTAAAACAAGGATAATCACAGCACTTGTGAAGATGACTTTAGCTTAGTGTTCAGTGGCAGCAACTGTTCTTGCTTCTTCTACCAGAGAATCAGCTCAGTGTCTCATTTAGTCTCCTCTTATTAGGCAAGATTTGTCTTCATACGAGGCATCTACCCCCATTTTACAGATGCAGAGACTGGGAGCTAAATGACAGTTTGATGCTGCAAAAGTGCCAAGTGTGGGGCTAGCACTGGATCCCAAGGCTGTTGCTTCTAGTTTCTCTCCTAGCTACTCATTCAATCTGTGTGGCCCATGGACTGGTGGGCCTCTCTGACTCTCAGTCTCCTTATCTATGAAATAGGGATTTATTCTATGTATCTTGCAGAGGCTTGTGAAGATCAGCAAGGCAGCAAATGCACACTGGCCTGGTGCTTAGTAGGTTCTTGTAGTTTGCTCACACTTGACTCACCAGGAAGGCCGATCCCCTGAGTTGTCATGCCATAGCCGCAAGCTCCTGAGTTCCCCCAGGGGGAACAGGGTGGAGAGTAGGAAGACATCCACTCCTCCTCGCTCAAAAACCGGGATGTCAGGGTCTGACAGGTGGTGGGGCTCACTCTCTCCATCCAGGCCATATAGGGTGACAGTCACCTGAAATCCAGAGACCAGGAGTGACCAACTCCACATGGTAACTAAGCCCCACTGGCTATTTCATTAGAAGTATCCCAAAACCAGGAAAATCAGCAAAGCATGGCCCTTTCACCCTCTCTTCTCCTTTCATGTTGGGCTTG
This sequence comes from Pteropus alecto, assembly GCF_000325575.1. Lineage (NCBI taxonomy): Eukaryota > Metazoa > Chordata > Mammalia > Chiroptera > Pteropodidae > Pteropus > Pteropus alecto. The sequence goes on along the minus strand of NW_006434825.1, from coordinate 991,210 downwards.
CCTAAGTTATTTTTCAGTTGTGTGAAGATTTGGGGTGATGCTATCTGTCTTCAAGATGAGTTATACTCATAAAATGCTTCCTGGTGACCTTTTCAAACTTCCCATATGTTTATTTGTAAAAGAGTACTCCCTATGCTCACATCCAGCTGCCAGCAGCTGCATCTCTTTCCTTGGGCATTTCTTTGGCTATTAGAGTAGCTGGCCAAAAGAGCCAGAGAATGAATGGCCGCTGTAATGGGGTCCTCCACCACTGACGTTGAAGTTTGTGTTCTTTACGATTTTCTAGAGCTCCTATTGGGATCAGGTTCCAGTTGCCCAGAAGGGAAATATGTTGATAATGCACTTGTTGTTGGTTCCTTCTTCTTCCTGTCAGCTTCCCGCTCCCATACTGGGGCATCCTAGGATCCTCTCTCAAATAACTACTTGTGCCGAAATCCTTGTTTCAGAGTCTGCTTTTCTGCTATATAGGGTTTCTCTACTACAGACATTCTAGGTCAGATAATTCCTTGCTCTGGGGGCTGTCTTGTGCATTGTAGCATGTTTAGCAGCATCCCTGGCCTCTACCCACCAGATACTAGTAGCATCTCCCAAGCTGTGACAACCAAAAATGACTCCAACATTGCCAACTGTCCACCTGGGGCAACATCGCCCCTAGTTGAGAACCACTTGTACTAGGGGAACTCAAACTAAGACAATATCAGATTGAAATGTGACTGTAACTCTCCATGATGAGAATGGCCTGTAGATTAGAGGCTTTTTCTTCTTCCTGTTAATATCGACTCTTAGTGTCAAACAGAAGTGAGATGGATGTTTTATTAGATGGATGGAATTGATTCCTATGTTTATTTAACAAATAGTTACTGAGCACTTATTCTGTTTTAGACATTTGGCCGAAGACCTAAGACACAGCAATAAATAGAAATAAAACAAATTTTAAAATAAAAACAAAAAATCAAACAAATATATACATAAATAAAAATAAGATTAAAAAATAAAAAATAAACAGATTAATGCCCTGATCTAATGAACTCTAATGTCATTTTTTGAAAAAACAATGGAGCTTTTTCCAGGACAATATATAAAATATCAGTGGTTCTCAAGATGTGTTCCATGGAGCTCTCGGTTTTGTTAAAGGAACCTTGGAGGCTGCTGCAAGGGATAATGTATTTTAATGATGGATATGGTGCAGGGCAGACATATCTAAAGATTCTGAGACATTACAGAGACAAACTGTTGTATGCTCCACGGCTAAATGCTCAAGGATTTCAGAGAATCCATAAATAAATGAAATAGTTTACCACCTCTAGTCAGCCTGTTCAAGGACAGACAGCTCAGTCTGACTTCTTAGCGAGATGCCACCTAATCAGTTTACCTACAAAATGTAATTCAAGACTCATTGTTTTCAAAAAGTAGGTATTCTTTCTCTTTCCTTCTTCCCCTCTCTTTTATAAATTCTGTTTTCCCTTTATTCTTTTGTAAGTTTATTGACTATTCTTGATATGTGAGCAAATTTGCATGCAGGTAACCAACTAACTTCCTAGTTATTCTTTGATAGAGATAAGAAGAGTCTATGCTAGACCACAGTTCTTCCTTAACCCACTCCTCCTTTATCTTTTCAACTATTGGGGCTTCAGGTGACATTTTGTTTGACAGTTCTTGCCTATAAAAAACAAAAAGCAAGATATTAAAAATAACGAACACCCTACAACACCAAATTCACTGCACTCAAATAACCCAACGATGGACTGGCAGGAACTTTGTTGGGTGGGAAATGCTGATCATCTGAGGGATGGTGCATGGTCAGGTACCTTCGAAGAAGTAGCTGCCCCTCTCCGGTGCCCAGTGTAGACTGTCACCAGGTAGTGGTACTGGGCAAAGGGATCATTGTCCTCCAGCACTGTGACCTTCACCTGGACAGAAGGACTGAGTTAGGAGAATGCTCTGCTCAGTGGGTTCATCTGCTGCACACAAGCCAAGACTAAGGTGGACACTCATGACAGTTAAAGGGGGAAAGCAAAATTTTATCTTATTTATCCTTCTCATCAGGTGAGAACAAGTGAAACAAAAACTTTAAACTGAAAAGTACAAAATGTATTTGTTAAATATAATTCAAAGCAATCAAATTGGAAATGAACTTGGTGTTAAGCTGAGCATGTTCAATGTTTGATATAATTTCTCAGAGCATTGGAACCATATTGTGCCCCTAAGGGAATTTAAAAAGAATGAATGTTAAAGTAGTAAAAAGCCAGAGTTGGCCAGAGGTCAATGGAAGGCTTGTTGCCCCAGTTGCTGAGGTGCTGTTGTCAGGGATGCAAAGCCACCTTTGTTGAGGTCATGCACCCTCCTAGGAAGGCCAACACCCAATGGCAGATTGATGTGGTACCTGGCTGTGATCAAGACCAGGACATCTCAACCCAATCTGGAGAGCTCTGGAACTCCCCGTGTGGTGTGGGGCTGTTGATAGGCTGCATTCTAGCTCAACTTCTCCCTCTGGTCATCCACCCTTTTTCCCTCCCTTTCCATGGGCTGATCCCAGGCACTCCTTTTCCCCCTCCCATTCCTGGGGACCGTACAACCTCACCTTGGCCTGATCCTGAGCATCTTTCCTCCTTGCCCAGATTATCACCAGCACATAGGCCACACAGAGGCAGCCCACGGTGGTCACAACCACGGGGTTGTCCTCAAAGGTGGCAAAGAGCTCACCAGTCTGACGGACATCGATGGCATTAGGCATCACTAGGAATGTGCTTCCAAAGAAGGTGAGGTGGTTGCAGAGGCAGTGTGTCTGGGAGACGGTGGTCTGTGATCCCACCTGCAATTGCAAAGAGGCCCTGGTGGAAATGCAAGCGTATCCTTGGCTCTCTTGAGCCCAAATGATGGGAATGATGAAGCATATACACTGACCTGGGGAGGGGCTGGGGAGCCTGCTGGGAGACCAGCTTCAGAATTCCTCTTGGGATTTTTTATTTAATTAAAAATTAATTCTAAAATGCAGAGAATAGTAGATTTAACAAACATCTTTGCACCCATCATTCTCAGTGGGCAACTGCCTGTTTTGCCAGTCTGCTTTGCCTCTCTTAGACAAGTATTGCAAGTAAAGCAGAAGTCTCCTCTGTCCTCCACCATCCATAACCAACTATTATCACACTTTGGTGTAAATCATTCCAGTCTATTCTCCCACTTGATACTTATTCATTGGACAGATATTCATTGAGTGCTAATTCTGGGCCAGGCAATGGGGTAGGTGCTGAGAGGACATTCAGGGTGACCAGTTCATTTGTTTGCCAGGGACTTTTCTACTTTTCAGAGTGAAAGTTTGGAGTCCTGGGAGCCCCCTCAGGCCTGAGCAAGCTGAGATAGTTTGTCATTTTTACACTGAAGAGCAAAAGAAGACTAAGACTGGGGGAACCATGCAAAAGAAAGAGAAGGACAAGTATCTAAGCTAAGTATCTCTAAGTATCTTAGCACCAGGAAAGTATTCCCTAAACTTGACCCCTCCCCACTTTAGATCTAGGCACCTGGGACCCTTGTCTTGGGCTTATCCTTGGAAGGGTCCCACTCTAGCTGTTCTCAGGCTGCACCCCTCTACACAGGATGAGGAGTTGGAGCAGAAGGAATACTCTCACCACAGCACAGAACACTCAGCCAGAACTTAGGCACAGCCTTGAGTAACCCTGAGAATGAGCCCCTCCTTAAATTTTGCACTCTAAATGCCTCATTTGCCTTACCTTAGTCTCAGCTCTGGGACCTAGAACCTCAGAATTCCCTGTTTTCAAGGCCTGCACAGACCTGTTCCTCAGGATCGTTTTTCCATGGTGGACTGGCTACTGGTGTGCCCACCCCTAGACATGAGTGTGGCCAGATGTGGCTATCAGGGATGGGGCATGTGAATGGAGCTTGGACACATGGTCCCATGTGTCATAGGACCATGAGGTTGGGAGCGGGGCAACAGGAACAGGCCAGGGCAGGGACCCTCATTTGCTATTTTACTTCATACCCTGCACTTAGGGGCAGGCCTTCCCTAAAGCCCTTGGCTAGCTTGAAACCTCCCTGCAGGACCATGTGGTGGGTAAAGAAGATTTAGTTCAACTCCACAACCAAGCACCATTTTTTCATTTCAAGTTCCACCACGAGGTGGTAAAGTGGGAAGGAGCAGAAAACAGTGGTCTGTGGAAAGTTCTCTGCTCAACGCCTGGTGATGAAGAACCTACCACAGCCCAAATATGCCCTAACAGGTAACTCTTGTTTCTTTTTCTTAAACGATCCACCCAGCAAAGGCTGACCCCTCCACATGGGCATGGCACCAACTGTTCATCAGTACCACATGGGTCTTAGTTCTGTATTTGTTCCATTGTTTCTCTTGTTTCTCAATCCTGGCCAGCATTAGGCATGTAGCTGTGGGGCTTACCGAAACACTTGGCACACCTGGAAGGGGTGGAGCTGGTTTCAGAGAAGAAACCCAAGCAGATGCCTGTGACAAGACCATTTCACTGCTGGGAGCCTAGGAACCAGACTTGATTTATGCCTAAGATCTTTGCCCTCCTAGGTTTTCACAAAGACCTGGTGGGCAGTGGCTTTCTCAACCTCTTCCAGCATGAGGGCCACTTTGAACATTGGAAATTAATCTGTGCATCCCTTCATAAGAGTAGTTGCACCTTTAGTATCCTTTGAGAAAAGATGTAAAAATATGGTTCTCAGACCCCTTGGAATTATTTTGTCTTTACCCCGTGACAAGGTCTATAGCCCATAAATTTGGAACTTTTTTAAAGCTATTTAGAGAATTCAGCAGTGGTTTTCCATCTAAACTTGATGATCCCATTTACTTATTTATGGGTCCTCATTGATCTCTATATATCTATATCTGAATAATTATATCTAAATCTGTATCTATAATGAACATCAAGTATACAATATTAGATTAATACAATTTTTGGCCTATGACACACTTCCACATATGACCTTTGTACGTCCCACATTCATGTATGTACGCATTAGTAGATGTATATTTTTAATAACATAATGAGTACCTGAGAACTCACGACTCTACTCAAAAGCTAGGAACTTTCTAGTAACTTACATTTAGCTTAGTGATCCTTCCCTAGCATGTCCCCATACTTCCCATTTTCAGATGGGAAAGCTCAGAGAGGTGGGATGACTCGTCCAAGATCACTTTGCTAGAATTGATGAAGTGGAATGGGACCCAAGTCTGATGGCAGAGCTCATGCTGCCAGCCCCTATACCATCCCACTTTCCGAACCTCAGGTCTAAGGGCAGCCTGCAGTGGGCATTCTGTGACAGCAGCATCAAGATCAGACAGCTTCTGGGAATGAGGACTCTGGAAAGTTGTAACACACCCAGGGTCTCATTCACCAGATATGAAGGCCTGTGCTGCGAGCATGGGGAGCCTGCTGTGCCTTGGGCATCTCTGTGCACCCTTGTCTCTTCCTGGAACTTTGGGGAACTCCCTGTGTGTGGCAGCTGGAAACTATGGCAAGAGTTGACAAGGAAGGTGAAGCTGCAGCAGAAAGAAACCCAGAAGGAACTCAGCTCTGAGTCCCCTTCTGTGGTTCGGTTAGGACCTGGCTTCTTAACACTACTTGTGACTGTTGTCATTTGACATGTGTGTGCCATTTGCTGGGCTCAGTCTTGCTGAGCCCCTAGATGGCACGTAGCTCTATATCACTAAGTCTTATGTTCTGGAGACAGAGTCCCAGCTTCCTCTATCTACTAGGTGAGGGCTTTGGGACAAGTTAGTTGAGTTTCCTGAGCCTTTATTTTACCACCTATAAAGTGTGAATAGCAAAGATCTTCAAGACTTATTATGAAGATGTGAAGAGATAACACAAGTAAAGCATGGAACACGGTACCTGGCATAGAATAAAGGACTCAGCTATGAGTTCAGTTCCTTGGAAATGACACTCTGTCTTCCCTCGTTAACCCAGAGTCAGCAGGGCTTCTCAGTTAGTTGTCCATTCATTCAACAGTCATTTGTTCCCAATGGTGCATAAAGCACTGTTTCTATTTCAGGTGGCTCCCAGTGTACCAAGGGAACAAACATCTTTCAGTGATCTCCTAAGTGCACATAGAACCAGCACTCTGCTTAGAACTATGGAGGAGGCAGACCTATGTGCTCTGAGACTTCACAGTAGGAAATCTGACCTAGCTAGGGAGTTGAGAAGTTTTTGGAGGAAGTGATACTTCATGTGGGATCTGAAGGAGGCGTTAACTAGGCTGGGGGTGGGAGTGGGGCATTCCAGGCACATATGCAAAGGCACTGTGGAGGGGCCAAAGATGGTGCACCAAAGTCACTAAAAGGGGACGCTAAATGACTGGGACACACCCAACCAAGCTGCTCTGTCTTCTTCTCCCCTTCCCTCTCCTTACCTGGCACCCAGAGTTGTCCCAAGTTCCCTGGCCCTCATCCCAGAACACACAGTGGGACAAGAAGGTGGTGATGCCAACTGTAAGGTCCCTGCCAGGGGTTGGCTCCAGGTCAGACTCAGGGATCACAGTCAGATAGTAGACACCTTCTCCAAAATGCAGGTCCTCTGGGCTCAGGATCCATGTGGACATCCCATCTGCAAGAAAAGGGATCTCTAGGTCAGCTGAAGCCTTGTGGAGACTGGGTCTAACATTATGGAAGAGGGGGACCAAGGCAGGTTGGCAGGGAAGCCTACCCTGATGGTCTCCTCAATGTACTAGGAGTACCTTCTCCTCCTGAAACCAGGAGCATAGAAGAGACACTCCCGGCTCAGAGCACGGCTGCCAAGTCAGACAGATGAGGGCTCAAATTCTGACTGTTTATTCTTAGCTATGTTACTTTGGACCAGTTACTTAATCTCTGTTTTTATCTAGAAAGGAAAGATTTCAATAGTCCCCATTCTTGAGGGTTGTTATGAGAATTATATTGAGGTCAGTTCTATAAGTGGTTGTCAGCTTCTTTAGGGCATATAGTAAGTGCTTACCTAATATTACTGGATGATGAGGATAATAATAAAAATAATAATAATAATTGTTATTTTTATTATTAATCAGTAGTAGAAGTAGTAGTAGTAATAGTAGTAGTTATAATCCCACCAACAAAAATATGCCCTTATTATAACAAGTGTTTTTCTTTTTTTCTTTTTCCCTTTGGCTTCTGATTCTCAAGTTTTAAGCTGGTCATACCCCCAGGATGCAGCTCTAGAAACTGGCCTGATGATGGGACTACCTGGAACAGCCATTGGTGGAAGGTGAGCTTTGGCATCATAGCTGGTCTTGTTGGGGTGGTAGCCATAGCCCAGGCAGAGCATGAGTGGGATGTCAGGTCTCCAGTGTAGCTGGATCCCCAGAGCCATGCCCCTTAAAGTCATGTTCACCCACAAAGCTTCAGGACTGATCAGGTTCAACACAGTTGGCTCACTATATCTTGAAAGCCGAGGCAGCAGGATCTGTCATCAGAAACGACCAAGTCAAGGGTATGCCAAGATGGAAATGCCAGTGAGCATCAGAGCTGCTGTACAGAGCTGGGCAGGGTGAGCACCTGGGGAACTGAAAGCCACTCTGTCTGTGCTTTGCTCATTCTACTAGTTTCCTGGGGCGGCTGTAACAAGTGACTACAAACTTGGTGTCTTAAAAACAACACAAATTTGTTATCTTATAGTTTTGTAAGCCAAAAGTCTAAAATCAGCTTCACAGGGTTGAAGTTGGCAGGGCCAATTTCTTCTGGAGGCTCTACGGAAGAATCCACATCTTTGCCTTCTCTAGCTTCTGGAGGCCACCTGCATCCCTTGGCTCATGGCCTCTTTCTCCTATTACCCCAACCTCTTCTATCATCAAATCACCTTTTCCTCTTAGGAAATCAGCTTCCCCTGTGCTTCCCTCTTATAAAGACCTTGTGATGACATTAGACCCACCCAGATAATCCCGGATCATCTCTATCTCAAGATCCTTAACTTAAATCACATCTGCAAAGTTTCTTTTGTCATGCTAGGTAACCTTCATAGGCTCAGGGCTGAGGACATAGATATCTTGGGGGCTTTTATTAAGCCTACCGTGCTCATCAAGCTATGCACCCCAGTTGGGGCCACATCTGCACAGAAAGAGAGGAGACTTTTCCTAATTTGCACAGAAGTGCTGTGTGAACTAGTGGTGGGGTTTAAAGTGTTGAGCAAGTAAGTATAAGTTAGGAGCACAGGCCAGAGAGGGAGAGAGACCTCTATTTGGATCTTGGCTCTACCCTATATTAGCTTTGGGACCTCCAGCCAATTAACGAACTGTTTTGAGCCTCAGTTTCTTGCCATCAATAGACTGCATAGACTCATTGAGTATTAAAAATGATATCATACAAAATATTTAGCCAAGTGCCAGCACACAATAACCCTCAACAATTAGTCACTGCTATTACTCTTATATTAGCAATTCTCATAACCACTCTCTATTTAATCAGCTCTGCAAATTAACTGATGCTGTCCATTCCCTTTTTAAAACAGACTGATTGATGCCCACTGTGCACTGCTTGCTTATGCCTGGAGGTCCTCCATGGTAGATGAAGGAATGTGCAATTCAGCTCTCCCTTCCAGGAAGGATCTGCTGCCCAATCACAGGGAGTGTGGTCAACAGACATGCTTCAGCTCCCAGCTCCTTCAGGGTCTGCCCTGGCCACAGAGACTCACCTTGCCTGAGGGCCACCTTTCCTGGCGCCACCTGCTTTCAGTGACTGAGAGAAGAGGGGGATATGAGATCCAGACGTATTGACCTAATGTGAGACACTCTCGTTTCTTTTGTACCTGTGGGATTTCAGTGTATGGAGTTGACTGAGTGATGACATGGAGAGGACAATGCTATTGAAAGAAGAATTTATTACTTACATTTCCTGAGAGGAGGGACCTGCCATGCCACTCAGGGCCACAGGAGGAACACCAGGAGGCAGAAGCTGGCATGGCAGGTGAGGTGAAGCCTAGGCCATGGCCTTTATTGGGGTTTCCAAGAGAACAGAAGGGCATGGCAGAGTGAGTTTAGGATTGACCAGTTTGAGCATTAGCAGGCTTAGGCTATAGGGGTGGTCTCTAATTGCCTGGTACCTGGCCCTGGGATGATTTTAGTCAGAGCTGAATATTGTCTTCAGATAGAGAGGATAGCTGAGGAATAGAGTCAGGATTGGTCAGTTTGCATATGAAAAGCATGCCCTGGCAGAGACCTGGAAGGGACAGTATCTTTCTGCCAGCAAAATTTTTAAGATATGGAAACAACTAAGGTACAGAAAATAACAAACACAATTAACACAACCCCGAGGGCTAATACTTGCTGCAGAGTTTCCCTCTGGGCTGAATGAGGCTGTGTGAGGTCTGGAATGCAGTCTGACTTCTACCCAATTCTGTTTTTTTCTTTACTCTTTGCAGGTGTTGATCTCTAGCAACCACCCTGCACTGCGAATTTTTTCTCGGCCCCTGCTTCTAGAAAACCCAACGTACTACATCTTCTCTTTAGTAATTCTGGCAGCTCTCTCCTGCCAGTTGAGTTGTATGTTCATCAATAGGCAGTTTTGTCTGACCCGCTTATGTCAAACTTGCTTATGTCTGTTATACTTGTAATGCTAATGGTCAATTTTAATGATATATTTCATCTAGTGACATAAAGTGACAAAGTAAGAGTGCGAAAAAGAATGAGTTGCATGAAAACTTAAGTTGAATGGTTTGAGAAGACTCAATAAAGATGAGTTCCTAAAAATTGTTACTGAATTAGCGATTGATGAGGAAGCTGTAGAAGATTAGAAACAAATCATTAAGATCTCAAAAGAATCTAAATTCATTGCACCTTGGTGTGCTTATATTTTTTATTAACTACAAAGAAAATCTAATTGGACCTTTTAGAGGCTGCGTTATGGGGGTGATTTATGTAGTGAAGATGATTAAGATTGCAATCAATAGATTTAAAGAAACTTTCCAGTTGTAAACCCCAAAACTGATCATTTTTAATGATTATCTTTTTTAATCTTTTTTTTTTCATAACCACTTAACTTTTAGTTTCAACCAAGTTGAAGAAGACAGAAGTGCCACCTGACTTCTGACAGCACCCCAACATCTACCTCAATATTCTCTGACAGATTCTTCATGGGTATGAGCTGTCCACTAGGGCTGGTCAGAGAAAGGCCACCAACAGTTCCGCTGACATCAAAGTGACTTTGGGCTAAGAAGGGGCTCTTCGAGAAACTCATCATCTGAAACCAAGAACAAGGAGTACTGGCTCAGTGTTCCAAAGGCTGGAAGGTGACAAGGTCCCTAATGTGTTGATGAGGTTTCTTAGGATGGGACAGATAAGTGGCCCTTACCCTTAGGAGTGAATGGCCTACCTTTATCTGATGCTGGTTTTCCTAGCATGTGTCTAACCATCGGGGGTGAGGCCTCAGAGATCTGAGTTTAGAGAACCCAGTCAGACTTGCTATGTTTGAACAGTTACTGGACTATAAAATTAGTCTGAGCCTTTCTTCCAGCAAAGCCAACAAATCTCTAAGAGAAAGAAGTTTGTCACCTTTTACTGGGGCTCACAGAGCAGAGAGTCAGATATACCCTAATTTGGGAATGGAAAAGAGCCCTAGTTATGGAACGAAGTTGGAAGAGCATCATTTCTAATAACTAATTGAACCAAGGCTCCTGGAGAAATTTTAGAACATGATAAAAAGAGGTTAGATTTGGGAGTCAGAAGGCCTGGGTTTGAATCCCAGCTCTGCCACTGTGCTTGTAGCCTTGGGCAAGTCATTGAACCTCATCTGTAAAATGGACATCATAATACTGTGTAATCGACAGAGCTGTCAATATAACTGATGTTCAAGTGCTTTGCAAACCATAAAGGGCTGTTGCCAAAGAGGTTATTACTGTTGTTACCCTTATGTCCACAGGCTCCTGATCATCCTCCATGAAGCCAAGGGAGGAGGCAGCAGGCAAGGTGAAAGTCGCAGAACTGGCAGGAGCAATGTGCATGGAGGAGCTTTGCCAACTCCGGGGCTGTATTCTGGCCACAAGGTAAGAAACAGAGATGTCCATAGAGGGAGGAGAAAGTCAGTGTCAGAGAAATATCTGCATGCCTCTTGCACTACAGTGAGCCCTGCGTTATCATCAGAATAGGTGGCTCAGTTTTGATCTTCTTATATAGTTCTGCATATCTGTGTCAGTAGCTGCAGCATAAAAGGCAGCCAAAGCCCCCTACCCTGGGTTGGAGGCTCCACGAGGACAAGGCTTGAGCCAGCTTTGTTTACTGCTGTACCCCCACTGCCTATAACAGTGCCTGAAACATAATGGTGACCAATACATATTCTGTTGAATAAATAAATGAGCTTCGATGTGGAAATTTCTCTGTGCTTATCTCCCCTACCTACTTGACCTCTGATGTTATGGCTCTCAGCTCCATTTTATAGCCTTTGACCTTATCCCATCTGATTAGATTGGGAACCTGGTTTCAGATGCTACCTCTGATCAGGATTCTGCTTTGGAAAACTGCCCTTGGGATCCAATAGGGCAACCCAACAAAGGAACCTTCTCTCATTGAGAAGCCCTTCCAACTTCTAGGTCCCATCACCTCCATGGCTGGTTTCCTGGGCTCTACCTGTCACAGGGTCTTGGGATGTGGCTATGGAATGAGCCAGGTCAGGTGACGGGTTTTCTTGGGGAACCACAGTGCAGTTGGTTACCTGTTTGTGTACACAGAGATGGAGGGGGTGGCCAGTGTGGCTGGAAGGCCCCCGGGCAGTCTCCCCAGCAGGAGTGCAGCTTGCACATGCTCTACAGCCCTGAGCAGCTGGGACACTGTGGCTGTCTGGAAAAAAAAGCAGGGGTATTGCTACAGACCCATCTCCATCTATCACTCTGCTTACTATCACCAGGCTGGTGTGGGACCTTTGGCAGGGACTGAGAGAGGGTAGAGGAATGAAGCAGAGACTGTGATGGGATGCCATTAATTGAGAGAATGAAGAGTAAGCACTTATAAAAGCTTGACTTACGTGAGCCCTTTTCATCTTCACACAACTAACTCTGTGACACAGGTGCTTAAGTATCCCCATTTGGCAGACAGAGAAACAAAGGCACACAGAGAATACATGACTTGTGGCGGTCATACATTGATAAGGGGAAGAGCAAAGACTCACAGTGAGGTATCTGGCTCCTGAGCCCATGTATTGAGCCATCACGCTACATTCCTCTCTGTGCTGCTCCATTTGTCCCTGACATCTACCCACAGCCCAGATGTCATTTGTGGGAAAATGAAAAACCACAGACAAAGCTATTTCATGAGGTCACCCAGGCTTGCACTCCACTCCCTACTCTGCCCAAATCCCCAGATGAATATAGAAAGTGAAGGCTAGCATGAGGACCCGGGCTGAATGTTTGCATAGAGTTCCTATTAGGGCAGAGATTGTGTGTGTGTGTGTGTGTGTGTGTGTGAATGTGAGTATGTGTATGTGTGTATTTGAGGGTGACCGTGTGTGAATATAAGTATATATGTGAGTATGTGTAAGTATAAGTTTGTGATCGTGTGTGATGTGTGTCTGAGTGAATGAAAATGTGGCTTTGAGGATATGTGTGAGTGTAAGTGTTAGAGCATGAACGAGTGTGTGTATGTGATTTTGTATATATCTTCAATTATGTGAGAGTCTGTGTGTTTGTATGAGTGTGCACGACTGTGTGGCCATGTGTGAGAATGTGACTGTGTGTATCCGTGTGTTTATGTATATATGTGTCTTAGTTCTTCCTGAATAGAGGTGATGGCCAAGTATGGTAAAGGACCGTGGAGCAGCAAAAAATTGGTTTTGCGGCTCTGTCATGATGACGTCCTGGGAAGCTGTGCCCCTTGTGCCCCATTAGGGGTGCTGGGGCCATATGAGACTGTGCTGTATGTGTCCTTACTCTAGGGGCTGCCTCTCTTCTAAAAACATTCTGTGTTCTTGGCTAAATGAACCCAGGATTTAATCTTGCAAGGGGGAATATGTAATCTCTTCTCTTGGTGGTTTATCTAGGATGAGGCAGAGTTCCTGGACCTACAAATGAGGAAATGAGGCTAAGGGAAGTTATGTAACTTGCCCAAGTCACAGGTTTGTACGTGACAAAGCCTGGATTCAAGCTCAGGCTGTCTCTTTCCAGAGCCTGCACTTGGCCTGCAATACCACACTGCCTCCCAGAAATTCTGGTCTCTGGAATCTCTCTTCCAGCTTCCTAGAAAGGACTTAATCTCTGTGTCTCAGTTTCCTCATCTGCAAGGCATGGTGAAAGATCCACCTAGAAATGCTGGTGTGAGCAGGGCATGCGATAGGTGTGAGGGCTGCATCTAGGATACGTACCTGGCTGCCATGGGCTTCCTCGGGCTCTTCTAGTCCGTCCCTCAGGGAAGATTCTAACACACTACCCACAGCCTGAAACAGGTCCCTGGTGGCTGCCTGGCGCCTCTGGTCCTCAGGATGGGCCTTGACACTCACTGCCAACAGGGCCTCACTGGCATGCTGCAGAACCCAGGCGGCCTCCCGCTGGGCTCACCCAAAGGAGAAGGAAAAACAGCATGAGTTCCTGCCTGGGATAGACCATCCCCAAAACCATTCAAGGGACAAGGGCTGCTACAGAGGGGAGTGAGGTAGGGATACAAACTAGGGAAAATCTGGATCAAGCCCATCACATAAGCTGCTTATATCATTGACTTGAGACCAGGTATTCCCTCCCTGCAATGTGCTAAGTTCCTTCAGGAGAGTAGCCTAGTCCACCTCTGAATCCTTCCCAGAGTGCCAATGCCCAGAACATAGAAGGCATTCAGTAAACATTCACTGATGGGATAGATGGATGGATGGACAGATGGACAAATGGACGTAGCACTTATTCCAATTTTATAATTAAATATGTATTTGTGAAATTATTTGTTTAGTGACGCAGCCTAAGTGGTCTGTGCCATCAGGGCAGAGGCGATGTCTGTAATTTATCAGCTTCCGCATTCTCAATGAGTCGCATAGTACCTGGCACATACTAGGCATTTAAAACGCGTTTGTTGGAAGGAAGGAAGGGAGGGAGGGAGGGAGGGAGGGAAGGAAGGAGGGAAGCGGAAGGAAGGAAGGAAGGAAGGAAGGAAGGAAGGAAGGAAGGAAGGAAGGAATTAATACATGGATGAATAAATAGAAGGATGGAGAGACAGACAAATATAGGTACATGTATAGATGTATGCATATAGATTGGATGCATTAACAAATGGATGTGTAAATAGGAAGTGTGATATTAACAATATCATGGTCCCTGAAATAAAGGCCAGCATTGCTGGCTTCGGGCCAGGGAACGTGACGACCTCCTGAGAGAGCAAGTGGAGCAGAGCCAGGGCAGTTCTCCCTTCATTGTCTTATGGTTCCTTTTCTAACCCTTGGTTACCATGACACTGGAAACAGGGTGTTTTAATTCAAGTTCTCCAAGAAGCAGGCCCTGAGGCAAGGATTTGAAAACAAGTCATTTATTTGGAGATGATCCCGGAAAACACTGGAAATAGAGGGGAGAAGTGAGACCAGACAGGAGGAAGCCAATCCAGGGGGTGCGATCAAAATCCAGTACCTGGGGCTCAGTCCTGCTTGGGAGTTATCCACCAAGAGGGATGCAGGAGCTGGGGTATCTGTACCCCAGCTGATTAGTCACTGGGTACTGTATTAATCCCTGGACACATCCAAGCTGCCGTGTGGGCAGGCATAGTACGTGGAGGTAGGGGGTGGGAGTGTGCATCGGTGGGTGGTGTCAGAGATGAAAGAAAGGCTAGAGCTGGCAGCTGAACATCAAGCTGGTGTGCACTGAACTGGGGGCCATGGGTGGTCGACAGCAGCATTTGTACACACACTTGACCACTCAGTGGTTAGTCAGATTCAGTGGGGGAATGAGGTGCATAAGAAACAGGCTGTCACACCCAGAGGGACACAAGGCTGCGGCAGGGCATCTTCTCTCCCTTGCCACCAGCGATGCAGGACCTTCGAAAACAGGGTGATGGAAGTCTTGGCAGCCCTGTGACTGAGGAACCTTCGACCTGTGCTGGGCGAGTTGTTAGCCACCCAATGTGGAGGTGCGTGTCCCATGGCCTGGCTCAGCAGGTGAGAACTACTCACCTGGGCCAAGGGTGTGAGCTCCTCGCAGCGATGGGTCACTTCTCTCAGCACCTTGGCCAGCCCCTGCACCCTCTGCATGTCTCCCAGGGTGGCGGTGACTACAGATAGCGACCCCAGCACATGCTCTCTGACCTTGACACAGAGGAAGGAAGGTGAGGAGAGAAAATGTAATTCCAGTAGCTTGATGAAACCATTTTAGGAAGATTTGAGGTCAGAGCAAGTGACCAGTCTCATCTGGGCTTTTCCAAAGTTCATAGACCTCTGTTTGCCTCGTAAGATGTGTGGTAGACAGAATAATAGCCTCCCAAAGGTGTCCACATCCTAATCCCTGAACTGTATAACTGTGTTACCTCGCATGGCAAAAAAGGACTGGCAATATCACTTAGGAGATTCGATTAAGGATTCTGATACAGAGTATCCCAGATTAGCCAAGTAGAACCATTGTAATCACAGGGTCTTTATAAGAGGGAGGTAAGAGAGTCAGAGACAGGAAGAGAGTAAGGATGGAGGCAGAAGTGGTAGAGAGAGAGGAAGGAGGTAGGAAAGAGGGAGTCGGGGAAAGATTTGAAGACGTTAAGCTTCTGGCTTTGAAGATGGAGAGAGGATTGTAGGCAGCTTGTAGAAACTGGAGCCTCCAGATAGTTCACAGTCCTTGAATTTAGCCCAGTGAGATTCATTTCAAACTTCTGACCTCCAGAACTGTTAGATAATACATTTACATTGATTCAAGCCACTAGATTTGTGGTAATTTGTTACAGCAGCCATAGGAAACTAATATAAGATGTCTCAAACTTTCTCCAAATTTTTAAATCAAAGCTATAAAATTTGGCATTATTTAAAAACAAATCGTGTCTCAAGGTAGTTCTTACAACGAGAATGGCATGACATTTAAAAATCAGATTAATTTGTTGGCCTAGAGTGGATGGCAGATCTTGTTGCAGGCTTATGTCTCTATGTCCCTTTGGAGTGATTGGGGGCGATGACCCCCATCCTCATCCCCCAATTTATGCCTTAAGCCAGATCTTCTGGAGCTTCTGAGGCATGTGCCATCTAAGCTACAAAGCCATAATGAGGGGCTGGCCAGGGGGCCAGCTTGGGCAATGGCACAGAAAAACTAAGAATATCATTTCAGCACTGCTCCATAAAACTTCCTATGTTGATGGAAACGCCCTTTCCCTTCGCTGTCTAATAAAGCAGCCACTCACCAAATGTGACTGTTAAGCCCTTGAAATGTGGCCAGTACAACATGGAGAACTGTATTTTTACTTAATTTCATTTTCATTCACTTAAATATAAGTAGCTAGACTTGGCTAGTGGCAACCATTTGGGATAGCACAGATACAAAATAACAGTCCTTTTCACCATCATGGCCTGCTACTCACTAACCACCAAATCAACTTTCACGGCAGCTGTAGATTTTAGTGAGTCTGCCATTAGCTCAGAGTGTGTACAGACCGTGGCTTGGATGGAGGAAAGATTAGACCAGCATAAAAGGTCTTGTCAGAATGTTCTAGAAGGGAAACTCAGATATTGGGTAATCTCATGTTTGCCTCTGCAGATCTGTCCACATCTTCATCACTATCTTGGATACTAAGGCTACCTGCATGGAGATGTCACTGCTTCTGACCCTCTGGCCAATGGATTCATTCACCAGGAGATAGGAGAGTAGGAGGAGAGAGAGCTAGAAGCTATTCTCCAGGTGCCCTCCCTGCCAGCTCACTGTGGGTTGACTGCCTTATTCTTCAGAAGCCACCACTCCTACCAGGGAGCCAGTGCCTTTCACACACAGCTGCCTCCTTTAGATTCTGGTCACTTTAGGAGAAGAAATGCTGAGCTACTGAGATCATCTGTCGTCTGTGTGCTCAGGGACCACAGGACATCCAAAGAGAAGTTTGCCACAGGTAATTCTCAGAATGCATACAACCAAGAACAAAAAGCAGGTGGGTGTGTGGGGATGTGTGTATGGGGGGGCTCTAAGGTGAAACAAAGGGCTGGGTGAGAGGACTGGGAGGGCTGGAGGTCAATGGGGGAGGAGCCAACCTTGGTTTGAACCCTGTCTTTACCACGTACTAGAAATATGGACCTAGGCAACCTTCTAAAATTCTCTTACCATCTCCTCTTCTGTAACATAGATGGGGATCTTGCCATTTACCTTGTTGGGTTGTTATGGGGATTAAACATCCTTGAAGCCCTAAATAAGAGCTGTTGGCACATAGTAGGTGCTCAATAAATGTTAATTACCTCTCTGTACATAGTTACTATGACAATGACCACTTCTTTGTATTAAGTAGTTTTCACATGTTCTGTACCATGCTTAGGACTTTCATGCACACCCTTCAGGGGACCAGAGGAGTCTTTCTTCTCTGTATGCCCGCAGATGTGTGTGATACTGTGTATCGTGCACATATGTAACTAGGAGTGCATATTCATATTCATGTGGCAGGCACTGGGAGTGGAAGTAATCATGTGTTCTGTAATAATTTATAATATTAGGTTGTAACCCATGAAATGGCCATTTTGTGGATTCGAACTGGTTGAATGTTGGCAATTCTGTATAATTTGTCCTATAGTTATAGTAAATGTAATTCTTATTTAACTCTCAACATAACCTTATGAGGAAAATTCTGTTATCCCCATTTTCCACATTGGGAAACTGAGGCTTAGAGAGGTTTAGTCACCAGCCTGTGATAATACGGATGAATAAGTGACAGAGCTGGTACAACATCTAAGTCCAACTCCAAACCATTAATCACCTGACTGAGCCAGGACACTTTTCTCCTCTGGCCTTGGTTTTGTCAGCTTTAATGAGAAGGATTGGAGCAATTCTTTAAATTCCCTCCCATCTGAGAAGCCTATGACTCTATGAGGCTGAGCAGGGACAGCAGGTTTTCTTAATTTTATGTCACTTAAAGGATCAGAAGAGGGAGGTGATGTCAACAGCTCAGGAGACACCAAAGGCTTTGTGGATTCTTGAACCCTGCTCTCACCCCAAATGGCTCTGTACAGACCCCAGTAACCCCAGCAGAAGGCATAACAGAGTCCATCTCGAGTACCTTCTTTCTGGCTTCCATTCTCTGTGGCCCAGTGGATCCCAGCCCCTGGCACTCCTGGTCCAGCATAGAGGACACGGACCTGGCCAATTGGAAGAGTTGCTCTGGGCCTCGCTCGCCTTGCAGAGCGGTGATGATATTCTCCGACACTGCCGTCTGGAATGCCATATCCTCAATATGGGCGTCTCCAAGTCCCACCTAACAGGAAACCAGAAATATGTTCTGTGCAGGGAAGACCTCAACTCACTGGTTCTTGTTCAAGAACGAGAGCCTGAGGTCACAGGTCTTCATGTGAGAAAGTAGAGCAGGCCCGGATGCCTTTGTACCCGGCATGGGGATATCGAGCACTTCCTGAGGCTTGAGGGCAGCTGGACTGCTTGTGCCAGGCAGCTTACAGCCAACAAAAGCAAGCCTTGGGGAAGTTATTGCTTCACCTATCACTGCCCTCCTCATGGCTCTCTCAGTCCCTTCCCACTCCACTGGCTTCTGACCCTTGGCGTTTACTTGGGATTTTACCCAGCCTCTGCCTTGTCGCCCTATTAGCTGATCTTGGTCCTCCTTCCTCTGGACTCTGAAGGCACTGGCTTAACTCATCTCTGGATCTTTCTGCTCCAACTCCCCTCAGATCTTCCACCCCAGGACCCTCCCCTTATTCTGGCCAACTAATCATAAGACCTGCAAAGGTAGAGAACATGTCTGTTTTGTCCAGAGCTGTATCTCCAGGGCCTGACACATAGGTGCTCTGTAAATATTTAAGGAATGAATGAATCAACGATTCATCTGGTCATGTCCTCAGCTCCCAGCCACCTTCTAAGTGAGGTTCTAACAGGTCAAGGAGTTTTCTCAGTAAATAAATAATAGCCACACCCCACCTCCTCGCCCCCACCTTAACTGCTGCATGTGTCTGCTGTCTCTCTCCTGCACGATTGGAAACTGAAATGACCACTGTCAGCACAAAGTCATTGTTTTCTTTTCCAAGTGGTAGATAAACTGATGGGAGGGCAGGATCAGGGCCACAGTGTAGACAGGTACCTGGCAAATGAAAATTGGACAATTAGGTTCCAAGGAGACTGCAAACACACCAAGGTAGAGCCTAATGGCAAGGACACAACAGCCAAGCTCATGATAGCATGGCAGGCACTCAGGGACTCCATACTTTCAGGGAGAAGACAGCCATTTATACTGACCCACTGACCTCTTTAGGTCATCGCATGCTGCTGTGACTTTGGAATACTTTTGCTAAAATCCATAAAAATTTTCTGGAAAAAAATTCTCCATTTACAAGTTAAAAAATTCAAGGTGGTAAACCAAATCACAAAAAGAAGGAGGAAGAGAAGGAGGAGGAGAAGCTTTTAACAATTAGCTCAAAACACATCCAAGCTCACTCAAGTGTTATTTCCTATACAAAAGCCTTCCCTGGCTGTTCCACCTAAAACAGCAGCCCTCAATGTCTTTGTTTACCAGCTGTCTCCACTACTAATTGTAAATACATTGAGGTCAAGGGCTTCCTCTATTTTGTTCATTGCCGTATATCTATCACCCAGAACAGAGTCTGACATTTAATACATATTGATTATAAAATGAATGAATATCCTTTGTATCTTTAAAGGGGACCCACCTATCATTGGAATCACTATTCATTGTAGTGTGCAGACAATCATGAGGTTATTGAATTGCAATTGACAACTCATTTTTATATGGTCACCCTTCCCTGCCCCCTTGCTTACCTGTGTGAGGCAGGGGGAATTACTACAGGGGAATAACCAGTTGGAACTGGAGCAGCTAGCCTGGCCTCTCCATTTAGGGGGATGCAGGTTTGAAATGAAATCTACTTCTTTCCTTGAATAGTTGTTTCCCTCCAGGCTCAAACCCAGTCACAGCCCTCTTCACAACCCTGCATTCCACATTGTTTGATGGGGTACCCCATGAAAACCAAGCTTTTCAGGTCTCAGGATAGCTTATGTTTACTTTTCCATAGTCAAGGCATTCAGTTTTGAACACACTCATGGTGTTCAGTGCTGGTATTGGGGCATACCCCAGCAACACTCCTGATGCCTAGATTTGGAGGAAAGTTCCAATCTAAGCAGAACATTTTCAGAGTTCATATGAGGGTCACAAAATGCCAAAACTCATTAAGAGGAGACAAGGACTCAGCTGAGCCCTCCAAGGATCAAGCATCTCCAAACTGGGAGAACTGATGTAGTGTGGGCTACTCACTCCATCTCTCCCGCCGATACCCATCTGTCCTGTTGTGACAGAACACTGTGCGGGGTATTGTGCAATGGGGTGGGGTCTGCATGCTTCATTCCCTGTAAACCTTTGCGAAAATGTCTCCTTTCACTTCAGCATGTTCTGTGACATTGCCCATTCCCTTCTATGGGGTCAATAAAATCATTGAGAGTTCCGGGAACCAGACCCATCTCTGTCTTGAATAGCTCCAGAGTCAGGGCTAACTCTGAGTGAGTGTTAGGGGACAGTATCCTGGTAGTGACTCCACATGGTCATACTTTTGAGTATCTTCGTCTATTTAACTTTTTCCACATCCCTCATGGTAGGACAGAGGTCATTTTGGCCTCCATAGTTGTGTAAGAGATACTGACGGCACCTGCTTCTCATCTCTCTGAAGTGTATGGCCGGACCAGTGTGCTGGGGTATGGGAGTTAAGGTTTAGAGGAGTCTTTATCCTGCAAACCTCTCTCATATATGGAACATATTTTTTGCAGTCCCGGAGAAAGACGGGCCCCATTCTGGGAGAGTAAGAGCCTAGGAGCTGAGAGAAGAGCCTAGCCATTAGCCTGTACCTGATTCCAGACAGAAGCAGTACTCCAGGGGGCCCAGGGCGGCAGAAGCATTGCAGAAGATGGCAAAGCTCGTCAGAACGGTGCCCTCCTCCGGGGAAACAGTGCAGGTGGGTACCTCAGGGGTAGGCAGATTGCTGATCATATAGGTGTCCTCCCCATAGGCATGCCCAGTCACTGCTGGGGAGTGAAGACAAAGTGTGCTTAGGTTCTGTGTGGGTCACACAAACTCCACTATGCTTGGAGATCACCCAGGGAACTTGTTGTACATGCAGATTTCCAGGTCCCTCTCTGGACCCCAAGCCTCAGACCTCTCTGGAGATTCTGTGATGGGGGCCCAGAAATCTACAAATCTAATAACTCTCCAGATGCAGGGCATCCTGGGGTCTCACGTTGAGAAACTAGATAGAGATAGAGGAACAGAATTAGATAGACCTGAACTTGAATCCCAGTTCTGCCGTTTACTAACTATGTGTGACCTTGGACTTGACCTATTTGAGAGTTAGTTCCTATCTATAAAATGGGGCTAATAAGAATAGCTTGCTCACAGAACTTTGGTGAGGAGAGAGTCTATTGGGAAATATGACTTGCTCAAGCTCACTGAGCTGGAAAGGGCCACAACCAGGATCTGGAAACAAGCTGATCCCACCCGAAACCATGCTCTTTCCAGACCTCCACAGCACTGTGAATAGCCCCCAGTAGACCTGCACCAATATCCCACATCACCTGGTATAATCACCTGGTTTTTCAAAAAGAATATGTACCTGGAAGAGCTGGGCATGAAGAGAATCTTAATCAATTAAAACTAATTCCTTGGCCTAGTCTTAATACAGAGGATTTGGGGCAAACCCAGGAGTGTGCATTTTAAATTAGTACCCCAGGTTATCCCAGTGTGGATGGTCTGCGAACCACTTTGAGAAATCTTGAGTCAAAGGAATCCATCCCCCCACAAAAATCACCCTCATTGTTTATCTTTTTGAGAATCTACGATCTGGGCTTGTGTTAAGTAAGAAGTGCTGAATTGTCCTGGCAGGATGTTCAGGCTTCACAAGCCCCGAATGATTTGTTTGTACTACTGGTGTTGTCTCATTCAGCCTGCATAATACAATTTGGAGGCAGGTGTTGCTATTGTGCCTAGTTTACAGGTGAAGAAACTGAGGAATAGAGAGGTTAAATCTCTTGCTTAAAGTCTCCTACCTAGAAAGTGGTGGTGGGATTCACACCACAGCCTGTGTGTGGCCCCAACCCTGCACTGATGTCCTATTTTTCAGGGTTTCTGGTTTTTTTCAGGTCTCAGTTCCCTTTCTTTGACAGACAATTTTGTGATAAGAGATTGAGAGGAGGCCTTCACACCTGTGACTCTGATTCGGATGACCTGGCCCCAGGTCTGTAGGAGGGAGCTGTTCAGCACCAGTGTGGAGGTGTTGCTGTGAAGGAGGGTTAAAGAACGGGGCCAAAATCCTCGAAGTCTGCAGGCCTCGGGGAGGGGCTCCACCTGAAAGAGAGCATAGCCCAGAGCCCCCAAGACTATAGTCAGGCCTCTGGACCTCAGCAGGGCATTGGCTTCTGACCCTGGGAGGCCTTTCAGATTTGTCTCGGTTGGATGGCAGCCACTGCTTGCTTCCTTGAGGTCAGCCCAGATATCCACTCTTCAGCTTGGTTAGGATGTTTGTCCTAGGTCAGGTTCCCTAGAAGCAGAGCCTGAGAAGAGGGTTCCTGTGCAGGTCATTTATTGAGAGAGGGCTGTCAGGGTAAACCAGTGGAACGGGGAGGGAAACAGAAGAGGGTGGAGAATGAAACTGGGTGGATAAATGGTCTCAAGAGGTATCTGGCTTCAGCCTGATCCCTTGGGGAGTTCTGGAGCATATAAGCTGCACCACAGAAATTATCTCACTCCGAGATAGGGGGCGGGGCTTTTAGACCCCATAGTTATTGGCCTAGGGGCCACTGCACAGCAGTCTGGGTTGGAGCACCAAGAGCATCTGCTGTACTGTTTCCCTGTTGCTTTTGTTCCCATGCATCCATTCTCTCTTTTGACTAATGCCTTGGATTTCCTCTGGAGAATGTACCCTACCCCCCGGCTCCCATTCCACAGGCTCTGAGTAGAGGTGACCTACTCCTAGCTCTGTCCTGGGCATGTGACACAGTCTGGTCAAAGTAGGAAGGCATTTCCAGTTTTTGAGTGGTTGCCAGTGTCCTTACCTTCTCCAGTGGAGTGTCATCTAAATACCAGCTGAACATGGCCACTAGGGAGTCATCCTCCATGGTGACCCTGAGCATAATGTCTTCGCCAGCATTCACTGGCCCACAGTTCTTCACACAGCTGAAAAGGAGACAGAGAATGGAGTGAGGAAGCTCACTCAGGCATCATGGCCACTTGCCTGGCCTTTTCCAGTTCGCGAGTTCTTTGAGAAGGTGAGAAAGGGTTTTTTCAAGTGAAAGATGGAATAGAAGCAACCCCTGCCCTAAGCAAAACTGGGACATAGCCTTGCCCTTGAAGATAGAGTGATTTGTGACTGAATTCCCATTTCATTCATTACATAAGGTAATGATCTGGAAAATGCATAAAGCCAAGGCAGGACCCTGAGCTTGAATCCTGCCCCTGCCACTTATGAATGGTCACTTTGTGTGAGTCCCTTAAACTCTTTGAGCCTTAATTTCCTTGTGAGAGGATTAGAGCAGACAATTTCTATGTGTCTTCCTAGTTCTAATAATAATGAATGAATGCTGTAATTTTATAGCATGCATGCCATAGTTGATACTTACTTCCACTATTATGAGCTTATCCAATGCTTCCCACAACCGTATGAGTGACATCTTAGAATCCTCATATCACAGATGAGCAAACCAGGCTCAGAGAGCTTATGTGATTTGTTTCAGTGACATATTTCTAAGTAGAGGGATGGAACGTGAACCAGCATATCTTGATCTGATTCCTGGTCCTTCTCTGTAATATCATACCCCCTCCCTTGGGCCAATGAGAGATCACTTTGGCACTTGCTATGTGTCCAAACCATCCCCCAGCTCCTCTCAGTTTAAATTTCATAACAGCTTCTGAATCTCCCTACTTCTCTCTTCATGTCAGTCCTAGTACAGGTATGCCAGACATTCTCCATTTACCCTGCAGCCCACTCTCCATCAACTCTTTGTGGCTCTGTGTACCAGGAAACTGATTTCTATAGACTTCATCACACAAACTCTCTCACCCTTTGGCTTCTGGTTAGGCTCAGCCCATGGAAAGCATTGGCTGGAGATTGGAGGGTGAGAGGAGAAAGGCTGAAGTATTTATTTACCACTTTTGCTGTTCCTTACCTGATGGGCTATAGCTGACAGAGGCTGTGTTCCTCTCTCCAAGACTACAGTTTCTTTTGGAGGGGCACCTCTCTCAAGCTTCAGATCTTAGAGGGTTCCAGTAATGCCATCTCCCACCCACTTAACCTCTCCATTCCTCAGAGGGATAATGGCTTCCCTCTGTTGTAGACCTACACTGTCATCCCTGAGTTGTTCCCTGATCCCTGCCCATATCTGTAAAGACCCTTCGTCCAGTTGTCATCAGTTACAGTCTGAGTGAGCCATCTGCTTCCTTCAAGAACCTGACCGATAGACCAGGCTACCTTGAGCTCTCACTTTGATTCCCACAAGAGCCCAAGCAATCTCCCTGTATCCTCTCTTGCCCTCCTCCAGCCCATTCTGCACCAAAGCATTTTGAAGCAAAATGTGATCACATCCTCAGCCTGCTTAAAACCCTTGGATAGCTTTCCCAAACTCTCAGGATAAAGACCAAAGTCATGTCTTTGACAAGACCTGCAAGGCCCTGCCAGAGCCAGGCCCTGTCTATTCTTCCCATCTCTTCTTGCACCTCTCTCTTCCTCTGTGCTCTAGCCACACCAGCTTCTTTCACTTCCAGATTGTTCTGTGCTCCCTCCCTTTACCACTCTGTTCTCTCTCCAGTCCTATTTTCCCTGGCCAAGTTAGTTCCTCTTCACTCTTCACATCTCCGCTGAGGGAAGCTTTCCTTCCCTGACCCTGAAGTCAGAGAAGTCATAGGTGTGAGCTCTCTCCCTTCATTAATTTGTGTGACTCATCACTGACCACCAGATAGTAACCTCTGTGAGAACTGAAACTGGGTCTGGTTTTGCCCACCACTGTAAGCTCTGCCCCTCAGTCCATGCCAACTGGGATTGATTCTCAGTAAATGTTAGCTGCATGATGAATGAATGGCAACACTGCAGGAGTTTGCTCTCATGGCCCTACCTGACTTGAGGCTTGAGTTCCATGGAGGCAGACACATAGAGGCACTGCTCCTCCTGTTTCACCAGTTCCTGGCCTTTCCAGAGGGCCAGACGCAGGGTGACTGCAGAGTTGGGTGGTGGCAGGCAGGATGGAGGAACCACCAGCTTCTTCTGGTCTGTGCAGAGCAGCTGCCTCTCAACGCAGTCTCTCCATTGAGCCCAGCAACGTCCTGAGAAAGAGAGATGGGCAAACAATATCCATCCAGCAATGCTGAACTTGACAAATGTGGCTACCATCTGGTGGGGTTTTTAGAGGGGTCATAGATAAGAAAATCAACTCTACATACAGATTTTGATTAATAAAAATATTTCACTTGCAGGTTGCAGGAATGGTGCTATAGAAGGACACTTCTGGAGAAATGACCATGCTTCACCCAGACTCTGAGCAAACCTATGACTTGAGCTTTTGAGAAGGCAGGCAAATAGCAGGAGAGGTGCTAGGAGAATGCACAGCCCCACCTGGGAGAATGTCCAGGGCAGCTTCTTGTCCCTGGTGTAACTCTCACTCTATGTGGAAGTGACTGTCCACAGCTATATGACCTGTGGGGTACAGTGGGAACTGTACCTCTATCTGGGAGGCTACAGTGTCATCTCCTGCTTTGTGATACCAGCTTGGTAAGTCTCTGTATCCTTTGCCCTTCAACTCTATTGATTGACATTTTCCCATCAATCACCTTGCTCCCCCAACAGCCCCAAATATAATAATCATTCATAGGGCATGTCTGGGAGTAAGGTCATCAGTTCAATCACCTATTTGTAGCCTCTACTAATTCAGATAATAAGAACAAATATTCAGAAGGATGTTCTGACAAAAGCTTTCAAATTTTACATGACATTTGACCTAGGTACTACACTTCTAGAAATTTATTTATGAAAGTAATCACCGATGTAAATAAAGATTGAACTATAAAGATATTCATTACAGTGTTTATAAACGTAAGTAATTTGAAACAACCTTAATGTCCAAAAAAGAAGGCACTGTACCCTCTTTTTTGGATGTTTAGGTTGACATTAGCTTGATAGTCTATTAAGCAGTTATTATGAATATCAAGATGGAGAAAAAGATACCATGACATGAAATATGCAGGATATATCGTTCAACGAAAAAAGGGTAACAAAAGCAATATGTACAGTATGAATGACTCATTTTCTTTCTAAAAGAATATGTATGTAGCTAGGATATATCCTTATGAAAAAGAGGATAACCATTTTTTTAAAAGAAGCACTAGTGCTACAATTTTGGTCTGTCAGAAAATGCCTCATCACTTTCTCCTTCTAGTCTCTTCTTAGTGGCATACCAAGGGTGTGGAGATGATGAGGAATCAACCTAAGAGGTGGAGCTGATTTTCACTGACATTGTTTGTAGTGATAATACAAAAGGAGACTGACATTCAGGATTAGTTATAGTTCTTAAATTCTCCTTGTTGCCTGCCTTCTGGGGCACCCCCACCTTGGTTTGCCCTGCTATCTTCCATTTCCATGGAATTTGCAAGGTACACAAAATGTCAGGCATGAGTATGCCAGTGTGAAGGTTAAGAAAAAGAACTGCAAAGCTGACCGCTATCCATCACTTCGTAGTGAGATAGGCCACTTACCACATGACCACTGGAAGTGTAAATCCTTGTCACTATCTGGCCAGCCCAGAGTCACTGTCATGAAAGGATCCACATACCGACCAGGTTCCAGGTAAACCTCCACATTCTCTTTATCTCTCTGCAGAAAAAGCAACTGATTGGTGAGATATCGCTCCACAGTTGGCATCCCAGTCTTTACTTCAGAGCAATCTGTGCCAAGTGTGGTCGCAGTCCAAGGCATCAAGTGGAGATAGGCCCTGTCTGATCTGCCTGACTCCCCTTGGGATGGCTCACTGGGTAAGTAACTTTAGTCAGAGTGTGGGCTCAGTGCTAAGGGTCCGTCATGTGTTCAGCTGCATTACCAGAGCCTTCTCTGGGCCAGGCCCTGTGCTTGATGCCTAGACAAAATATAGAGCAGGCCTCTGTCCTCAGATTTAGTAGGGAAGACAAGACACCAAAGATTAAAACACAGAGTGCTAACTAATTGCTACAGGAGAGGGGACCCAGGAGATTATGAGAACATAGGCAAGGGGGGCAGTAGGTTAAGAATGTAGGCTTTGGGGCCAGTCAGATCTCCAACTGGATCATTGGCCCTGGGACCTCTCGCCAGTATCTAAGCTCTTGGAGCTTCTGTTCCTCAAAAGTTTTATAGCATCTGACTCCTCAGGTTGCTGTGCATCAAATGAGAGAAACTAGTGATGTGCTTCCTCTTGTGTGCAGTGCAGGGGAGGACACAGAGCTGTTACCTCTATAAAGCAGGCAGCTGGCATCCCCAGAGGACAGAACCCCAGAGCTATTGTGAAGGGGGAGGAGTGAAGGTGAGCTGGGCAACAATGGAGAGCATGTGGATTCTGGGAGGAGGGATTGGCTGATATACACTGTGTTCCTGGAGTCAGTTCTGGTAAGACCTGTTAAACAGCTCAGACCCAGCAGGCTTGACCTGGAATAACAAGAGGCTACAACAGAATGCAACCCCCAGTGGTCTCCCATGGCCTGATAAACCCAAACCCCCTTGCCTTGGCACCTAAGACCCCATGTGATCTTGCCTCTGTCCATCTCTCTGTAATTTCCTACATCCTCGTTCTCCTCCACAGGGGCCTTGGGGGCCTTCATATATGTGTGCCCAGAAAGCTCTTGTTCTGCTTTCTAGCATGGCCGACTGTCTTATTTTCATGGCTCTACTTAAATGTCACCTTTTAAGAGTCATTGTCTGATCACTTTTGCTAGACTACCTTCTGTTAGTTGCTGTCATTGCACACTATTGCTTCTAGTTAGACATGTCACAATTTCTAATTATATATGTTAATTTGTTTGTTAGTCTCACCCACTAAGCTTCATGAAGGCAGGGATTATGTTTGTTTATTCACAACTGTATTCCCAGCCCCTAATACCAAGCCTTGAACATTATGAAGCACAATACATTTTACATGTTGAATAAATGCATGCATGAGCAATGTCAACAGCAAGGAGTTGAATTCTTAGTTTTGCTGTAAAAAGTAAAGAACCCGGGCCTATTTTCCAATATAAGCATTAAGAGGTATAGATTTTCCTCTGAGCACTGCCTTAGCTGCATCCCATATTTTCTATAAGTTGTATTGTCATTATCACTTAGAAACATTTTTAAATTTCTCTTATGATTTTTTTCTTTGACCCATTGATTTTTTAAACTGTGCTGTTTAATATCCAAGATGTCTAAAAGATATGTATATATCCTAGATATCTTATTATTTATTTATGACATAATTCTGTGGTTAGAGAACCTACTTTGCTTGATTTAAGTCCATCTGGGTCTCTAGTCAATCAAAAGAAACCTTGGTGATTCTAGTGTCTTGGTTATTAGCACTGAAATACCAAAAGCCAAAAGTAAAACAGATGCTTGGACATCTTTTTCTTGTGAGGTTAAGTGTTTTTTTAAAAAAATACTCACATTCTTTTCTTCAGCACTTGTCCCAGACGGTCCTTGGAGATTAGAAGGAGCTGTGAACATAGTGGGAATGGGTGTCAAACTTTGGTGGTGTTTATAAGGGTGCCAAAGGGCAGAGTCAGAGGGTATGTTGAAGAGCCCTGGGGATCTGCCTGTTTTTGGAAATGGGTTAGGGGAACCTAGCAAATATTGAGGTCATAGAGAAATGGTCAAAAGCAAAACCATCATGTTCACTTCTGGGTTAAAGACACCTCTTTGGTAGTTAAGAAAGAGGCAAGCAGTGTAGTGTTTGTTAATTTCCATGGTGTAAATATTCCCATCAAGGCAGGTTTCAAGCTACCAAGCAGACCCCACTGAATGTAGAGGAGATGGGCATGACCGGCTCTGGCAAACTGTTAAGAGCCAGCCTCAGCACCTCATGGTATATTTCTAGATCCTTTTATTGGCCTCTTACTGGCTGTGTGAACCTGGGCAGGTTAGTTATTCTTTCTGAGTCTCAGCTTCCTAATCCATAAAATGTCTGAAGGCAATCTCTATTTTTCAAGGCTCCAGAAGGAATGAATGCTATGCTGTACGTACTGGCACACTGTAACCTACACATCTGTAAAGAGTGTTCATGCGTTAAGTTAAAAAAAATGGAAAAGGTATACTCAATTAATATGCTCTAAAGATACTGAACATGAATATGATTAATGTCTAATTAAAGAATAGTAATTAGGATAGGAAATTAGGGTTATTCCATGTGATTCACTAGTCACTGATCTTTGGAAAATTCCTTCCCAGTGAAATCTCATTTACACAACTATAGCTTCAAAGGTCTATAAAATTGTACAAAGCAAATTAAAATGCCAGACACAGAGGACTTTCTTAACCTTAAGTAGGAAGATGGTCCAATAACCTTGAATTAAGAGGTCAAGATAAATAGTTGCTACCTCTGATCTTGTCATGAATTAGCTGAGTGACTTTGACAAAGTCACTTCGTCTCTCTGGGCCTCAAGTGCCATATGTGGAAAATGAGGGATGTGGACAGTAGAAAGGATATCTGACAGATTTTCCCCTGTCCAGGCACCCATGCCCCCTTCTTTTGGTAACAGCACCTACAGGTGATATTTTCCATGGAGAACCATCCTTCCCTAACTCTCTGTCCTTGGTGTGGGTGAAGCCAACCCTACATCATGTTTCAGGGTAGATGTAATCCTGGTCTGCCCAAAGCTGAGTACCAATTTCCTCCAAACTCAGCAAGGGATTAAGGAGGGAATATGAATCAAGCTTGGGCCAGTGAGAGTCAGCCTCAGAATTTCTGCTGGAAATATCAACCAAGAGGTGTTCTTTCTCTTCTGGAGTTAAGGACCAAAGCCTGGGGCCATCTTGCTACTTCTTGGGATGTGAGAATCAGAATAAAGAGACCTAGAACCAAGAGATGGAGAGAAGCAGACTTCTGAAGACATCATGTGTCTGGATCCAGTTGCGCCTAAACCCTGGACTTTTTATTTTCTGAGCTGATAAAAATTTTCTTTTTACTTAAGCTAGTTTGAGCTGCTTTTCTGTCCCTTGCTACTCAAAGAGTCCTGGCAAACACATTCAAGGTGATCTTTAAGCTCTGCAACAACTACTGTTGGCTGCCTACCCATCCCTGCCTCTTGGCTGCCAGAATCCACCTACTCCCACAGAGCTGAAAATGCTGAATATCTGCTTTTCAGCATCCCTTATAGAGGGGCACATGATCCTTCCCTGGTCAATGGTATCTGAGGAGAAGATTGCTGAGGGCTGGTGGGAAGATTTTTCACCAAAAAAAGAGATGTACAGAAAAAAAAAAAGAGATGTACAGGAAGAAATGAGCTTTATCTGCTGCTAGATAATGCTTGGTTGACATGTGATGTCTGGAACTGCAACAGCCATCATGATTGCATGAGAAGCAGCCTAGAGACAAAGCAAAGTTTCTCAGGATGGTAGAGCAGAATGATAGACTGATCCTGGGTCCTACTGGTGACACTGAGCCACTGAACCAGTCCTGCAACTACTTACCTTTTCTTAGTAGGTGAGATGGTAATGCCTTGAATTTGAAGCCACTTATGTTAGGCTTTCTGCTACTCGTAGCTTTAAAGCATCATAACTAATACAAATGTTTTGGAATTCTATATCAATGGTTGAATGTTTTACTGCATACATCATTGCCTCTTTAGAGTAACCAGAGCATTCTTAATATCTGTAGAGCAAGATAAATATTTACAGCCCTGATTTGAAGAGCCCCTCACTAGATTCCAAGCAAGTGCAATGCCCTAGACCCCTGATCACAAGTTTTATACTCCCTTGCAGATAGCTCTTGCCTGTGACAGTGATGCTTCCAATTTCCAAACTCAAGTTTGAGAAGGCGTTCCTCACCAGCACAGTGACCAAAAAAGTGCCTGCAATGCAAAAGGTAGAGAATTGTGGGCATTTTAATAAATTGGTTAGACAACTCTCCCAGCTCATGCTTCTTCAGTCCCCTGATGGCAGCATTCTAATCTTTCATCCTCTGAGTATTTAATGAATCCCTGTTGTATATCAGGCATGGTGCAAGGCTCTGGGGACACAGAAATGGTCCTCGTTCTCAGGGCCTTATGGTCTAGTAAATATGCAGGACACTAAGTGCCAGAACACTTAGGAATTGACCTGGGGGCATTGTGGGCATGGGGTGGGTGGTCGCTTAAACCTCAGGGGAGAAAGAAATGGTTCAAGGGATGGGGCTGGGGCTAGAGCAAAAGTTCAAAGGACAGTAGTACTCATTAGTTAGATTAGAGAGGGGATTTCAACAGAGGGAAAGACATGATAGGATTTTAGAAAGGGTGGAGAGGGTGGAGAGGGGAGAGGATTTGTAAGATTTATTTGGAGAAAGCTGCTAATATATACATATCTCACCCCTCCTCCCTCATGGGGAAGGGTGGTGCCATCTTATCTTAAGCCTAGAGAGCAAGTCATCAGAGGAGACCCTTGAAAAGCTGGATATGTGTTCTTTGAGGTTGGGAAACCTCATGGACAGGTTTCATACTCATGCTCTTGCAGGAATGGTCTGCGACAAGCAGTAGAATGAGAGGTAGAGAGGGAGAGTTAAGGGCTGCATTTCTGCATTTGGGAAAACTATAGTTGGCTGGTAGCAAGCCAAGGAATGAATAAGAATTTTCTATGGACCAAATGTTTTCTCTGGGGAGAGAGGGTGCTAAAGAGGGTAGTGAGAATGAGGAGAAAAGAAAGAGAGAGTGACCCTGTTGGTGGTCCAGGAGAAGCAGCAGCTGGGTAGATGTGGCCAGCTGAAAGAAAGGTATCACTACAGCCCTGGAGTGGAGGGACCCAGGGGGCCTCCAGAGCCCAGAGAAGCTCTTACGAAAGACGGCTGCAAATATCTGCTGGGCCCTAGAGCAAGCCCAGTCAGGCCTGGGCCAGGTTCCTTTTCCTTCCTCCTCACTTCCTTCATCCCTGGAGTTGTCTAAATGTTTTTCTTCTTGAGAGAAGACTGATTATTATCTTAGATTATCATCTAAGAATGAGCCAGTAGTTACAGGGCATGCTGAAATTTTATCTGTTGTCTCTTACTTAGTAACTTTTTTAGGAGACAAATTAATTTGCATTTGAATTATAGCCTATATATTGTTTGTATTTTCCATTGTCATTTCATTCTGGATTCTTCTTGTTCCAAGCTGGACCTTTGGTACCTGGCAGAGTTCTAATGTTTTTTTTTCCTTGCATCTGTTGTCCTTTCTGTAATCTTTTGCCAAATACCTTGCTGAGGGCGTGGTAGCCCCATACCTGCATAGTATTAGCCCCTTTCTTGCATACCTCTGAGATCCAGGGCAGGGGACTCTGTGGGCAGGGCCAGGGTCTGCTAGAGACAC
>NW_006434825.1:784541-958597 GCF_000325575.1 Pteropus alecto | reverse complement strand
ATCACCACACTGTCCTCAGTGACTCTCTGTTCTCTACAGATTAAATGCATTGTCTGCTGTGGTCTCCTCCCCTGGCTGGTGCCAGCCAGTCTGTCTCCCAGGCGGTATGTTGCACTACTTCTATTCTAGCCAGCATTATGATACTTATTCTCTTGTCCCTCTCTCCTACTCTTCAGTTTTTGCCTCTCTCTCCCCCAAGGGCAAACTTCTTGAACCTCTAGAAATGATGGAAGAAATAGAAATACTTTTGCTCTTTTCCAGTGGTTCTCAGTGGGAGTGATTTTTCTCCCCAGGGACAGTTAGCAATGTCTGGAGACATTTTTGTTGTCATGACTTAGGAGGCTGGTGCTACTAGTGAATAGAAGCCAAAGGTGCTGCTAAACATCCTACAATACACAGGACAGCCCCAACAACAAAGAATGATCCAGTCCCAAGTGTCAGAAATGCCAAAGTTGAGAACCCCTGTGACTATAAGCTCTATGAAGGCAGATAATATCAACCTCTTTCTTATTTTGTGACTCAAGCTGGATACTGTGAAACATGTTTGTGTCCAGGACACACTGAAAACTGACTGGCAGGACCCTGGACTCTAAGTCTGGAAGGGAAGGGAAGAGAAGAGGCAGGGGAGCCACCAACCCCAAGTACCTTCAAGAGGAACTGCCACATGGTAAATCCCAGATGGCCACCCGAGGCTCTCTTCCTCATGGGAAAAGGATGCATTGAGTCCAGCTACCTCAAAGGTCAGCTTCTCTGGAATGCCATGAGCCACTGAGACGTTGACCAATAGGTCCTGTCCAAGCTCCAAGTGGTCAGAAGCCCAAGAGGCCCGAAGTCCTGACAGAGGCTCCATGAAGTGGACTGTGATGTTCGTGGAGAGTGGAGAGGTGGTGGTGCTGCTGGTTGCGCAGATCTCCAGGTGGTGCATCCCTGGGCCCATCCATTGCTGGGCTACTCTATCCAGGGTCAGATTGTAGGGGAGCAGGCCCCTCTGTGTAGTGGACTCAGCCAGGGTTGTGTTACCTAACAGCACAGTGTAAGTCACCACTGTTCCTAGATGGGATAAGAAATATTTAAGAATGTTGGTAACAACCATGTAGTTGATTATACTGAGATAGTTCAGACTCATATTCAAGCTCCAAAGTGAGATTCTGGATATAGACATGAATATAGATATAGCTGTAAAAAAATATGTAAGAATATACCTTGCCTCTGAAAATTAATAGTGATTATCTCTGAGTACTGGATTTATGTGTAATTTTTATTTTGGGATCCTCTTTTCTTATTTGTATATTCTAATTTATACTATGCATATGTTACCCCTAAACTCAAAAGTTTATAATAAGAATATTAGAATATTTCATTGACAGGATATCTTTGTAGGAAGAAGGAACGCCAAAGAAGAAGCATCTCTCAAGACTATGGCTGATTTTTTTGCATGAAAATTAGCCTCAAATCTTGTTTCAAGCGGTAACAGGTAAAGCCATGTCCTTCCACTTCTATGGCTGACTGTCTGAAACACTACCGAACAGGAGAACTCAGCCTGTTCTCATCATAATAGAGCTCCCTTACAGGTTGAAGCTGGTTGTCCTAACTGGATGCTAAATATTGTGCTTGACCTTTAAAATATGATTAAACCAACAAATCAGGATTCTTTCCAGTAGAAACCAAGCTAGTATATTTCTTGTTTGAGTGAAGATGATGATGATGGTGATGATGATGATGATAACGATAACATAAGCCCTCTGAGAGCAGGAACCCTGACTTTCAGGTTTACTGCTACCTTTCCCACACCTGGAAAAGAGTATACATTCAATTATATTTGTAGAATGAAAAAATAAATGAAGGATTTTAAGTTTCCTCAGGTACACATAGCACTCATCTTCAGCCAACAAACACACCAAACTGAAGGGAGCCTCACACCACCTGGATCCTCACTCGTACAGTTATAGCTATGAGTGAGGATCCAGGTGGTATGAGGTCATGTGAGGTCACACCCTCACCTCTGCAGCTCTGTGCTGCACTGTTTCTATCAACAGGCCTCTGTCTAGATCTCAAACTGGACCTGTGCCTTGAGGAAAGATGCTGCCTTGGGTAAGGATGGGTCTTAGTTGGGAGAGTCTCTACTGAGATAAGGGGTGGTATTCAAAATATTTAACAACTGAAACTGCGTGGACACCAACTAAGTAGAATGGATGTTCTGATAAATCAGAATGGACATTGTGACCAATAAGAATGGACACTGTGACTAATCAGAATGGATACTGTGACCAATCAGAATAGATGCTGCGACCAATCAGATTGGACACTGTGACCAATCAGAATGGACATTGTGACCAGTGAGAAATGTTCCTATGACCAATCAAAATGGACACCTTGACTAATGAAAATGATGACCAATTAGAATGGCCTCTGTGACTTATCAGAATGGACACCAGCCATAACAGCTGCTATGGCTGTAGCAGCATGTACAGCTGAATATCAGCCCTGACTTGGGGCAGTGTAATTGTGCCAAGTTGGTCAATGCTGGCTGCACTGAGATGGGCTCAGGCCCAGCTGGTAGCACTCCTAGTCCTATTTGAATTCCTCCAATAAGGAGTGGCTTAGGAGTTCAGTTCCCATGACGGGCATGTGAAGAAGGGCATTTGGAAGGCTAAGAGCTCTCACTAGTTTACTAGCTTTGTGACTTTGAACCTTTGATTCTGAACCTTTTCTCTGTTTCTTTATCTATAAAATGGGGATAATAATACTAGGTGGGCTGTATATGTAAAGCACTTAGATCAGTTCCTGGCACACACAAGGTACTAAATAAATGAATAACTAAAAAATTTACTTGATATATGATTGCTGTTAATATTTATTAAAGCCTGGGAGTTGGATAGATAGATTTGGAGGAAATCAGGTTGCCTTGACCTTGACCATTTCTGCAGACTCACCTCCATCAAGCTCCACCTGAATCCACATAGGGTCCCCAAAGACAGCCCAACAGAGAAAGCCGCCTCCTAATTTGGACAGCCCAGAGCACCCAGTAACACTGAGCCTCTCCATCTTGTCTCGCATTGTCACTTGCTTCTGAGCTGTCACATGCCATTCACTGGTTGTGCACTCAGCAAGCACGGTGAATTCCCCAGGGTTCGTGAACTGGTAGATCACGTTGCTGGACAAACTGCCAGAAACAAAATTGTTAGCAGTGCTAGGGACATACAAACATGCGTATTCACACATGCATACACACCTTATTTGCTCTGTAATGATAAACAGATAAAGAAAAAGATGCTACACAACCAAACTCTTCGTGTTCTCAAGGTTACGTTGAGATGTCCCAGAGCAGGTGAGAGTGGAAGAAATAGCACTGACTAACCAGGGAGTTGAAGATTAGATTGCAAGTCTGTTTTCTGCCATTTATTCACTCTGTGGCTCACATAAACCCCATCTCTGAGTCTTCTTGCTTCATCTGTAAAATACTATGCCCCAGCCTAAATTTCTGAGCCTTATTTTCCCCATCTATAAAATGGACTCAGATTCCAAACATATCAAAATTATGTGTTTGATTGCTTCTTATTTTCCCAAGGGGATTAATTAGAAATCTCTAACATGGCCTGCAAAGGTGCACATGACCTTCCCTCCTGAACTCCTTCCCATCTCCTGTCACACACTTCTTCTCTATCTGTTCATTGAGACCTCTTTTTTAGTTTCTAGAACATGCCACCTGTTGCCTATCTCAAGGCCTGCAAGTTCGCTGATCTTTGCTGAAAAGGCTCTTGCCCACCTTTTTGCTCACACTCATGTGCCAACTTTGGTTCTCACCTTAAATATTGCCTTTTCAAGAAAGCCTTCCTTAGGTTCCCTTTACTGCTGTAGCTTTGCTGCTTCTAGGTGACACTAATCCCTGTGTGCTTGCTTATTCACTGTCATTCTTCCCTGCTGTTCTGTCAGCACAGACAGTGTCTATCTAGTTCTCTGTTACATACTTGGCACCTAGCACAGAGTCTAGCACATAGTTGAGAAATAGTTGACAAATGAACATATTTGTGAAAAAGCTTAGGAAACAGTAACCTGATTCTTGGAGCCAGCCAAGATAGAGTAAGCCCACCATAGCCTATTCTACCCGAGAATTCTGAAAAATAAACAACTGAAGATAAATTGGGGAGGAAAGTCAAAACTTTAAGAATCACCCATAAAGATTAGAGTTTTCTGTTTTGTGTCTTAAAAAAAAGAAATCTCTATCCCTTGGCTTTGTTGGCAGGATAGCCTGAGTCATGAAACTATACAGTGAGTGAAGAAAATAAAAACCCCATGAGAACCAGGAAAGGGGACCCAGTGAGCCTAAGAGTACAGAGGAAATACTCATTTTTGTTTCGTGCTATTTCTTTTTTTCTCTCTTGGCTCTGCTTCAAACTGTCCTCTCTCTGCACTGACTCATGGGGTGATGCAGACTCCTAAATACCCAAAAGAAAACACATCTTTCTAACCATAGGAATCACGAAAAATATCCTGTGAGAGCTGGAGATTGGGGAGAGGGATCCTGAAAAAGAGAGATCTGGAGATGAGGATTCCCTGATTCTGTGTATGACCCAACAGCATAAATCATGAACTCACCCACAAACTATGCATGTGTGGAACAGACCCAAGGAAACATAGCGAAGGCTTTGTGAACTGAACTACAACATAAATGGCCACCTTGAGTGGTACATGAATGGGCAGAACCAAAGAGCTTTGAAAACGGAACTGACATGGGAACCGCCACTCATAGAAGGCAAGTCAGAATGTGTAGTCTGAACTTAACTGGGTTGGTTGCTTGCTAAAACAAAACAAAAGCAGCATTTTTCCAGAGGATTTTAACAGGATCCAGAATTTTAGAACCTACTACTCAAAATGTCCAGAATACAATCCAAAATTACTTGATAGTCAAAGAATCAGGAAAATGATCATATTTCAAGGGAAAATATAATCAATAGTTATTTATGAAATGACTCAGATATAGTAATTATCAAAGACTTTTAATCATCTATGATAACCATGCTCCATGAGGTAAAAGTAAATGTTCTTGAAATGAATGAAAAAAATCAACATTTTCAGCAAAGAAACATAAACTATAAGAAAATAATGATATTTTAGAAATGGAAAACAATATCTGAAATGAGAAATTCACTGGATGAATACAATAGCAGAATAGAAGTGATGGAAGAAAAAAATCCATGAGCTTGAAGATAGAGCAAGAAAAATTATCCAGTCTGAAGAAGAGAGAGAAAATATATTAAATTTTTAAAAACGAGCAGAGCATCCAC
The DNA here is from genome assembly GCF_000325575.1 of Pteropus alecto. Classification (NCBI taxonomy): domain Eukaryota; kingdom Metazoa; phylum Chordata; class Mammalia; order Chiroptera; family Pteropodidae; genus Pteropus; species Pteropus alecto. Next base: position 953,312 of record NW_006434825.1, on the reverse strand, counting down.
AATCTGTATAATAATATCAAAATGGAAAACATTTGTGCCATTACAGCACCAGTGAGAAGAAAGAGATTAGTGTAGAAAAATATATTTGAAGAAAGAATAACTGAAAGCTTCCCAAACTTGGCAAAACATAAAGATTCAAGAAGCTCTGTTAACCCCCAAAAGGAAAAAAAACTTGGAGAAAACCATGCCCACACTTATAATGATCAAACTGCTAATAATCAAAGATAAAAAAAACTTTGAAATCAGCCTGAAAAAAATGACATATTACATATAGAGAAAATGGTTATTTGAATGACTATAGATTTCTCTTCAGAAACCATGAAGGTCAGTGTTGAAAGGAAAGAATTGGTAACACATACTTCTATATCCAGCAAAAATATCTTCCAGGAATTAAAGCAAAATAGAGACAATCTCAGGAATAAAGAAATACTCTAAGAGAATTTGTTGCCAGAAAATCTGCGTTAAAAGAAATGCTGAAGGAATTTTTTTCCAGCTGAAGGGAAATTAGATACCAGAGGAAAACCTGAAACTTCAAGAATGAACAGAGAGCACAAGATATGGCAAATAACCTGGTAAATGTATAAACTATTTTCCTCTTCTTAAGTTCTTTAAAATATGTATGATTGTTGGAAGGGGTTTTTAATGTATGTAGATGTCGTACATATGACAATTATAATACAAAGATAGGCAGGCAAAGGGACCTATATGCTAATAAGGCTTCAATATTTTACCTGAAGTGGTAAAATATTAACTCTAAGAAGACTGTGAAAGGTTAGATATTGAAATCCATAAAGCAACTACTAAAAAAGTAATTCAAAGAGATATAACAAAAAAAAATTGATAAGTTAAAATTGAATACTAAAAATATTCAAATAATCCAAGAGAAATCAAGAAAGGAGAGGAATGGCAGAGCGGTAAGGATAAACAGAGGAGGCAAACAGAAAACAACAAAATAATAGACCTAAATCTAACTATATCAATAAGTATATTAATTGTAAAAGGTCTAAACACACCAATTATTATGCCATATGGGATATTAAAAAAACCACGACTCAACCATATACTGTCTACAAGAAGCCCACTTTAAATACAATGACATAGCTAACTTTAAAAGGATGGAAGAAAGATCTACCAACCAACACTAATCAAAAGAAAGCTGGAGTGGCCATTGTTAATATCAGATAATGTAGATTTTAGAACAAGAAAACATAAACTCATTATGGACATGCGAAGGATGGTTTTTAATAGCAAATCCAGCCTGTTTTTCAGTGATCTGTCTGGAAAAAGCAATTTCTTCTGTTCTTTGAACTCTGGTGCCAATTGAAATCACCCAGAAAAAATGCAGAGAAATGGGTTTTCTCTGATTTTTCTCCCAGTGATTCACCCAAGGGAGAAGACTTCAAAGTAGTTTTAGAAACTGCTGCCAGCAAAGGGAAAATATGCTCAGAGTACAAAAAGATGGAGACAACTTTAAAAATCGTACTATGATCCTACAAGCCAGCAATTCCACTCCTAGGTATAAACCCAACAGAAATGTGTACATATGTGCACCAAAAGACGTGCACTAGAATGTTCATAGCAGCACAATTTATAATACCCCAAATGGGAAACCCCTCAAAATACCTATCAATACTAGAATGGATAAGTAAATTGAGGTGCATTCATACAATGGAATGTTATACAGCCATAAGAAAAAAGGAATCACAATTATATACAACCATGTGGATAAATCTCAAAACTGCACTATTGAACAGAAGTCAGACACAAAAGAAAATGTACTTTATGATTCCATTTTTATAAGTTTCAAATACGGCTCACACTATTTGGTAATGTTAGAAATCAGAATCCTTGGAGAGAATGGGGGATTTAGGGGAGACTGGTTATGTTTTGTTGATCTGGGTGCTGGTTACATGGGTGAGTGCAATGCATAAAACTGAGTTGAGCTGTATCTTTTTGTGCACTTTTGTGTACGTGTATTATGCTTCAATGAAAAGTTTAAAAATTGGTTCAAGACCGTTATTCACTGAAATTTGCACACACCGCTTTGATATTTGACATTAATGGGATGCAACTTTTATTTTAAAAGTAGAGAAGAAAGCTCACATTTTTGGTCTTTGCTCATAATGTCCAATTGTTAACAACAACATAGACTCGTTATTTTGCGTATCTCCCTCACAAATTGCCAGCCAGCTTGGTGGATGAAGCCACTTGACAAAATTGGGCAGTGTGGTGGAAAGGAAATGAGATCTCCTAAGGTTACCTGCATAACCTAATGACTCAATTAATCTCTTTGAGCCTTAGTTCCCTTATCCATAAAATGAGGTGAGAGCCCTTTCCAGGTGGGTTGTTGTAAGGTTTAAATGAGACTATGGCTGAGTAAGTGTCTGGCATGCAGTCGACTCAAATATTGAAGCTCTTTGTATACTAGGATGACATTTATGCCCTTAGCCTATTAAAATAAAAGTAGTGTGTACTTTTATGTAATATTAGTATAATAGTAACTCCCATTTTTTAGAATCAACTCTGCACCAGTTATTATCTTCTTCGTAGTCTCATTTACTCCTAAAAATCACTGAGTATTAGTCATACAACACTAATAATCACAGATCATGTAACTCTGTGGCCTAAAGATTCTTGTATATCCTCTGTAGTGGATTTTGTGGGGTGTCACCCAGATTCCACCCTTTAAGACTGAGGCCTGCATCCCCCCAGCTTCCTGGTGTGATAGAAGCTGAGGGCTCACAGCTGAATCCATCTCCAGGAATTCCCCTTAGCCAAAGGGAGTCATCTCTCCCAAGGTGCATCCCCTCCCCAGGGATGTCCTGCATCCAGTGGCTGTTCAATGCCAGGGTACAAATAGTTTGCCCTCTTGACTCAAGACAAGTTCCCCTCCAGAGCTTTCTGTAGGATCCATGAGGGCTGTGCTGCTATTGTATCCCAGTCCAGCTTCTCCCCGTGCCCCATCCAAGTACAGCCAGGAAACCTGCACCCCAAATCAGAGCCTGTTTCCTGGTACTTAACCTGCATACTCTCCTAAAAACAATCTCTTTAAGCTGACTGATATCAAGGCTCTTTGTCACCAGACACCTTTTGAGTGTTCCAGCACCATCTTTTATCTTTCCCACATACCCCTGAACTCCCGGTGTAGTGAGGTGTTTGCAGTTATCTGGGGATGCCATGTTTCTCCATATGCATGACTTCTCTTTCTCTACATCCTCTGCTCCTGCCTCATATTTCTGGTCCCCCATGAAGGACTTCAGCTCTATAATTCTTTCTGACCATCATCTTTCACAGAGTTCTTTATTCTGCTCCTGTGTACATCTAGGTCATTCTAGGGCTTACATTGTCTTATGAATGATGAATTTCCAGGGAAGTCCCCCTCCAGACTCAGCTGTGTATGGAAGTGACTGAATACTGACTGAAGAATAACAGCAATTCCCTGATCTGTCTGTAGGTGGCGCTGAGTTACCTAATGCTGGACTTAAGGCAAATTGTTCCATAAGGCACGTAATACAATTTCAGAAATGTAGACAGTTTTCCACAACAGAAACAAAACAGCCTGCCATGCAAATGTACACAAGTCATGGGGAGTGCAGGGCAATAAAAAGCTTCTAAAGGAGAAATCTTTTGACTTTTATTATGCTGTTTCTGTTGGAGGTTGTATTTCCATCAGCTCGTTATTTGTCTACAATGGAGACAGAGCGTCCGATTTAGGTGTTAGCCTAACCAGGAGTTAAGCAGAAGTAGGAGTTTCTACAAACACATAAAAGAAAAGCACAGTGACGTCCACACAAAGTATGTGACTTCTGTATACTTAAAATTCATGCCATTTTTCATATTGTAAATCGAGTACTGAAGCTGCTAATGCTGATTAGAAAGCATCAAAAAGATACCTCCCAATGTTAATAAAAATTATAGAAGAAGGTAGGTGGGTAGTTTAAAGGTCTAACAAGTCTTTAAAGGGGAGGAAATTGAATTATTCGAGTGGGGTGATTGTGGAGGGTGTCACCACCTCTTTTGAAAGAGAAAAAAGTGCCAGTTGCTTTCATTTAGAGCTAATGCCCAAGGGATTGAAAATGTAATGCATTGCTTATTGTTGTTTCTCTCGGATTATGAAAAAAATTAATCACAAAGAATTTCAGAGAGTAATAGGACAAACACCCTTGGACTCACCATCCAGAGTTGACAAGTAATTTGCATTTTGTCCTATTTGCTCCAGTTTTTAACTACAGTTTGTTTATTACTGGAAAGTCTTTGTGTAACTGAAAGTCTTAGCAGGGCTACATACAATTTTGACTTATGCCAAATTAAAGCTCTATAAAATTTGAGGGTTAAATATTGTGTAATTTAGCATTTGTTGTTTTATTGATGAAATGGTCGCAAATGAGAAGAAACCTGCAGAACAATGCCATAGGTATTTGTATTACTTAAACATTTTTGCCAAAAGCATCTTCACATGTCATTTTTCATTTTACTCCAATCAAGGTAGCCATCAATGTAAATGTGACAAGGAAGGAAACAGAAACTCAAGACCAGGGTTTGTCTCAGAGTCCCATGTCATGTTCGCAGCAGCTGGGATTAACACCCCAGCCTCTGGATATCATTCTGTTTGGCACAAAGCCCAAAACCTCAGAGGACTGCTTAATTTCAGAACTGCACTCACTAGGGCAGATTTGGGCTGTGGACAGGGCTGGTCCCTGTTTGCCTCACCACATCCAGGGTTTTTGGGAATGCTGGGCACCCACGGGGCTAGATTCAGAACCTCTAACTCCTACAGGGTAAAACCAGAGATGTTTTGGAGTTAGGAGAGGGGCTTATGGGCCTCTGTGATTTCCCTGGGGATCCATATTGAACAGGAACCCCTGAACCTAAAGGATTATCTGAAACAGTCTGGGCACCCCTGCTGCTGGGGCACCCAGCAGGGCAGAATGCAGCTTACCCAAGGCCCAGGTAGGACTTTGAAATGTTATGGATTGGATTCAGCTGCTATCAGGTTGGGACGGTAACTGTTCCCTCAGGCCCTGATGCTGTGTGCTATATAATCCACTAGGGGCCTAACACCCTGAGCTTTGTTCAATGCCAGACAGTCCTGGCTTGCATCACTGCGCTGCCACTCACTAGCTATGTGGCTTGGGCAACACTACCTGTACTTTTGTAAAAACAAGATAATTATCTAGCCCAGCACCATCCAATAGAAAAAGTATGTGCCACATGTATAATTTTAAATTTTCTAATAGCCCCATTGAAAAAATAAACATGAAATTAATTTTAATAATTTATTTAACCCAATATATCCAAAATACTATTATTTCAATGTGAAATATAAGAAAATATTAGTAAGGTATTTTACATTCTTTTTTGGGGGGTGGGGGACTAAGTCTTCAAAATGTATTTTACATGTACAGCATATCTCAGTCGAGCACAGCCACATTTCAAGTGGTCAGTAGCTCATGTGATGAGAGGCTATTAGACAGCACAGCTCTGGCTCATAGGGTCGTTGTGAGGATTAAGTGAGATATGTGAAAGCTGCTTGGCTGGACTATTATTAATATTGCTACTATTATTTTTATTATTCTTACCAACAAAAAAATTGTTCCCACACCCAGTCGAGCAGCTTCTTCACTCCATTTTCGACTCCTCGGACAATGACCCAGAAGAAATTCTACACAGAGCCAAGTTGAAAGGACCCAGGTCTCCATGACTGTTCATGTGGCCTCCATAATGGGAAATCCGTGAGTACCAACTCCTCCCATTCCTGTATTTTGCCTCTTTGTACTGTGGCTCTGCCATTCCTTCTATCAATAGGTAGAGTCTATTTCTCCACCTGTTGAATATAGGCTAGGGCCATGAAACTTGCTTTGTCCAAATTAGAAATTGTGACATAAATACAGATTTGAAGTATGCTTGCATGTTGGGCCTTGCTCTCACTCCCTGCTAGCAACCCTTCTGCCACCACACAAGTAAGTTGAGATTAGCCTGTTGGGTGATGAGCAGCACGTGCTCCTAGCTAACATTCTGCTGACCACAGGACATGTGAGTAAGGCTTTCCTAGACCATCCAGCCCTAACTGAGCCAGCCAGGATATGAAAAGCCACCTAGCTGATCCAAAGAACCATAGAAATAATAAATATTATTGTAAGCCACAAAGTTTTGAGATGCTTTGTTATTCAACAAAAATTTACTGATACAGCCTGACTCAAGACTCAGAGATTCCTCTTACCTCAGAGGGTAGTAGGGATCGAAAGTGTGGCCATCTCCCGTACTAATTATACAGGACAGGTTTCCAATATAGGGAGAGAGGAGCCACGTCAGGGAGATGGTGACATTGTCAAAGGTGAAACTCTCATTGGAGACTGTCAGCTGCAGGCCTGCAGATGAAAACACAAAAGGCTGTGTGCCACTGCAAAGCAAAATTGAATGTTTCTGTTTAAAAACGACTACTGTGCACCTGTCCTTCATCTTTAGATGGGGCTTTTAAAGTTTTTTTTAAATTAAATTTTTACTTTTTAAAGGTTTTTTGAATTTTATTTTATTTTTTGTTCATACATAATACATAACCAGGATACAGAATTTGAAGTCTTGAAAAGGGTATACAGTGAAAAGAAAGCTCCCCTCACCACTGCCACACCTCAGCTCCCTAGAGGCAACCACTGTTATTGGTATCCCGGGTCAATTTCCCGAGATATCTACACATTCACAAGCACATACGTACTTTGTTATTTATACAAGTAGTGCATACTATATTCATTATTTGGTACCTTCCGCTTTTTTCACTCAGTGTATCTTGGAGATTGTTCTATACAAATTTACTTAGAGCTGCCTTGCTCTTTTTAATAGCTGCACAGTGTACCATAATTTATATAACCAAGATTCTATTGATTGTCCAAATGTATTTTATATTTAAAAAGACAAAAGGCACCTTTAAGAAAATATACTTGGCTAAGGTGGCCGATGAACCATTGTAAGTCATTTAGTGCACATTAAATTTTATAAAACCTTGAGCTTCAAAAGTTGACATGGGGCGAGGGGTAGAATTTGCTGGGCCTTCACAAAGCCCTGGGGTAATTTCTGCAGCATAATCTTTCAGTTTCTGAGCACAAATGAGAAGAGAAAAGGTATAAGAAGCTGAATGAAAACGAAAAGGACTTTCTCCAGCTAGTCAGAAAGCCATTGAGGTCCTGATTCACAGCTATCTAAGAAGAGTCAGGATGAAGCTATGCACTTCTGGGTACAGTGGTGGGGGGTAGGGGAAGGCTGCTAGATAAAGTCCCTCCTTTCACGAATCAGAAACTGGTTGTGATCAGTACACGGTGATTCACAAGGGGACAGGATATTTGAAATCAAAGAAATATTTGGTCTATGTGATTGCCAGACCCAACTTACCTCCTGCCCTAAGCTACACATTTGTACAGTGACAGCAATACTGGGACTGGCAGATCTCCAAAGGGCACTGTTTGTCCATTAGCAAAATCAGCAAATGAGAACCGCTGCCAAAACATGTGGCCTCTTCCCAGAAAATAGAATTGAGACACCTTACTCACTCTTTTTACACCCAAACATGTCCAGCAAACTAATGTCACTGGTAAAACTTGTCTTCTCTGCCACCCTCCCCTTCTGTACTCTTTCTTCTGTGTGGTCCTCCCTTCTCCTACACCCACAGACCCTGCTCTGCTGGACGGCCCCTGGGCACCCCAACATTCCCTGACTCATCTTTTCCCTTCAGAACTTCTTGCACCATTTTGCACGCTCTCAGTAGAAGTTGCTGTTCTGACCGATTAATTTGTTAGACAACGGCATAATGTAGTTTCACAGTCGTTGGGGAAATTGGTGCTCTCATACACTGTTAGTAGCAATATAAATCAAAACAGCAACTTATGGAGGGTAATTTGGCAATATCTATTAATATTTAAAATGCACATACCCTGTGATCCAGCATTTCCACTACTAAGGATCTCTTTTCTAAAAAGGATCCCAGGCACATGTCGAGAAACAGATATGAGAATGCACAACAGAGCATAGCAGAGTGATATGTAACAACAAAAAATGGGAAGCAACCTAAATGTCCATCAGTAGAGGAACTGGCAATACATTTTGGTATTACTTATGATATGATATGTGTAATCATTAAAAGAATAAGATAGTGACTTGGAGAGACATTCGGAATATATTATCAAGTGAAAAAAAATTAGTTGTAGGCCAATGTATTTTACAGGATGATTTTTTTATAAAAATATACATATATAAATTCATACACAGCTATGTTTATGAAAACATTTTTAAAAGCAGGGAAGAATTTATTCTAAATGGTTGATAGCGGTTTTCTGTAGGACTCTAATTGTAGAATTGAAGGGGGAGATTTTTCCTTCTTGATTTATAAAACTTTTATAAATTGTGGTAATATGGGTTATTTTTATGGCTTTCAAGATTTGTATTTTTAAAAAGTCCCTGTGTGTTCTAAAATGGCACCCTATGTGAAGCATGGTGGGTGAGTGGGTAAAGGCATGTGGGAGAGATCTTTTGACTCCTTTCAATCAAGTAACCTTGGTTTTGTCTATTGCGTTTATTGAGTCACCCCACAAAATTTAGTTTGAAAGGTCTTGGAAGTAAAAAGAAATTTTTTTTTAACTCTGGCTTGACAGCTTGTTTCTACAACAAGACCCTCAAACACTTTACTTCCAGGCTAAGCCAGGTGGGGAAGTCACGCCACAGGACAGCAGTTTTGGGTAGGGAATTCGCACATAGCGGATCAGCCTCCATGGTGGCTGCTTCCTCTGCTCCAGGTAAGGCTGGACCTGGCGTGGAAACAAAAAGGGAATTCCCACACTTGGGTGGAGACTCACCTTCCCGACACTGGTACTGCACCCACAGGTAGCTGCCCTGGGTAGGGCACAGGTCTCCAAAGAAGGTTGCATTTGCTGCCACCTGGCATGCCTGCAGCCCCTGACACTGGCCTGGGAAGCACCCGCATCCCAGCAGAAAGCAAGAATGGTGCAAAGGACATAAAGAGAAGTTAGACAGAGATGAATGATTTTGCATTCATTCATTCACCCACCATACCCCCAAACAATATCTGTTGGTGTCTACTGAAGACCAGGCACTGTGCTACGTACAGCGAGAGAAGATTTCTGCCCTCAAGTAGCTCGGGGTTCAGCACAGAGGTTCTCAAATTTTAGAATACACCAGAATTTTCTGAAGGGTTTGTGAAGACACATATTTCCAGACCTCATTCACTGAGATTCTGATTCAGTGAATGTGGAGGGAAGTTTTAGAATTTGCTTTTCTAATAAGCTCCCAATGATGTCGATGCTGCTGGTCCAGGGACTTCATTCTGAGAACCACTGGCCCAGTGGCATCTATTTAAATGGCCTAAAGTTGAAACCTACACCCTACGAACTGGCAAAGAGAGGACAAGATTAGGAAGCTTGTAGCTACAGGGATACCAGGTGCCCACAGGACAGAGAGGCCAGGCAAGAAACTTCAGGGTCACCCCAATACCTCTCTCTCCTGCTTATGTATGTGAATTAAATGCCTACAGAGAAGCCTAGGAGAAGGATAGGCAGGAGGATAGGCTTGTAGCAGACCACCTGCTTTCACGGGGCCCTGCAGGCCCAATAGCAGTCATGGCAGCAGAGAGGAGAGGGCTCCCTGTGTCCTGGACAACAGAGGTTTCTGAGGCTTTTGTGCCCTCAAGAGGGTTCAGAGAGCCCCTGTAATCCCTTAAATTGAATCATTGCCATGGAGCAAATGGAACTCAGAGGCAGATTTAATCTGATTTAGAAAAACAAGGTCCTAGAGTAACTCTCCCATGGGAACGACAGATGCCACCAGGAATGTTTATCCAGCATTACTCACAGTAGCAAGGATTAAGACACAACTCATACAGCTCTCAACAGAGGAAGAGACATATTGTAGCATAGTCATACAATAGATGAAACAGATAAACTAGCACATGTATCAAGATGGATAGTATGCCTCAGAAACATAATGTTGAGGGGGAGAAAAAAAGATGAAGGAAAAGAGAAAAAAATGTACATTGTGGAATGACATATACAAGATGATATATGCAATGCAATACTATGTAATGCTTGGGTTGCACACATAGTAGGCAGGCGCCAATAAGAAGCCACACATGTGATTAATAAACACTGAATTCACAACAGGAGCAGACCAGGAAGGGCTTGACAGGAATGTTGGCTGTGTATCTAGTATTGTATTTGTCTCTTTAATGAGGGAATCTTAAGCAAATATGGCATAGTGTTAAGATTTAACAAAGTTGAGTAGTGGGTCTATGAGAGTTCACTGAAATATTTTTTATTCTTGTCTACATGTTTCAAGTATTTCAAAATTTTTTAAAAATTAAAAAAAGAGAAAGTGATGTTTCTTGTACCCAGGTTGTGTGAAGAGCAAAATGCCCACCGTCAGGGTTGATCTACTGAAGGGGTGAGCTACAGCTCCCTCGCTTCCCTGCTTGGTGCTGTGGGCAGGGACCGGCCAGTTTTCCCATTGTTGGAGGTTCAAGGTCAGATATGAATATTGTTCGAACCTTTCAGACCCCTTTGCTGGGCACAGGACATCAGGTACTGCCTGAGCTCACAGCAAGAGCTGTGGAGCCCTTGAGTCCTACCTGCCACTTCATCCTTGACGCTGACCCAGCTGCATTCCTCTTCCAGGTCTGAGGGGTGCCCAGCATCCTGGATGCAATAATGGGGAGTCTGGCGCCCATAGAAGGCATCCTGGATCTGGATGACCTCCCCAGAGCCACAGTGCATGATGGCATTGAGGCCCTCGCAGGCCAAACTCTGGCCGACACCTGTGCAAAGGTAAGGTAACAATTTAGGAGGGCTGACGATCATAGATAGGCAAGTGCTTGGTTGATGGGAAGTAGGAAAGGTCTCAGGGGCCAGGACTATGAGATACAAGGACACATTGGGAGCTGACTCAGCAGGGGTGAAAGTATTGCTCTGGAGCCAGACTGCCTGGGGTCAGATCCGGCCTAGCTACATGCTGGTTGTGTGACCCTCTGCAAATTACTTAGCTTCTCTGTGCCTCCTCTGTATAGGAGGAATTTAATACCACACCCCATAGGGTCACTAGGAAGATTAAATGAGTTGGTACATGCAGAATAAGGGCTATGTAAGTGGCAACTATTATTCCACCGATTTTGAGTCCCTTCCTTGAGCCTTATCTGAAAACAATGCCTGACATACAACAGATGTTAAACTAGCATTTGTTGAATGAATGAGTGATTTTGATGAGTCTTCATATTAGTCCTATGAGTTGAGCAGTTCTCCCCATTAGGAACATCAGGCTCGGCGGATCACCGTGCTGAGACCCCACTGTAGCCTGGTTCCTAGCATGTGGTCCACACTCAGTAAACATTTGTTGAAAAAGAATGACCTGGTTAAGGTGTGCACAGCCAGAAAGTGCTGATTTCAAACTGCATGGTGGGAATGATGCAAAGTAGGGGTTGGGACCAAAATCTGTGTTCATTTCCTATGGCTGCTATAACAAATTACTACAAACTTAGTGGCTTAAAACAGTACAAATTTATCATATTGTAGTTATGAAGGTTAGAAGTCCAAAAATGGGTCTTACTGAGCTAATATCAAGGTGTGGGTAGGGCTAGCTCTTTCTGGAGCCTCTGGTGGAGAATCTGTCCCCTAGCCTTTTCCAGCTTCTAGAGGCTGCCCACATCCCTTGGATTGTGGCCCCTTCTTCCAACTTCAAAGCCAACAGCATAGCATCTTCTAGTCTCTCTCTTTCTGACCATAGGCAGACTAGGTCCAAGTCCCATCTCTGTCACTTCCCAGCTGTGTGGCCTTGGGCAAGGAACTTACCCTTTCTGAGCCTTACTTTTCTTGATAGTGGGCCTACAATAGAATAGTAGAGTGACTTTTATTATGTTGAATAAATGTACTTGGAGTGCCAAGCTCAGTGCTGGAATTCCTGCTTGATACGTTAGCTGTTCATAGTGTGACCCTGGTGTGGCTCTAAGACCCAGGGGGCTGACAGAGTCTGAGAGACAGACTTGAAGTTGGGATGCAGGAAGGAGCAGAGACTTAAGGGGGCTGTGACAAAAAGAGAGAGATGTTACATAACACACAGATCCCCACAGCTTCCATGTTTTCAGAAACAGCCACATAGGGGAAGTTAAGCCTATGTGCGCCTATTTAAAGCTGAGTAGTGGGTGGATAGAGCAGGGGCCCCTCTAAGTGTCCAAACCCAGAATGGGGCCTGGGAGCCAGGAGCTTAGAGCCAGGAAGGGGGCTGGGCCCAGGAAGCCCAGAAGCTTCTGTCAAGCCTGGCTTGAGGGTCAAGGGACCATGGGGAGGCCCAGATCTAAGATTAGGCCCCAGTGCCAGTCCCCACATGGCAGGCAGGACCTGGTGTGGGACCATGGACCACTCCTGCAGGGACTTTTACACAATCCCTAGGGAGTGGTGCCCAGGGCCTACACAGGAGGTCAGGCATGGGCAGCAGCTGGAAAGGGCACAAGAGCAAAGCGGTGAGATTTGGAGGTGGAGTGTAGGGGTGGGGTGCTCAGATCCAGGCTGGCTGGGGAACAGAAGTCAAAGGTGAGGGAGAGCAGCCTGCTGGGACAGCATCTCCCTTCATGGGAGGGCTGGAAGAGGAGTATAAATAGGGCTGAGCATTTCCCCGTAGATCCAGGTATGTGAGGAGGAAAGACCAAGAGAGACCAGCAAAACTAGTAAGTGAACAGGGAGAGCAAGGATGTGTGCTGGAGAGACAGAGTGAGACACAGAGAGACATAGTGTCACATAGACAGAGACGGGTGAGCATTTAGAGAGAAAGAGAGAGACAGATATAGAGATAGAGACAGAAACACAGAGAGACAGAAAGAGAAACAGAGCATCACTCAGAGACAGATAGGCATTTAGAGGGACAGAGAGACACACACAGAGAGAAACAGAGAGACACTGAAATAGAAGCAAAGAGACACAGGGATAGACAGAGAGACATGGAGACAAAGAAACAAGGACAGAGAGACAGAGAGAAAGAGACAGGTCAAAGGAAGTAGACCCCACAACAGAGGCCGAGGCCCCACTGTAGCCTGGTTCCTAGCATGTGGTCCACACTCAGTAAACATTTGTTGAAAAAGAATGACCTGGTTAAGGTGTGCACAGCCAGAAAGTGCTGATTTCAAACTGCATGGTGGGAATGATGCAAAGTAGGGGTTGGGACCAAAATCTGTGTTCATTTCCTATGGCTGCTATAACAAATTACTACAAACTTAGTGGCTTAAAACAGTACAAATTTATCATATTGTAGTTATGAAGGTTAGAAGTCCAAAAATGGGTCTTACTGAGCTAATATCAAGGTGTGGGTAGGGCTAGCTCTTTCTGGAGCCTCTGGTGGAGAATCTGTCCCCTAGCCTTTTCCAGCTTCTAGAGGCTACCCACATCCCTTGGATTGTGGCCCCTTCTTCCAACTTCAAAGCCAACAGCATAGCATCTTCTAGTCTCTCTCTTTCTGACCATAGGCAGATTAGGTCCAAGTCCCATCTCTGTCACTTCCCAGCTGTGTGGCCTTGGGCAAGGAACTTACCCTTTCTGAGCCTTACTTTTCTTGATAGTGGGCCTACAATAGAATAGTAGAGTGACTTTTATTATGTTGAATAAATGTACTTGGAGTGCCAAGCTCAGTGCTGGAATTCCTGCTTGATACGTTAGCTGTTCATAGTGTGACCCTGGTGTGGCTCTAAGACCCAGGGGGCTGACAGAGTCTGAGAGACAGACTTGAAGTTGGGATGGAGGAAGGAGCAGGGACTTAAGGGGGCTGTGACAAAAAGAGAGAGATGTTACATAACACACAGATTCCCCACAGCTTCCATGTTTTCAGAAACAGCCACATAGGGGAAGTTAAGCCTATGTGCGCCTATTTAAAGCTGAGTAGGGGGTGGATAGAGCAGGGGCCCCTCTAAGTGTCCAAACCCAGAATGGGGCCTGGGAGCCAGGAGCTTAGAGCCAGGAAGGGGGCTGGGCCCAGGAAGCCCAGAAGCTTCTGTCAAGCCTGGCTTGAGGGTCAAGGGACCAGGGGGAGGCCCAGATCTAAGATTAGGCCCCAGTGCCAGTCCCCACATGGCAGGCAGGACCTGGTGTGGGACCACGGACCACTCCTGCAGGGACTTTTACACAATCCCTAGGGAGTGGTGCCCAGGGCCTACGCAGGAGGTCAGGCATGGGCAGCAGCTGGAAAGGGCACAAGAGCAAAGCGGTGAGATTTGGAGGTGGAGTGTAGGGGTGGGGTGCTCAGATCCAGGCTGGCTGGGGAACAGAAGTCAAAGGTGAGGGAGAGCAGCCTGCTGGGACAGCATCTCCCTTCATGTGAGGGCTGGAAGAGGAGTATAAATAGGGCTGAGCATTTCCCCGTAGATCCAGGTATGTGAGGAGGAAAGACCAAGAGAGACCAGCAAAACTAGTAAGTGGACAGGGAGAGCAAGGATGTGTGCTGGAGAGACAGAGTGAGACACAGAGAGACATAGCATCACATAGACAGAGACGGGTGAGCATTTAGAGAGAAAGAGACAGATATAGAGATAGAGACAGAAACACAGAGAGACAGAAAGAGAAACAGAGCATCACTCAGAGACAGATAGGCATTTAGAGGGACAGAGAGACACACACAGAGAGAAACAGAGAGACACTGAAATAGAAGCAAAGAGACACAGGGATAGACAGAGAGACATGGAGACAAAGAAACAAGGACAGAGAGACAGAGAGAAAGAGACAGGTCAAAGGAAGTAGACCCCACAACAGAGGCCAGCTCACCAAACTCGCAGATGAAGGCAAATGGCTGCGTGCAGTTGTCCGAGGCAGCCCACCTGGAGGAAGGGTCCCTTCCAATGTAACCGCAGGTGTTGGGAGCAGGAGCGGCCTGCCCTCCATGCCAGTGACTGTAGTTCACATTCGAGGTGTCCAGCCAGATCCCCAGCCCTGGGATGGGAACACAGCCACCAGGACTTGGAAATATTCTTTTGATCCCTTTTTACATACAGGGCTTGCCTAGCTCAGCTCCTTGTGTGAAGTAAACACTCAATCAATGCTGACAGACTGAATGCCTCAATTTCCCACGCCAGCAACGGGCATTTCCTGGCTGTTATCTTCTAACACTTAAACAGGAGAATTCAGCCCAAACACCAGATGCCGAATTGAAGAGCCCACAAGGTGGTTGGATTAAATAAATGACACTTCAGCTCTATCTAACTATGATCTAAAAAACAGCACAAAAGTGTGCCACGGGTTGTTAAAAGGCATTCCACACGTAGGAGGGCCCTTGTCAAGTATATCTGGGCAGTTCTGAGTTAAATGGAAGCAGTTTTTGTTATTTCAGGACCCTTCAGAGCTTTCAATACACTGATGTGACTCTTGAAGAAGTGTTATGTGTGTGTGGGTATGTGTACACTACAGAGCATTTCAAGGACACTGGCGATCTAGAAAACACTAGATATAAAATATTTATTGTGAAGACTCAAAAATGTGTTCATTAAAAAACACCTATAGAAAAGAATCCATACAAATGGTTAAAAAAATTCAGAGTAAAAAAGGTATAAAATGAAAACATCTTCCCTCTCCCAACCAACCTATGGACTACTCCCACTATTGTTGTTTCTTGTGAGTTATTCCGGGCTGAGTTTTATTCATCTATCAGCATCCGCGAGTGCCTGAAGTATATTTACACAAATGCTATTGTATTGCACACAGCATTCTATCTTTTGCTTCCTAAATAACATTACATATTGGAGGTTGTTACACATAAGGCTACTTAAATCGTTTTCTGTAACATTCATGCAGTATCCCTTGAAGATTTTATTTTTTATTTTTTAATTTATTCTATTTTTCAATTACAGTTGACATTCAATGAAGATTTTAAATAGATACAACTCCTTTAACTACACATGAATGAACAGTCAATATACAAATACCCACCGCAATTGCTGCATCTAGAAAGCAAGAAACCATTCAAGAGTTATTGCCTGAAGATGTATAGTAGAATTTACATCCCTTGGCTGTGAGTTTCCCAAAATGAGCTCCCCTGACTGCTTCTTTATTTAGGCATTTCCATCCACTCTGGTATATTTCTCTAGATACTTAGCTCAAACCACGTTACTCGTTTCTAAAACTCAGTAGTTTCTACAGGGCAATATGACTTGGCAGGACACTGGCTTGAGACCTCACTGCCCTTCACTAGCAGTGTCATCATGAGCAGAGTGTTTCCTCTTTCTAGACTTCATTTTCTTCACCCGTAAAATAAGAGTAGCAATGCCTACCTCATGGGGCCGGTGTCAGGATTAAATACCAATGTTTATTTGTCCAGTTTTTGATATGTATGGGCACTGAGACAACAAAAATGGCCAGAATATGATTCCTTTCCTTGAAGAGCTCATTGTCTAGGGGTGGGGGAAGATATCTAAATTACTAAAGCCATGTCAAATGGGCACTTGGAGAGGTGAGGACAAGGTCCTACACGTGTACAGAGAAGGACTCGCCCGGCTGTGCCAGGGGTAGGGGAAGGAGTCCTCACAGAGTAAAGGTTAAGTGAGAGTTTCCAGGAGGACCATTAAAATCAGATGATATGATGTGGATGGAGTCACAATATAAGCACTTATCTGCTTCAGTTTCATAACAAGGTGGTGGGGGGAAGACATGTGAAATTGCTTTGAAAATAACTTAGTAATTATTCCTTGAAACTCAGTTCTCTCACCTGTAAAATAGGGACAATAATAATTAACTCATTAGTTATCATAGGATTCAATGTGATAATGGACATGAAGCACTCAGGATAGTGCTGGGCACTATTCTACCATGAACCAAAGATGTCATAGCTAGTATTATTATTAGGCCCATGCAAAGAAATGCACATTTCTAGAGCATCAGTTATGTTCCGGATTTTGTGCAAAGTACTGCACATAAATTATTTTATTTGATGCACAAAGAGGAGAGTATCTTACCACGAGTATTGGGATATATTAATATGTTCTCTGGAGCTCTGGGTAAGAAGCAATGGTCAGAATTGCAGCCACAAACTCCTGTAAAACATAGTTATCACAGCACCTACCTTCTGTGGTTCCATTCTGAGCAGAGTTCCCTGTGAGTCCAATCCACCATTCCCTGTCCTGGGAGATGTGTTTCTGTAGAAACCACTGGGTGCCTTCATCATGAATAAAGACCAAATGGCCACCTCGCCTCTCACACCAGTTCTGGGCACCATAGAAGGAGCGGCCAAGAGGCACAAATTCATAGCAAGAGTCTCTGAAAGCCACTTGGCTCTTAGAGCAAAAGCTGCCCTCCTCTGGCCTAGCAGTAGTGGCCATAAACCTCAGAGAGAGTCCCAGGAGTACCAAGCTTGCTGCATTCATCCTTGAACTACTAGTGGAGAGTCTGGATGGAGCTAGCTCTCACTCCTTAATATTGCCTTGACAACCAGCTGCCATCCATCTTTCCTTCTCTCTTTGCATCAAATAATAGTGACTACCTCTTGTTTAAGAAACAAAGGCTCAGGATGAATGTGTCTGCAGTTTTGCTTCCCCCAGCTCTTTGTTTAATGCCAGTTCCAAATCCAATTAATTTGCAAAATGGTCTTCTAGAGAAAGATAAAGCTGCTATATCATCTGTCTGCTTGTCATTAGGTCAACTGTTAGCTTCCGATAAAAATACCTTGCTGTTGGTTTTGTCATTACCCTTGAAGGCCAAATGCTTCATTAGAAGCTATCAGCATGTGGGAAGTATGTGATAAAAGAAAAATGGCAGGGAAGTTAGAGTTATGGGATTGTAAAAAACAAGGTTGCACTCATATCCAATCTTATTGTCTAGAATGGCCACTGTGCCCAAATGATAATCACATTCTCCCCAGCATGGCTTAAATCTTAATGGAGATTTTTTTCCCTTCTCTGATTCATCACATTACCACTCATGCTTGTTAGAGAATAAAGGTTTCCTGTAAAATTTATTTGATGTCATCATGAAAATAAGCTCTTAGAACTTTAAACCTTCCCATCCTCGTCTGATGTCTAAACCCTCCAACGGCTGTCCATGGTCTATGGATCAAGTTTAAACTTCTTAGCTTTATAAACAAGGCTGTATATGAACTGATCCCTGACAATTATTTCCAAACACACCTCCCAAAATGTGGGAAACCAGGCTTTCTCACCCATTGCCAATGGAAGTGTAAATTTGTACAACCTCTATTGTGGGCAATGTGACAATATTAAAATTTTAAAAGCACAAGTGCTGTAATGTAGCAATTCCATTTCTAGGAATTTCACCTATGGATAAATTCATACATATGTGAAATGTCATAGTAATGTCATATTCGTTGTAGAATTTCTTAAGAAGGAAAAATTGGAAACAACCTAAATGTCCATTGATGGGAAACTGGTTAACAAAATGTAGTACATCCGATATACACACTAAAAAACGAACCAATTCTTTGTATTTAGAAGGATCTCTAAGAGTTTTGCTAATATGAAAAGAAAATTATGAGACATTGTTGATAGTCTAATGCCATTTACATAAATACATATGACTCTTTATTTGTATGTATATAATATATCTCATAAAGGACATACAAGAGACTTGCAATAGTGATTGCCTGGGTGGAGGGACTAGGTGAGTGGGAGACTGAAGAGGGAGCAGACTTTTGTTTCATTGACCACTTTTTTTTAACTTTCTATTTTGTGCCATGTGAATGTATTATCTGTTCAAAAAATAAATAAATTCTTTTAAAAAAACCTTATGGGCCCGTCATCTCTCCCACAAGCTCTAAGTCACAGCTCTTCCTAACTATCATAATTAATTGCTGGTGACTTTTCTTCACAGCTCTGTGTGCTCCTGTGTTGTCCCTTCTTCCAGGAACTGCTTTCTCCCTAGTCCTTCCCTGACCACCTTCAAGATTCAGCTCAAATCTCATTTCCTTTGTGAACTTTGTAGAACTTGCCTCATATATACTTCTCTTCTCTGAATTTTATTTCATTTTTAAATAAATCTTTACTAAGATATAATTCACATGCCATACAATTCACTCATTTAAAATATACAAATTAATGTATTACAAGTATCTTCACAGTATTGTACGACCATTATGACAATCAATTTTAGAACATTTTCATCATTAGCATTCACATCTCATTTTCTCCTCCCCCCAGCTCCTGACAACCACTAATCTGCTTTCTGTCTCTATAGATTTGTCTATTCTGGATATTTCATGTAAATAGAATCATGCATATGATGATGGCTTTATTGTGACTGGCTTCTTTCACTTTAGCATAGTGTCTTCAAGATTAATCCATCTTGTAGCATGTATCAGTGATTCATTCCTTTTCATTTGAGGGGGCGCTCAATGCAAGTTTATAGAGTAAAAGTCGAATAAATGGTTTTCCAGAACTAATGAATCTCTACCTTTGTTTGCCTTTCTGAATAATGTTTGTTGTTCATGGTTATTTCCAAAATTAATTAAATTTGCCAAAATTACTATGTTATTTTAGTGATGGAAAAAATTGTTTTAACTATGAGTACCAAAGTTCTTCTTGGAAACCTTTTCTTTAGGAAAATACCTGCATAGGCCATTCAGATTGGGACAGAGGAGACACCATGGGCATGGTTTATACTATTACAACAAAAACAGTGCTTGATAAAATGGTCTGCGTAAGAAGTTAGTAATTCAAGGTTGAAGAAGGGAGCCATGCAATGTGATGGGACCCAGGAGTCTTCAAAAGAGGTGTCAGGTAAACAGTTTCTCCTGGCAGGGTGGCCACAGAGCTTAGAGAACACAGTTATCTAATATTTGATTTTAAGTTGTTACCTTGCTCTGACATGTCTTTTTTTTGTTCCCTGCCCCTTTCACCTTCTAGCCTCTGGCAAACACTACCCTTTATCTCTATGGATTTACCTGTTCCAGACATTTCATATAAATGGAATCATACAATATGTGATCTTTGTACCTAGCTTCTTTCACTCAGCATAATATTTTCAAGATTCATCCATGTTGGAACGTATATCAGTCCTTCATTCCTTTTTATGGCTGGATACTATCCCATTATACAGCTAGACCACATTTTGTTCATGCATTCATCCACTGATGGACATTTGGGTTGTTTTATTCTGTGAATTTCTTGCAAGGAAGGAATAATGTCTCTTAAAATCTCTGTTTATCCCATGGCTGGCACTTGATAGGACTCAATGAACATTTGCCAGCCTGACCCCATTGCCTAGGTCCCTGGGGCTGATCGTTATACCCTCTCCCTTTCCCAGAAGTCCTTCCAAGTCCTTGGGAGTAGCCCTGCCAGACAGAGCCCAGGGCAGGATTCGATGTCATCACTGAGTCACAGGCTGGGCAGAACTGGTCTCTTATCTCTGGGAGCCAAGCTTCTAATTACTTCCATTAGAAAACTATGTGGAAGGCCTCACACAGAGATAATGTATCTCCTGGGTAAAGGCTCAATTTATGTCACTGATGGAACATGCTGGGAGACATTTGATAAGTAATGCAAGTCTGCAGGCTAAATTCCATTTTCACATTCTTTACATTCTGATAAACTGCAGACTCCTGGGCATGGAAGCAGTCTTGATGATGTCAGCTCCTAGTGTGCCTTAACCTCTGTGTACATGAAGAAAGGAAGCAGGATATGGCTGAATGCATGTGAGCGTGTTTCCAATGATCTGATGCAGCTGTCTGAGCCACCTAATCCTGATTTTTAGGATGAGCAAATGAAAACAGAAAGAGAGGAAAAGAACCGAGGAAAGAACCATAAGAACAAAATCCTGTGGCCTAAACATCCCAGTCCTGGGAATGGACCCATTTTAGTTTGGGTTCCCCCAGAAGCCAGCTGAGACAAGAATTCAAGTGCCAGCAGTTTATTTGTGAGGGGAATGCAGGAAACAGTGGCAAGGGAGGGGGTAGTCCATTGCTCTATACAAACTGGTGTTTTAATTGGTCATAAGGAATCTCTGTCTTCCATTCGCTCAAAAACACAACATAGCAAAAGAATTTCCATGATCCCATTACTCTAAAATATTTTCATTTCTTTGTGGTTCTTTGGAGTGCTTCTTGCCTTGAAGATGGATGTTTATCCAGAAAAACCATAGTGTACATATAATTAATTTGTATTGCATCTTGCATTTCCCACTTATCATTTGATGATAAGCCCTTTTCATGTTACTCAAGGGCTTTGAAATTGGCATGATGGTGGCTGTGCCTTCTTTCTCTGAATAGACATTACTAAACAATTCTCATGTCACTAGATATTTTGTGTGGTGTTAGTCATCTGTTTGTCATATGTTCAGTCTTGCTATTCTAGTCAACACTGCTGTGAACATCTTGTACTTACCTGTTAGCCTGGGCTGAATTAGCTCCTGAAGGTTGTAGCAGATACTGTCAATATCCCACCTTAACCGATCACACTTACCATGTAAGGCTTCTAAATGTAAGCACCTGTGGCTCTTTGCCTCCCTTTGCATGGGAGGGGCAGGATAGAAGCACCTGGAAGTTAGCACCTCTTAGGAGAAGCTCTCACTTTGATTGACCACAGTTGGTGGACCAATCCCCCAGCTCCCTCAAAGTAACTCTGAGACATGTTCACACCATCTCTGGAGTCAGAGTGAGTTTTGGTTGCCTGCAGTGGTAATGGCCTTGATAATTCACCTAATGTTTCCTTCCCTGTTTCACTTCCCCACTCTGCTGGCTGGCCTTTCCTGAGTTCACCCCCATATAAACCACTTGTGCTTAAATCTTTGTCTTAGGGTCTGCTTCTGCAAGAGCCCAAATTTAGACAGGTCTGTTTCCAAGACTGTGATGCTGGCCCACAGGGTATGAGCATCTTTATGATTCTTTGCAATGGACTCGATGCCTATTTAAACTAAGTTAATTATCTTTCTGTTGTTCATGTTGCCGATCCCACATGAAAACTCAGACTGCCAGATCAAATCCTGGGAAACATGTTCACACAGCTAAGCTGTGTCCCCTATACTTTCTTGATGGTTTCAGTTCTATACTTGGGTACTGTCTCTGAGCAACTGATAACCTCAGTCATTGGATGGTGAGCAGTATTCTCTAGCTCTTTTAGACATGTATGTAGGTGAGCCCTTCGTGTTTGCTCACTTATGCTAAGATGTTTGCTTCTTTAGGGTGTCTGGTAACCTGGATCTTGAAGGACTAGCCAGGAAGAAAAGGGTGGGGTGGGGGTAGGGTAGGGAAGAGCTGGTAGAAAGGGCGTCTCAGAGAGAGGCCCAGAATGCCAAATCCTTATTTCTTGTTAGTGTCCCAGAATCAACATAAACTACAACACCCTACATTATCCTACATTATCTTCCGTGGGTGGTCTGCTATGGCCCATCACACCTCCATGCTTTTGCACATGATATCTCTCTACTGAGAATGTCTTCTCTTATATGCTTGCTTGTATACTTATTCCTTTTTCAAACATAGTTTAAGTATAAACCTCTTCTCAAACCTTCCCAGGCTCTACAGGAGTTAATTACTACATCTTTCATGTTCTCAGAGCAGCTTAACCTACTTCTATCTTAGCGCTGTTTAAAAGTTTTTAGCCTTAAAAATGAGAGCAGAGAGAAACTATGAGAACTCAGCTGAAAAAAAAAACAAATCCTCTTACAGCCTTTTTAATTTCTACTTTTAAATACTTCTTTTGCTTAATAACTATTGTAGGTTCAATTGTATCCTACAAAAAGATACGTTGAAGACCTAACCCTTTGTACCTGTGAATATGACCTTATCTGGAAATAGGGCCTTTGCAGATGTGATTAAGATGAGGTCATGTTGGATTTTGGTGGGCCCTAATTCAATGACTGGTATCCTTATAAGAAAAGAGAAACCTGGACACAGAGGCACACAGACAAAAAGGGAAGAACAGCCATGTGATGACAGAAGCAGAAGTTGAAGTGATGTAGCTGCACGTCAGGAAACATCAAGAATTTCTAAGCAACCACCAGAAGTTGGAAGAGGCAAGGAGGGCTTCTTCTCTGGAGACTTCAGAAGGATCATAGTTCTGCCAACACCTTGATTTTGGACTTCTGGCCTCCAGAACTGTGAGAGAATAAAGTTCTATTTTTTTAGCCATTGAGTTTGTGGTACTTTATTGTGGTAGCCCTAACAGACTAATGCAATGACAATGTAGCACAATGAGGCCATGTGACATTCATCCGTTCAATAAATAAATATTTGTTGTATACCTACTGTTTACCAGGCACTATGCTAAACTCTGGATTTTAAATAGGAGGGTGACATGATCAGGTTTGAATATTAGCTGGAACACCCGGTAGCATTAGGGAAGACAGATTGGAGGGGGTGGCACTGGAGGCAAGGAGACCACATGAGGAGGCTGCTCCCAAGAGGTCAACGATAGTGAGGACAGTGACTAGGAGGCTGGAGGAGAGAATAATCTGAAAAATTATTTAGGAGGTAGAAATGTCAGGACTACAGTTTAGGCTATATAGTTATTATTTAAAATGAATTTTTGTCCAGCCTCACTGATTGGGCCCTGCGTACATGGTGGAAAATTGAAGTGTTCCAGCTCATTCACTAGAAAGCATTTCCTTTTCTACCAGTAATGCCCATAGTATTTCGATCTCATCAATTCTACTTCCCAAGTGTTGCATATTATTATTATTAATAGTAATTATTATTGTTGTTATTATTATTTGCATTCCTTTCTTTCTCGTTAGTCTCTGAGCTCACTGAGGTTAGGAGCTATAATTTCTCATTTTTCTATCTCTAATACCCAATATGACATTAGTTTCTGCTGTCCAGTAGGATTTTGCGGAATTAATGAAAGCTCTTAAATGTTAATTGCCCGTGTGGTCTTTCCTTTAGTGATGAAATGTTCACTCCAGCCATCCTAGGGCGGCTCTCGCACCACTCCCTGCACCCTGCTCCCCACACAGGCCTGTGGAGAGTGCAGGTTCTCACCACTACGCTTCTCCCTCAGGGGAGGCAGCTGCCACTTTTGCTGGGACTTTGCCTGTCACCTTGAACCCTGCAACTTCGAGATTTCCACATTATCTACTCAGCTTATCACCCTGGATAATTAAAGGTACTGTTTAGAAGGTAACTTAATTGGAAAATTGTAAAGTAATTTAGATATGACAACATTATCTCCAAAAGGGAAATATTAACTCATTTGAGGCAATAACTTTGTAATAGAAGATACAGAATTGTAAAATAAGGCTTTTTTTTTTATAGCACAAAAATTTTTTTTTTTAATTCAGTTTTTACTTCCTTACCTCATGACTATTTTATGGGTGCAGCATATTTTGTGGAATAAGTGGCCTCAAGGAAGGGTAGCCTCCTCTTCTTGAATCCTTTCCCAAAATTACAAAGTAAGAGGATCCCACAGTTCAAATCTTCCACCTCTGCCACATGTCGTGTGATCTCTGGCCCAGCGGCACAAACTCCATTTGCTTCCTCGATAAAAAAGAGATGATAATAGTGCCTGCCAGGTCTGTGCCAGGATTAGAAGACATGATATGCACAGATCCAGAGTAGGGGCCACCCATCTGTGAATGCCTTTTCTTCTCCTTCCCAAAGGGAGAAAGCAAAGCCTTCCTGCTTGCTCTGAGAGCATCTCGGACCTCTGAAGGGCAGACCAGAACTCTGTGTAAGATGAGGTACTCCCTTTCACGTTCTCATTGCCTTGTTCTCTTATGCACTGGCCAGTTTTCATCCCATTTTAAGGCACTGAATGCATTATAGAAGTTGTTTGTGGAACATCATTTTTGTTTGCATATCTCCCCTGTTTCCAACAAACCCCGTGACATAGATATTGCCATCCTGTTTTGCAGAGTAAAGTGAAGTTCAGAGGGATCATGTGACAATGGTCACAGAGTTTTTAAATTGCAGGGCTGAGATCCCAACCCTGGTCTTCTGATCTCTAAGACTTGAATTCTTTTGTCTGCACCAGAACTGCTTTCCTTGGTGGTGTGATTTTTTTTCCTGACCCCTCAGCGTATGCCAGACATTCTCATTTAATACTTACAAGAACGCTGCTTTCACAACCTAGAAATAAATAACCCTGACACGGATACACATGTTTAGACTAGATAGCAGAATAAATTGGCAAGCTATTATAAGACTTAATGGAAAATGTAGGTCAAAGGGAAGAGCCTTCTGAGAGAATGGGGAAGAAAGGGAAGTAACAATGATTGATAACTGTTTGGGACTAGAGGCTAGACACTTGATCTACAATAACCTTGAGATTTTGATATCATTATGCCCCTATTTTACAGTTAAGGAAATGGAGGCTCAGAGAGGGTAAGTAATATAGCCCAGATACACAGAAAAAGGAGGAATGCGAATCTAGTATCAATACAAATGTGTAGTATGTTCCACTGGACCCGGGCTTCTCAGTGTCTGCTACACATAAGAATGAGGGCTGGGTTCCATCCTCAAGGACTCGGAATTAGTGGGTCTGCAGTGTGGCCCAACCAGATGACTGGAATGTACAGCCAAGGTGGAAGCACAGCCAGACCAGGATGCTCTCAGCCTGCGCCCTAGAAGACTGTCTCGGCCCAGACCTGACAATCATTACACTAAGCTGCAGCTCCTCCCCGTTTCCTTACTCTACCTAGAGAGGAATGGCTGGTACTTTCTTTAAGCAGCTTGAGTTAAGATGAGTTTATGAACTCATCACCCAATATTCATAACAACTTGAATATGGATATTACATTGAGGTGCACAAATACAGGGAAACCCTAAAATCAAATTCATGCATTGTTTCTCCCTCTTGATAGACCAGGAAGTTGAGCCGAAGTTTGTTTTTAGTATTTCTTATAGTGCTTTCTTTTTTTAAATAGTCTACTAATTATTTTTTTTATTAATTATTGGGGTGACATTGCTTAATAAAATCACATAGATTTCAAGTGTACAATTCAATAATATGTCATATATATATTACGTTGTGTGTTCATTATCCCAAGTTAAATTATCTTCTATCACCATATATTTGACCCTCTCTACCTCTGTGTACCTCTCCCCATCTCTGGTAACCACCAAACTATTGTCCATGTCCATGAATCTCTGCTTGTTTGTCATGTTCATTTGTTGCTTTCAGTTTTATATCCCACATATTAGTGAAATCGTATGGTTATCAAGTTTTTCTGTCTGATTTATTTCGCTTAGCATGATAATCTCAGGATCCATCCATGTTTTGCAAATGGAAATATTTTATCCTTTCTTATGACTGAGTAATATTCCATTGTATATATGTACCACATCTTTATCCAATCATCTAGTGAAAGACACTCGGTTGTTTCCATGTCTTGGCCACTGTGAATAATGCTATGAACATCAGGGTGCATATGTCTTTACGAATAAATGTTTTCAAATTTAGGGGGTAAATAGCCCCAAAGAGGGATTGCTGAGTCATACAGTAATTCTATTTTTAATTTTTGAGGAAATTCCATACTGTTTTCCGTAGCAGCTATACCAATTTACATTCCCACTAGCAGTGTATGAGGGTTCCTTTTCCCTCCCACAACCTCTCCAGTATTTATTATTATTTGTCTTGTTGATGATAGCCATTCTAATAAGTATGAGGTGGTAATTTCTTTGTGGTTTTGATTTGTGTTTCTCTAATGGCTAGTGAGGTTGAGCATCTTTTCATATGTCTGTTGGCCATTTGTATGTCTCCTTGGGAGAAATGGCTGTTCGGGTCTTCTACCCACTTTTTAATTGAGTTATTTGTCTTTTTTAATGTTGAGTTGTATGAATTCTTTGTATATTTTGGATATTAGGCCCTTATCAGAAGTGTTGTTTACAAATATTTTCTCCCATTCAGATGGTTGTCTCTTTGTCTTGTTGATTGTTTCTTTTGCTATACAGAAGCATTTTAGTTTGATATAGGCCCATTCATTTATTTTTGCTTTTACTTCCCTTGCTTTTGAGGTCAAATTCGTAAAATCCTCTCTAAATCCAAGGTCCATGAGTTTGGTACCTATGTTTTCTTCTATGCTATTTATTGTTTCAGGTCTTTTATTCAGGTCTTTGATACATTTTGAGTTAATTTTGGTATATGGTGACAGACAGCAGTCTAGTTTCTTTCTTTCGCTTGTGGCTTTCCAATTTTCCCAAAACCATTTATTAAAGAGGTTTTCCTTTCTCCACTGTGTGTTTTTGGCTCCTTTATTGAAAATTTTTTGCCTATATATACAAGGGTTTATTTCTGGACTCTCAATTTCAATTCATTGGTCTTTGTGTTTATTTTTCTGCTGATACCATGCTGTTCTGATTATTGTTGCTTTGTAGTATAATTTGAAGTCAGGCAGAGTGATACCTCCAGCTTGTTCTTTTTTCTCAGGATTCCTTTGGCTACTTAGGGTCTTTTGCGCTTCCATACAAATCTGTTGATTTTTTTGTTCTACTTCTATAAAAAATGCCGCTGGGATTTTGATGGAATTGCATTAAATCTGTATATTGCTTTGGTTAATAAAGTCATTTTAACTATATTGATTCTCCCAATCCATGAACATGAGATATCTTTTCATTTCTTTGTGTCTTCTTCAGTTTCTTTTAATAAGGTCTTGTAGTTTTCAATGTATAAGTTCTTCACATGCTTAGTTAGGTTTACTCCTAGGTATTTTATTCTTTCTGTTGCAATTGCAAAATGAATTGGTTTTTTTATTTCTTTTTCTGAGAATTCATTGTTAGTGTATAGGAACACTATGGATTTTTGTATATTGATTTTTGTATCCTGAAACTTTACTGTATTTGTTTATTGTTTCTAATAGTTTTTTGGTGGAGTCTTTAGGGTTCTCTCTATAGGAAATCATGTCATCTGCAAAAAGTGACAATTTGACTTCTTCATTCCCAGTTTGGATGCCTTTTATTTTTTCTCTTGCCTGGTTGCTCTAGCTAGGACTTCCAACACTATATTGAATAAGAGTGGTGATAGGAGACAGCCTTGTCTTATTCCTGATCTTAGAGGGAAGGTTTTAGTTTTCACCATTAAGTATGGCGTTAGCTGAGAGTTTGTCATATATGGCCTTTATTATGTTGAAGTATTTTCCTTTTATACTCATTTTATTAAGTGTTTTAATCATAAATTGATGCTATATCTTGTCAAGTGCTTTTTCTGCATCCATTGATATGATCATATGGTTTTTATCCTTTATTTATGTGGTGTATCACATCAATTGATTTGCTTATGTTAAACCATCCCTGTGCCCCTGGAATGAAACCCACTTGATCATAATGTATTATCTTTTTAATGTATTGTCATATTCGATTTGCTAGTATTTTGTTTAGGATTTTTACATTTATATTTATCAGAGATATTGGTCTGTAGTTTTCCTTTTTTGTGTTATCTTTGCCATGTTTTGGTAGCAGGGTAATGTTGGCCTTATAAAATGAGTTAGGAAGTATTGCTTCTTCAATTTTTTTTGGAGAAGTTTGAGAAAAACAGGTATTAAATCATCTTTGAATATTTGATAGAATTTACTAGTGAAGCCATCTGGTCCTGGACTTTTACTTTTTGCGAGGTTTTTGATGGTTCTTTCAATTTCTTTTTTTATTTTACAGCAGAAAAGAAAAGTTTTATTAGAAGGGAAAGTACACTTCTAGACATGGAAGCAGGCCCGAGCAAGAGAAGCATGGCTCAAAGGGCTCAAGGGCTCAAAAGGCCCTTTCGATTTCTTTACTGTTGATTGGTCTATTTAAAATTTTCAGTTCTTCGTGATTCAGTCTATAAAAGTTGTATATTTCTAAGAATTTGTCCATTTCTTCTAGGTTATTGAATTTGGTGGCATATAATTTTTCATAGCATTCTTTTAAGATGCTTCGTGTTTTGGTGGTATCTGTCATAACTCTTCCTCTTTCTTTTCTGATTTATTTGTGTCCTTTCTCTTTTTTCCTTAGTGAGTCTAACCAAGGGTTTGTCAACTTTATTAATCTTTTCAAAGAACTAGCTCTTTGTTGCATTAATGTTTTCTATTGTCTTTTTGTTCTCAATTTCATTTAATTCTGCTCTAATTTTTATTATTTCCTTCCTTCTGCTGACTTTGACCTTCATTTGTTCTTCCTCTAGTTTTTTAAGATATAATATTAGGTTATTTGGGATTTTTCTTATTTCTTGAGATAGGCCTGTAATGGTATGAACTTTCCTCTTATTCCGGCTTCCTCTGTATCCCCAAAATTTTGATATGTTGTATTTTCATTCTCGTTTGTTTCTATGTATCTCTTGATCTCGCCTTTTATTTCTTCTATGACCCAGTCATTCTTTAGTAGCATGTTTTTTAATCTCCATGTATTTCTGGTGCATCCCACTTTCTTTTGCAGTTGATCTCCAATTTCAAAGTGTTATGGTCAGAGAAAACGCTTGGTATGATTTCAGTCTTCAATCTTTCAATCTTTGTTGAGGCTAGTTTAGTGTCCCAACATGTGGTCTATCCTTGAGAATGTTCCATGTGTACTAGAGAAGAATGTGTAATCTAGTGTTTGGGGATGAAAGGCCCTGTGAATATCAATTATGCCCAATTGGTTTAATGTGTCATTTAA
Organism: Pteropus alecto; assembly: GCF_000325575.1. NCBI lineage: Eukaryota > Metazoa > Chordata > Mammalia > Chiroptera > Pteropodidae > Pteropus > Pteropus alecto. The sequence goes on along the minus strand of NW_006434825.1, from coordinate 923,795 downwards.
GGTTGATTTTTTTTAAATTGATTTTCTGTTGGGATGATCTATACATAGCTGACAGTGAGGTATTTAGGTATCCTATTATAATTGTGTTTTTATCAGTTTCGCCCTTTAGTTCTGTTAGTAGTAGCTTTATATATTTTGGTGCTCCCTGGTTGGGAGCATATCTTTGGTAAGGATTATGTCTTCTTGATATATTGTCCCCTTTATCATTATGAAGTGTCCATTTTTGTCTCCTGTTACCTTTATCTTGAAGTCTGATTCATTAGATATAAGTACAGCTACACCTATTTTTCTCTGGATGCCATTTGTTTAGAGTATTGTTTTCTACCCTTTCACTTTGAGTCTATATTTTGTCTTTGCAATTAAGATGAGTATCTTTAAGGTAGTGTATGGTTGGGTTTTGTTTTTTGATCCAATCTGCTACTCTGTACCATTTTATTGATGGGTTCAGTCCATTTACATTTAGGGCGATTATTGAAATATGAGGTTTTCCTATAGCCATTTTATCTTTTGTTTTCTTGTAGCGCGATGTCTCCATTGTTTCTTTGTCCTTGTGATTCTGTCTGTTATTCTGTCTGTTATTATGGTGGTGTTGTATGGTTTTTCCTTCTCTTCCCTCTTGTTTTGCTTTATGCTATGTGTCTCAGTTCTGGATTTTTTTTTTTTTTTTGGTGTGGTTACTATTAAGTTTATGTAAAGGATATTTTCATGTATACAGTAGTTCTTTTTCTTCTGCTTTCATCATCTCCAATCCCCTTGGCAGATTTACACCTTTACTTCTTCCCCTTTTCTGTTTTTGTTGCCTCAAATTATCCCTATTTATGCTGTGAGTTCATTTCTAGGTTGCAGTAATTAATGTCCTCTTCTCTTTTTGAAGTGTTTTTTGACCTTTAACCATTGTGTATATTTAAGTATATAATACCTTGTTCTTAATAAGAGTTGCAGTTTCCCGTTTCTATCTGCTAATCATCCTACTCATTGTTTTGTGTTTCTTTTTTTTTTTTGTCTTTTTGTTTCAGGTAGAATGACCTTTAGTGTTTCTTATGCAGGCTTTATGGTGGAAAATTCTCTCAGCTTCTATATGTCTGAAAAAGTCTTTATTTCTCCTTCATATCTCAAGGGGAACCTTGCTGGATATATTATTCTTGGCTGGTAATTTTTCTCTTTCAATAGTTTGAATATTTTGTTCTATTTCTTCCTAGCTTGTAAAGTCTCTGCTGAAAAGTCTGATGATAATCTAATGGGTTTTCCTTTATAGGTTATTGTCTCCTTTTTCCTGGCTGCCTTGAGAATTCTTTCTTTGTCATTAATTTTTGACAGTTTTAGTATAATGTGTCTTGGAAAAGGCCTTTTTGGATTGAGATGATTAGGTGTTATGTTTGCTTCTTGGATTCGAGAATTCAGTTCTTTCCGTAGGTTTGGGAAATTCTCATCAACAACTTGTTTGAAAATGCTTTCTGTTCCCTTCTCCCTCTCTTCTCCTTCTGGTATATGCATTACTCTTATATTGCCTTTTCTGGTGGTGTCAGATGGTTCTTGTAGAGTTCTTTCTTTTTTTTTTTTTTTTTTCACTCTTAAGTCTCTCTTCTTTCATCTGTGTCATTTCCAGATTTGTCTTCAATATCACTAATTCTTTCCTCCATCTGATCAGCTCTATTTCCTAAGCTTGCTGTTTCATTCTTCAGCTCTTTTATTGAGTTCTCCATCTCCATATGGCTTATTTGGTTCTTTTCTTCCTAAATTCATTCAACTGTTGATCAGAATTTTCTTGCATTATCATTGAGCTTTTTCAGAAGTGCAATGTTGAATTCTCTGTCATCTAAATCACATATTTATATAACTTTAAGCTTATTTTCTGGAGATTTTTCATTTTCTTCCTAAGCTTCCTTATCACCTTGGTTGTTCATGATGTTTGATGGACTATTTCTTCACCTAGGTGTTAATGGGAATATGTCCTGCTTATTTTTTCTTTTTTTTCTTAAAGAAACTTGATTATATAGCGATCTCTCTTTAGCAGGTAGGTAAGAGTTTTCTTTCGTTGTTGTTGTTGTTTTATTTCCAGTAGGTGGCACCCAAGTCTGGCGGAGGGGGGAAGGGGCGGCCTCCAAGATGGTTAGAGAGGTGGCCAGGCTCTGTGACTGAGCCTTCTGCTTGGCAATGGCAGTTGCTAAGACACAGCTGTCATCCCTCCGTTTTCAGTGTCTGCCCTGCTCTCTTCCCTAATCACCGGGCTCTGCAACAAGGAATATGCTGATCACTCAGGCAAGAGTGTTCCAGTCTTCAAAGAATGAGAATCGCCACCTAACCCCCACTGCCTGCTTCTTGCCAGGAGCTCGGGGCTGCATATGCAGCACTGGTCTCTCCCACAGTCCCTGCTTCTCTCCCTTTCCTCCTCTCTTTATCACCAGATTCGCCCACCTTCAGATGCTCTGATGTGTAGATCTCTCATATGTGTCTATGTACAAGGCTGAGTGTTATCTGTTGTCTGTTGGATTGAGGTTGTTCAGCTTGCTGTAATTTCAAGGGGAGAGATCAGGGGAGATCCCTCATGCCACCATGCTTCTGATGTCACTGGAATTATCACCTATTCCTCATAGTTATTAAATAGATTTTTTTGGTTTCCTATGTTTATTGTTTAAATGGGTACATGAAGTATTTTATGTTTACTTCTCCAAAAGAGAAATATAATGAATTGAATTGCTCTTTATATATGATTTTGGGGTTGGGGGTAGGAGGCTCAGGGACCTTTAATAAAACAAAACAAAACAAAACAAAACAAAAAAAACCTTTCCCATCTCTACAGAAGTTTCCATACTGTGCAGCAGGAACTCATTTGATTGATGACACTCTAGGCTCCGCTAATTCCAGGAATCTTTGATGGTCCTGACAGTTTCTCTGATTATAAACCACCCCTACCTCCTAGGTTGCATTATTTCTGACAGCATACCAAAGCAGAATGTACGGCTAAATTATCCTGCCAATCTAAACTCAGCAAGAAACTAGCTTTTCTTGATTATACCAAAAGTGGAACTGGAAAGAAAGATTTGGGAACACAATAAGAGGATTAAAGATTAACTAGGACACATGGCTGGGGAATTGATCTTTGATCAAACATAAATAACCGTGCAGCTTCCCCACTGGCATACAAAGAAATAGCAGGCCCTTGGAGAGAGAAAGGCAAAGGGAGAAACAAGTGGCACCAGGAGGGAGGGAGATATTTGTAAAGGAAGGAAGCTGCAGGAGAGCATGAAGGAAAGGAAAGGAGGAGCCAAGGAGCAGTTGCCTTGAACACGGAGGAGCGTCTGTTCACTGTCAATATCACTCTTGCTCGGCGCCCTGTGCGATGGATGTACTATTTAGCAGAGATAAGAAAGAACAACCGGAGCCTGTAAAGGCCAGAGTGACAGGTGAGCTTTTTGTATAAATGATTGGCTCTTCTTTTATATTTAGAGGTATGCGTTTTCTGCTTATAAAAGTAATACTTGTAAATTCATTGTGGAAAATCTGGAAAACAGCATATGGGAGAAAATGACCCATCATCCAGACACGTTCTCTGTGAAAATCGAGGTGCGCTTTTATACATTGTAACTCAGTTTCCAAGTAGAGAGAGTTGTTCTATTTCCAGGAGAAAAGTCCTGGAAATGCTGCACTTGGCAGATATACAGTGGGATTATTCTGCGAAATGTGGCCCGTTCCAACTGTGTGCTATATGTGTGCAAATGTGTGCGTCTTGAATTAATTTCAAGATGGAGAAGTAGGGATAAGCTCTCACTCCTGCACGTGATTTCCTCTCAGGTACCACGGGGGCGATTTTGGCATGGAGTACTGCAGAGCCAGTAAAAGAGACGACAGGGAACCACCGCAGAAACATTCCTTCAGCGGGCTTTGTGTCTCGTTCATTTATTTCTCTGGCTTTCTCCTTCTCTTCTGCAGTGTCACTTTCCTGGTGCCATCTTGTTTAGACTCTACAGGCAGTGACTGGGTCTGAACTCTTGGGTCCCCAGCGCGCAGCTTGCTCAGTATTCTAAGAACAAGTGGGTCAGCTCAGGCTCACGGGCAGGTTCATCTTCGGAAAGACGGACTGGACATTTTTCACAAGGAGAAGGCAACAGTGAGCGTTCTTTGTGAGGAAAGTCAGATTGGAGTTTTGCAACTGAAAAATCGCCTTGGAAATTGCAGAGTGCTCAATAAATGTTCTTTTTCTTATATCTATGGCATTAACTTATGCTCCAATTCACCTCTCCCCGCTCTGCCAACCTACTCCTCCTGCATCTTGGGTCTCTGTAAATAGGTTTCCCATTTATTACGTTTCCCAAGGTAAAAGACTTGGCTGGCATTTTTTTTAAGCATTCCCTTCCCCTTTACCCCATATTTAGTCAAACTCTAAGTCCTATCAGTTCTATGTCGTCAAAGTCTCTTTGATCCACAGTTTTTCTCTGTCCCCACTGCTGCCACCCTGGTCTTCTTTCTCGTCTTCCTGCCTCCCCTTGGCTCCTCCTCCTGTCCGCACTTCACACTCCATCTAGCCAGAGACAAATTTTGAAACCTCCAAATCTGAGCATATTTCATTGATACAAGATGTCCAGAAGAGGCAAGCTTTCGAGAAGAAAGTAGATTAGTGGTTGCTAGGGACTGGGGCTGGGGAAATGGAGAGTGACTGTTAATGGGTCGGTACAGAGCTTCTTTTGGGGGTGATGCAAATGTTCTGGAATTAGATAGTGGTGGTAGTTGTACAACATTGTATATACCAAAAAACCCTGAACCGTATACTTTAAAAAGGTGGATTTTATGTTATGTGAGTTTTCTCAATAAAAAAAATTTTTCAGGAAAAGATATCTGATTCTATTTTCCCTGTTATAACTGGCAAAGGTGTCCCATTTTTCTGAGCATCAAATCAAAATCCTTGAGATGTGCTCTTGTTAATCTTCGTCGCTTGGCCTCTGCTTAACTCTCCAGCCTCAATGCTTATGATGTCCTAGCTCGAAATTACAGTAGAGTCTTACTAAACAGCTAATACAACTCCTGGTCTTTGAACTGATCTTTGCTCTCTTGGTTTGGGTTCCTCCAGAGATAAGAATGCAGGTATAAGTAGTTTATTTGGGACTTGATCCCAAGAAACACTGGGAGGGAAGCTATTAAAAGGGTTATTGTCCAGACACTGACCACTGGGAGCCATCAGAGCTGAATCCTCTGGGAATAGTGTAAAAATTGCCCCACATTGTCCCAGCTCAGGGAAAGGAAGTGGTGGCATTTGACCTCCCCCCCGCCCCAATTCCCTACCCAACAATGTGTGAGAGCTAATTCCAGGGGCATTAATTTTCCAACACAGGCAAAGCCCTCATGCAGAGAGCTGCAGGTATTTGCAGAAAGCAGCCTTCAGGGAGAGGTGAATGGCAAGAGGAGGTGAGCAGGGCACCAACAGCGTCAGCTACAGCACCCTATCTTTAGAGTAGTGCTGTCCAATAGAAATATAATGTCTGCCGCATGTGTAATTTTAAATTTTCTAGTAGCCACATTCAAAAAAATAAGAATAAAAAGATGAAATTAATTTTAATAGTATATTTTATTTAGCACACCAAACATATCCAAAACATTATCAGTTTAACATGTAATCAATATTTTTAAAATTGCTAATGAAATATTTTACATTTTTTTTTCCACACTTAGTCTTTGAAATCTGGTGTGTATTTTACACTTACTTATAGCACATCTCAGTTTGGACTGGCCACATTTTAAGTGTTCAGTCACCATATGGGGCTGGTGACTACCATACCACAGAGCCAGCATAGCTCTAGAAAGTTCTTTCCTCATGCCTTTGTGAGGCAAATACCTACTTTCCCTCAAGACTCATCCAGGTCACATCCTCCAGGAAGCAGTCCTCACCCTCCTGTTCTTCCTCCATCCAACCTCAGGGTGAGGTCCTGTCCATGCGGCCTTTGGCTGAGTCTATTGCATTGGCTTTTCCACAGTGTATTTTGAGTGTCTGTTGATTCCTCTCTCTGTCTCTCATGGATGGTGAGCAATCTGAGGGCAGGGATGATGCCTATTCATCTTGGTATCCTCAGTGCTAGCACAACACCAGGTGTATTATACGCTTTCTGGAAATGACTGCTGAGTAAATGAATGGATGTGGTGAGTGATATTGGGGCTATGGCCTCAATTACTCTCCATGGCCATTTCTTCTAGCTTTTTGGTTTAGACATGAAAACTAATCATTCTTTCTCTTAACAGGCAAGATTCCAACATGGCTGCAGGGAATCCTTCTTCGCAATGGGCCTGGGATGCACACGGTGGGGAAGACTAGATACAACCATTGGTTTGATGGCCTAGCCTTGCTCCACAGCTTCACAATTAGAGATGGTAAGAGTGCTATATTAGTTTGCTGTTGCTGCTGTAATAATCACAAATTTAGTAACTTAAAACAGCACAAATTTATTCTTTTACAGGTCTGGAAGTTGGGAATCTGAAATGGGTTTCCCTGGGCCAAAATCGAGGTGTTGGCAGGGCTGCATTCCTTCTGGAGGTTCTAGGAGATAATCCATTTTCTGCCTTATCTAGTTTCTGGAAGCTGCCTGCATACCTTGGCTTGTGGCCCCATCTCCATCTTCAAAGCCAGCAATCAATCAATCGATCACTCTCTCTCTTTCTCTGTTTCCCTCTGTCTCTCTCTCTCTGCTTCTATCATGTATCTCTGATTCTAACCTTCCTGTTTCCCTCTTATAAGGACCTTTGTGATGACATTAGGCCCACCCAGATAATCCAAGATCATCTCCCTTCTCAAAATCCTTCATTTAATCCCATCTATAAAGTCTCTTCTGCCTTGTCAGGTACTATATTCACAGATTCCAGGGATTAAGACTTGGACATCTTGGGAAGGTGGTTATTCAGCCCACAATAAGCACAAACTTCCCTGGAAAGGTGACCAGGGTTCAACTTGCACAATAATATGCATTCTCAATAAGGCAAGCAAGGGCAGGTGAAAGACTGAAGGCTTTAGAATCAATCACACATTGAATCAAAATAGAGTACAGAGCTGAAAAGAACAAGGGCAAAGGAGAGCCATACTCAATCAGTATGTTCAGTGGCTCTCCTGAATGGACACCAATATAGAGAGAAAATAGAAGGTGCCACAAATAAGGTAAAATTTGGAGTTTAGGTGACTGGCTCAAGAATTGGATTATAAACTCTTTGCTGTTGGCCTTTGAGCTGGTTTACGTCACAACGGCTGAGCCGAGTTCTCAAAGAGGTCCAGGATGGATTGCATAAGGCTTTAGCAGGCTCAGGGTCACACGGTGGGCAAATTTGTGTCCAAGAACTTCAGCTTGGTGAAATTTTTCTTTAACCCCTGTGTTTTAGCATGAGCAAACTGTGGTCACGTCACCTCACTTGGTCTCAGTTTTCTCATCAGTAAAAAGAGCTTAATCATCCTTCCTGAAGGGCAGTCGTGATGATTAGAAGTATAGATATATAGCAAGGGCCTGACACCTGGTAAGTGCTCAGTAGATTAAAAAATACCATCATCATCACTGGGTTTGAATCCCAGCTCCACCATCCTAGTTAACATGTATCTAAGCTTTGTGACCTCGGCCAAGTTACTGACCCTTTCTGTGTCTCCGTCTCCCATCTGTAAAATGGAGATATCAGTAGCATATCTCATAGAATTGCTGTGGAATTTAAAGGAATTAATGTCTGTAAAGCTTTCTGTGTCTGAAAAATAATATGTGCTCAATAAACATTAGCTATTATTTTTACATAACTATTATTTCTTTCAGACTGGTCAGCAATTATTTTTTGAGTGTAGATTCTATGCCAGCAACTTGCTCAAACATTTAAGAATGGAGATACCATATGTGAAAACCATGAGCTCTGAGTTTGCAAAAACTTACAGATTTTACTGAGACTCAGCTACAGAGTGGGTAGTTTCATATTTCCTGACAGCCATAAGCCTTAACAATCCTCTCCTTTTCTAAATGGAAGTCACCAATGATTCCGTGGAAAATAAATGTTGTTCTGGATGAGGTGTATAAAAGGGGGCTTCCTTTCCATGAGGCTCTGCTTCACTTGAGTTGCCAGGTCCTTCATGGTCCATTTCTGGTGCTCGCATTAATGCTATATGGGAGGTATTCTTGTCCCCTCTTAGCAGATGCATAAATGGAAACATTAGTGATAATGAGTAACTTATCCAAGGTCACTGAGGTAGGGTTGGGATCTCAACTCATGTTGTCTGAACAGTGTGCAGCAGTCACCCTCTATCTTCACCACAACACACACACACACACACACACACACACACACACACACACACACACATTCACTCACTCACCAACTACCTGAGAAATGGTAGGTTGCTAAAGTGACCCCTCATGACTTAGCAAGCAGTGGCTCTGGCACCCTTCCATAGAGACCTCCAAGGACAAGGGAACCAGCAAGGGGATGACTGAGCCGTGGCTATCTTGCAGAAGTATGGCCACCAACCACCCAAATCCTTGAATGGGATAAATAGGCAAATGACCAAAGTTATCCTATGTTTTTTAGATTTTCTAAAGGCTTCTAGTAGGTTTTTGAACTAAAAATTCATTGTCAAAGGTAAATAGCTATTTTGTATCCTTTTATGAGATGGTCAGGTGGGTGTGACCACAAGAGGAGACACAGAGAGGCTCAGGAAAACAATGGCTATTATATTTACAGGTCCTAGGGACAGGAGGCACAGCACATCATGCAAGGCCACATGGGAGAACACCAAGGTGGTCAGGAGGCAAAAGACAGGAGCAGGGGAAGCACTTAGGCCACAGCCTTTATTGGGGTTTCGAGGGAAAGGCAAGACAGGGCAGGGTAAACGCCTTAGAACTGGCTCGTGTAAATAATTTCAGTGGGCTTTGAGCTATAGTGGTGGTCTCTAGTTGCCTGGCACCTAGCCCTCCGATGATTATGGCAGAGGATATTGCCTCCTGAGGTGTATGGACCAGAGAGAGAAGATCTGACTCTGGATTGGTTAGTTTGCATGTCAAAGACATGCTGAGTCCTTTGTTACTTCTAAGAATTGGCTAGTCCAGGGAGCAACAGTCTTTCCCCAGCTAGAAAGGTTTTTTACGATGTCAAAACATCATAATACACAGAAAAAACACACACACACACAGTACAGTAGCATGAAAGACTCAATTCTATTCATAATCTGAAGGTGGCTGGAAAATGGGAAGTATGGAGGCTACACCCAATTACTCACTCTTCCCCTGTCCTGCTCTTGAACCTGGGCATGTGTTGAGGGTGCATGCCTTACTCTGCTTTGCAATGATCAATTTGCCATTCTTCAGCATAGGGTGGGAGACCCCAGAGTGCAGGGTCTCTTTTCAAATTGTTGTATCTATCACCTAGTATGGGGCATTACCCAGAGGGGCACTTTGAAACTCTTTATGGAGCCAAAATGACACAAATGAGGTAAAGATTGTTTTGGTAGAAGGAAATGACACTTTCCCAACCCATCTCTTTAATACTCTCTACTGGAAGTACTTGCTGGCTACTGGCCTAAGTGCTTCATACCCATCCACACCTCAGCCCTCACTATAACTCCTGAGGTAGGTACTACTGTTACTATTTCAATTTTGCAGATGAGAATCTAAGGCCCAGAGAGGCCAAGGAACTTGTCCAAATGCACACAGTTAAGAAGTGGTGGTCAGATATAAACCCAACACTCTCTAAACCCAGAATCTCAAGTCCTAACCATTATGGAATTCTTCCCCCATTACCCCATCTTGCCAGCTACTGACTTTTTCTCGCCTCTCCAGCCCTATCCTCTCGAGGCTGCCAGATTGTTGGTGTTGGTGTAGCATATCCTGGCTTCATCTCTCTTCTCTTCTAGAACTCTCAAAGGCTGCCCATTGTCTAACAGTGGAGATATAAATTAAAAATGCTGAGTACTGCTATACATGATTCAAGAGGGCAAGCAGTGTTCTTGGATTTGAAGAGAACACAAAGCCCATATTTCTGAAAAGTTGATTTGTGGACCTCTTACACCAGATTCCGCAGGGATACATATTAAAGCTGCAAGTCCTGACACACACACACTTCAGCTTCTCATCCCCCAGGGCTTGAGTGAATCAAAATCCTGAAGATTAAGAACAGAGCATCTGTGTTTCTCACACATTTCCTAGATGACCCTGAGCATACCAAGGTTTGAAAAAAACCTCCACTGTGGACCTCCAGCCTGGCTGCCCAGTCCCACCCAAGACCAAACTCATCACGGTGCCGTGGGGGTGGGACTCAGGCTTCTGTAATTTTTTTAAAGCACCAGATGATTGTAGTGTACAGATAGCATGGAGAACCCAAGTTAGTGCCACACGAATAATACTTTGGAACAAGAAAGCAAAAAGACAGAAAAATGGCTTGTGACCTTCAGCAGAGGCCAGAGAAGTTAATGCTTTAAAAAACTAACACAGATTTGAATACAAGAGGCAGAGTGGAGAAGGGGAAGCTGGGCGAAGGGTGTACAGGAGTGCTCTATTCTATAAATTTAAAATGATTTTAAAATGAAATGTTTTTATAAAGCAGGCACAGAGATGTGTGAACCTAAGTTTCCCTTAGCAGTTTATTCGATGATTTTCTAATAAGAGGCAAAGTTGTTGTCCCATGAGGATTTGAACATGTAAATTCCAAGAGACAGATACAAAAGAGCTCTTGAGAATTTAGCCTTTCCAAAGCTGACTTTTTTAACTGTTAGAGCTCCAAAGTAGCCTTTTGGTCCACCCTTTATGATTGATGGTATTGTCACCACGGGACAGCTAATCTACACGTAATGAATATATATGTATACACACATATATACACACACATATACATATATGTATATATACATATGAAGGCATATATATTTGTTTACTTATATATAACATGTAATTTTTTACATACATATATACATAAGTATATGTGTGTATGTGTATCCCGCTTTCCGCTCACCCCCAACCAGACCCAATTCTAGAAGATTTAAAGCAGGAGTATGTTTACTTGTGTCCCTTTAGAAGGAATGTGGCTAATGGAACTCTCCCACAAGCAGAGCGGTAGGGAATGCATGGTGGCTTCTTCTTTAATCTCAACCTCAAAGTTGAGTGTCAGCCTTGAGTAATTCCAGAGACACATTTTCCTCTGGCCCCCAAGTGCTCCGGTGCTTTGGGGCTGGTCGTTTATAGGAAATGGCCGCCTGTCAACAACCAGCCTGGGCTGAGAGTTTACATTTCAAGTAAACAGAATTCATCATTTTAGGTAAAGCACTACAGGGCCCAAAGCACCTTAGCCAATGCCTGTGGGTGGTGATCCTCAGAGAGAGTGACCAGAAAAAGACAGGCCAGCTCAAGAGGAGGCCAGGGTAGCCCCAAAGCAGGTTATGTGTAGCATGTGGCTGAAGACCAGTGTGTGTGGCCTCACCAACTCCCAGGTGAGTATTCCTGCCTCTAAAATTTTATTGGACAATCCAGAATTTCAGCAGCCATCACTTATCAATGTATGGCAGTGGCCTAAACTCCTTGTATCTTCCTATTTCATTTAAAACTGCCAACCCTAGCTGAGGAAGACTGTATGATCCCCAACTTCCAGCTGAGGAAACTGAGGTTCAATGAGATGAAGAGACAGTCATAATCACAGGGCGTAGATTGGGACTAACCCCAGATCCAAAGCCCTGCCCTCTCTGCCCACTGTATCTCAATAGCGTATGCAGCTTTTATTGAGCACCTACCACATGCTAAGTACTTAACAGGCCTTAAACGATCCTCACATCACAGCAGAGGGAACTGAGGCTGCCTCTGACACAAGGTCAAGTGCATGGCCGGTAGACGATGGAGCAGGGATTATGTGGAGCTCTTGCAGAGATAGAGCTCTTGCCTGTCCCAGTCACCATTATATCCCCACTTCTATATTACCTTTCCCTAGTAAAACCTGAAATAGATATTAAAGCCCTGTAAAGGTGTCAGCCTGGGATGATTCTGCTTCTTCTCTTTCAGGTGAAGTCTATTACAGGAGCAAATACCTGAGAAGTGACACCTACAACGCCAATATCGAAGCAAACAGGATTGTGGTGTCAGAGTTTGGAACAATGGCCTATCCAGACCCTTGCAAAAACATATTTTCCAAGTAACTGTCCATTTTTAATCTGGTCATGCTTTTTGATATCCTTGATGGTCAAAACAACCAGTGTTTGCTCCTCTGTCAGTTGTCTTTATGGTAGATGAAAACTTCTCATGACTGGCCTTTGCCCATATAGGCTATGCAATTCTTGATCACTGAAAGCAAGCGAGGCAAAGAGTACCTGAGGGATTATTAGGTCTTCTCCCACATGGCTGGTGGGAGAGCAATTTTGAGTTATCTATCAGAATTACAAATGCACATTCCCTTCAGTCTAGAGATATACTTGTTTGTGTCCAAAATGACAAACATACAAGGTTATTTGTGGCTGCATTATTTGTTAGAATGAGGAACTGAAAATATCTCAAATGTTCAACAGAGGAGTGGGTAAATAAATAACAGTAAAACTATACAAGAAAATACCAGGCAAAAGTAAAAAGGAAAGGGAAAGCTTTCTATGTACTGAATGGAAAGATTTCCAAGATATATTGAGTGAAAAAAAGCAAAGTATATAAGAGCAAATAATATGCTATATTTTACATACAAAAGCAGAAAGAAATCTAGATTTATTTTTGCTTCTTTGTGCATGAAGAAACTCTCAAAGGATGCATAAGGAAGTGGGAAACCAACAAATGGGGGAAAGAATAGGGGAAGATTTTTAGCTGTATACATTTTAAATCATCTAGGCTATGATGCATGTGAATGTATTAAATATTTGGTAATCAAATTGTTGGCCACAGAATCAGGCCTGCTGTCAGTATCTCCTTCCTGATATTTTTTAGAAGTAGAAGAGTTATGAAATGTGTTAAGGGTAGACTGGCCCAGAGATGGAAGATTGCTTTTGCTTTTCCAGAACTGTTCTGAACTCACATTTGCAGATGGAGGAAGAGCCGGTGAGGAAATGTGGAGGGGGAGGGAATTAATTTAAAACCACTTGTGTGGCATCCTTGCTGTTACATTATTTGCCAGTAGGTGGAGCACTGACCAATACGTGGATCCAGGATTTTTCTTCCAGCTTTGTTTGCCTTCTGATCAAATTAGTTATGAGTTCTTAACTCAAAATTAGTTTGCTTTCCTTTTTTAAAAATCTCAGTTCCTGGGAAAATTTGAGGTAACCAGTGTGATCTCACATTCTTACCCAAAGCAGGGAAGAGCTTCTTAAAATATTTTAGAACAACCCACCAGCACTTTCTGCTCTGGTGTGGGAGACCTTTGGATTTTTGAGAGCCCAGGAGGGATCAGTTGGTGGCTGCGTTGTCCCAGCTGACTCATTCCTTAGCTGATTCAACATGGTGGTATCTTTGGGCAACTTGATATCTGAGTCCTCAAGATTCTTCAAGTGACCTATTGGGACCCAGTATTTTTTCTTCCTCAGTTGCAGGAGAACATTTAAAGTAGTTAGGAAAACTAAAACCATCTCAAGCAGAACTTTCTAGCTAGGTGGACATAGCCATTGACCCCGCTGATTTGCTTTCCTCTCCAGAGCTTTCTCCTACCTGTCCCACACCATCCCCGAATTCACAGACAACTGTCTGATTAACATCATGAAGTGCGGAGAAGACTTCTATGCAACCACAGAGACCAATTACTTCAGGAAAATCAACCCACAGACTCTGGAAACTCTGGAAAAGGTATCAGCAAACCTACAACCAGCATCACTTCCTGACTCAAGGCAGGGACCCCCTGGCCTGCAAGAACTCATGAGTGGAACCCCCTCCCCTAATGCCACTGGCTCTGGGGTTTCTCCAGCACAGCACTTACACTAGAGTCCAAGCTCCCTTAGGGCTGGGACTGTATTTTACATTTTGTGTCTGTATTCATTCCTAGGACTACCATAACAAATACTACAAACTAGGTGGCTTAAAACAATAAAAATTTACTCTCTCATGGTTCTGGGGGCTGGAAATCTGAAATCACAGTGTCAGTAAGGCCATGCTCCCTCTGAAGGCTCCAGGGAAGGATCATCTCTTGCCTCCTCCAGCTTTTCGTAGTTGCCAGCAATTCTTGGTGTTCCTTGGCCGGTAGATGTATGCATCACTCCAATCTCTTCTATGGATATAAATCACTGGATTAAGCCCCACCCTAATCCAGCATGACCTTATTTTAACTTGATACATCTGCAAAGTACTTGCTTCCAAATACACATACAAGGAGTTAGGATTTCAGCATATCTTTCTGGAAGACACAATTCAACCCATAACAGAGTCCATAGTCCTGCACTGAATGGGAGCTCAGTGGGAGTCTGAATGGATGACTGGAACACCCAGAACTCCCAGTAGCCCTACCTTGTATTGACCTGAAGAGGGAGGCATTAGGCAGAGAGCAAGGGTACAAAATAAATGCCCAAGCAGATACCTTTCTGGGCAGAATCAAGTCAACACTTTTGTAAAAATCAATAGACCCACTTTCAATTTTCTCCAGCTGGTTATTCAAAGCCTCAGTGTCTTTGTAATACATTTTAATGATCTGTTAAAAGGAGTGCTTTTCTTAGCTGTGAAATTATGTCCAGCTCCTTTTAAGCTAAGCGACATAGGTCCAACTGATGTATGCGTTCCACAAAGCTGCAAAGAGGAAATACTAGAAGAGAATTAAGCACTGCCTGACTTTTTGGCTGGAGGCTGAGCTATTCTGGGGGAGGAAGGGTGGACAGCTGGTTCCCCTGCCACAATTGTTCTAAGGTTGTGGCCTGTTCAGAGCAGGATCATTATTAACCTTGCTAGTTGAATTTTGCTTTGACCAAATGTTTTCCTAACCTCTTTGTTCCCAGAATAATCCTATGAAATAGGCCTGGAGACTTCTGCCTCTGTGGAATGCAAAAGGTGAGGGTTTAAATGACTTAAGCAGAATGGCCACAATTAACACTAAAGCTGCCTCTCTGCACAAGTCATTGCTCAGAGCTCTTTGCAGTGAGGCATCCTGTCTCCACTCTGAGGACCCCAGCAGGGCCAGGCAATAGGATCCAGAAAAACTGCCACAGAAACCACACAGCTCACTAAGCCCCCTGTAACAGATTTGCTGTAGGAGGCCCCCCAGGAAGTTATATCAGGGTGCAAGAGTAAACATCCTCTTTAAAGGTGAAGTCTGCCTTTAAAAGGAGATATGCAAAAGTAGCC
Source organism: Pteropus alecto (assembly GCF_000325575.1). Lineage (NCBI taxonomy): Eukaryota > Metazoa > Chordata > Mammalia > Chiroptera > Pteropodidae > Pteropus > Pteropus alecto. The sequence goes on along the minus strand of NW_006434825.1, from coordinate 908,577 downwards.
ATTATCTCTGAGAACCTGGAATCTGTCAGCTTTTCACAGGATTTTATCCTCTCCCCTTTTCAAAACCAATTGCCTATCATATTTTGCAGGTTGATTATCGCAAATATGTGGCTGTGAATCTGGCAACAGCACACCCCCATTATGATGCGGCTGGAAATGTTCTCAACATTGGCACAGCCATTGTGGACAAGGGAAAGACAAAATACGTGCTCTTTAAGATCCCTGCTACAGTACCAGGTAGGTCATTCTGGGGATATAATGAAGCACAGATTCCAAGGGTGGCTTCTTTGAAGAGTGCTGACTTTTGTTGATGATACAAGACTCAATCTGATGCTTTCCTTCCTACATGATTCAAATGATATGAACTCGCTTTTCTTCTTTAGGAGAAAAGAGGTATTACTTGCTTCCTTTTGGAAGAAGTGAATCCCCTTGCTATTCTAACCTCCCTTTCTTTAGCTTCCAGTTCATTAATTCATTAATTTATCCATCTATCATCCATCTATCCATCCATCATCCATCCATCCATCCATCATCCACCCATGTATTTTCCCCTCTTTCCATCTTTCCTTCCTTCCAGTTATTTTTTTCAGTCTTCTGACAAACCTTTGTATGTCAGGGCTCTGCCACCCACTTTCTTCCCAGCCCCCTGAAGCCAGGTTCTCAAGGTTGTTCAGGGAGCTCAGCACTGCTGGGATCTACTCCAGATCCCCACCCTGTTCTCTGGGCCTTCTGGACCTTCTACGCTTAGCACTGGGATTCTGGAGGGAAGCCCAGGCCAATTGTGATTGTATGTTCCTGACGGGGAGGAAGACAGGGCTCCTAGCCTTTACTTGTCCAGGACCTTCCTGGGAACCACACCAAGACCAGGCCTCCGTTTGTGGCTAGAGACAGGGTGAACTATTCAGGTGCCTGTCCTGACCATCTGGTTTAGGAAAACTGGTTTCTGTCCGTGATCCCTGCTGTTCCCTCTCCCCGCAGTCCTGTAGAACCTCCTAAGCAAGTTACCAGGCTCTGTTGGCAGATGCGAGTGAGTCCCTGAGGTCGGAAGGTACAATGAGTATTCTTGTTAAATGGAACTCCTATTAATTAAGCCAATAAAAGGATTTAAGGTCTAGCTTGGAAACCTAGAATGTCAGACCTGGGGATGGTCTAGGCATTTAGATTTGCCACCTCATATTACAGAGGAGGACTGTGAGGCCCAGGGGATCAGGTCACATACCCATGGTCACATAGCTTACAGGAGCCACCAACATCATGCTTCCCTGGGATCACACCCATCTCCTGCCTGCCAGGCCAGGGTGCTTTTCATTACAGTTTGCTTTGTGCTTCATTTGTTTTGTTGGGAAAAGAACTAACCCAAAACCCACAGTCTCCCTCCCACCAGCCAGCTGTTCACAGTGTGCACAGGTGGCCACAAGGAAGGTAGGGACGCTTACAGATAACTCATTAGAAAGCAGCCCCAGGCCTGGGTGGGGAGGCCTTTGGCCAGTGGGTGACTCATCCTTGCAGAGAAATGAGAAAATCAAACGTGTACTGAGCACCTTCTGTGTTTGGGCACAGGGTGAGGCCCTACTCCATGATTTCATTCTGTTCACTGCCTTCATGCTGTGAGTGTTATGACCCCTAACATAACAGGAAGTAGCTAAGGGGCTGTGCCTTCTTGGCTTAACCCTGTAACTTTGGCTATAATGATAGATCATTCCACTAAACCTCAGTTTCCCATCTATAAAATGGGAATCATACAGTCAGCCTTCCTGGTTATAATATATGGAAAAGCCCTTCATCACAACAGGTACTTAGTCTCATTCTCAGGTGTTTCAGAATGGGCAATGCCAAGAGAAATTCATGGAAACCCTGTGAAATACATGTCTGTCTTAGAAAAACTCCAGTGTTCCCTTCTCTGCTTCTCTCCCATGTGTCTCCTTCACTTTCACGCTACTACCAGACTCACGACACTTCTCACACTAGCTGGGGAGTGGTGTGGGGATTCCCCACACCGAGCAATTCTCTGCAACACCAGCTGGTGTCCTATAAATTAACTCAATACTAGGGCTATCTACTTGATAGTGTCAGACCCTGCAAGTTAAGGGCTCAGTCCCACAAGACTGACCCCACTTCAGGCGCTAATTGCAAGTAGTAGGCCCCCAGGTTACCACAACTTCTATCTGACTTGGCTACAAATTGGGGGTTCCCACAAGTTCTACCTTGGATTCGATTAATTCACTAGAGTGGCTCACAGAACTCAGAGAAACACTTAGTTGTATTTACCAGTTTATTAAAGGATATGATTAAGGACACAGATGAACAGCCAGATGAAAAGCTATATAGGGCGAGGTCTGTCCCATGGAGTTGGGGTGCATCACCCTCCCAGTGTGGTGGATGTGTTTGCCCACCTGTAAGCTCTCTGGACCTCATTCTATTGGGAATTTATGGAGGCTTTCTCACGTAGGCATGATCAATTATTAACTTCATTTCCAGTCCCTCTCCCTACTCTGGAGGATGGGGGGTATGGCTGAAAATTCCAATCTTGCAATCATGGCTTGGTCTTTCTGGTGATCAGCCCCCATCCAAGAACCCATCCAGAGTCACCTCATTAGAACGAAAGATGTTCCTAGTGCTCTTATCACTTAGGAATTTACAAAGGTCTTAGGAGCCCCATGTCAGGGACAAGGTCAAAGATCAAATATTAGAACCAGAGATGCTTCTAGTTGAATAGTTGCAACAGAAACCACATATCTGCAAAGCCTCAAATATTTACTCTTGGACCCTTTACTAAAAAACTTTGTCAGCTCCTGCTCTGGAGCAATGCTTCTCAAACTAACATGCATACGATCATCTGGGGATCTTGATGAAATGTGGCATTTGACTCAGTGTGTGGGCTGGGGTCTGAGGTTCTGCATTTCTAGCAAGTGCCCGGTTGATGGGCCACTTCGTAATTTCTTAAGTGATAAGAGCAAAAGTACAAGGGTTTGGGGAGCTCTGTTCCAGGAACTAGGGGCAGAGGCCAATGTATATTTTTTCTATTAACAATGTCAAATGATGGTCCTTAGCAAAACATCAAAGCATAACCCTGGGAAGCTGGCCCATCACCTGGGCTCTTGATAGAAATGCAGAACCTCAGGCCCCAGCCCCACAGACTGAGTCAAATTTCACATTTTATCATCATCCCCAGATGATCCGTATGCACATTTAAGTTCGAGGAGCATTACTCCAGAAGGGTCAATAAACTTTTTCTGTAAAGGGTCCAAACATAAATATTTGAGGCTTTGCAGACATGTGGACTTTGTCGCAACTTTTCAACAGTGCTGATGTAGCTTGAAAGAAAAACAGCTATGGACTCTGCATAAAGAAGGGATCATGGTTATATTCCAAATAAACCTTTAAGCAAAAGCTGGTGAAGGCTGGGTTAGCCTCTGGGCTGTGGTTGCGGACCCCTGACCCAGAGACCTGACTCTGTGATTCCGTGTTTTCAGATTATAGAACCAGGTCTCACAAAGAGGGTGGACCTGAGCAGAAGGACTCAGCTTCTGCCCCTGTGTCAGCCAGACAGCAGCCCCTTCATCTGGTTTACTTGTCTGCTCTTATTCAAAGTTTCTTATTAGTGACCGGATCAGTTTAAGAGGCTCAGCTGCAGGCAATGGTGGCATGGTCTGGGGGAGCCATGGTCTGGGGGAGGCCCTGCGCTGTGCCTGAGCCTTGCTTTTCTCAGGTCTATTTGGCTAATGATTAATGGAACTCACGGAGGTGCTCTGCTCCATTGCCTCCCGCTCTCTCCTCTCCCCAAGCTATTACCACAGCTTTGGGATCACCGAGAGCTACATCGTTTTTCTCGAGCAGCCTTTCAATATGGATATTCTCAAGATGGCGACTGCATATATCCGGGGAACGAGCTGGGCTTCCTGCCTGGCCTTCCACAAGGAGGAAAAGGTAAGACCTGGCTGGGACCACCAGCCCTACTGGGCCTGCAGAACCCCAGCATGAGGACAGCCAGAGCAAGGTGTCCCCAGAAGCAGAGATGGAGGTTAGCACGGAGGAGGTTTCTTAGGGAAGGGGGAAGTGAGCTACCATGCAGTCTCCCAGAGGCATCAGCCAACCTTCAGAGAGTTCTGAAGCTGGGATGGTCCTTCAGAGTGGTCCCAAGTTAAGGCAAGGGAGCCCTGGCCTTTATGCCCCACATCAATAAGTCATTAGAGTAGACCATTCCCAAAGGAAGTATGACCTTGGACAAGGTGCCCTCATCAGCCAAGGCAGTCTCCACTCACCCAGCAGCAAAGGGGCTGCTCCTCATCCTAAACAAAATTTGGACTCCTTCAGCCTCCACCATCCACTGACAAGGCCCTTTCAGCATCCCTGTAGCTACTGTGTAATGCCAGGGAGGGGATGCGATAGATTATTCAGACATCATAATGACAAGTGTTCCACCAGATGGTATAACAGAAACGTTTTCAAGGTAGGTACACCTGGGTGCTCAAAGTATGTATGTATGTGTGTGTGTCCCCATGTATATATAATGTCTATATGTATGTATATTCATGTGTGTATATGTATCAATATGTGTATGAATGTAAGTATGCAATGTATATGTGCATGTATGTATTTATTTGCTGTTTTACTTGTGAAAAATATCGAATAATTCTCTGTGTCATCTATTCAAATAATACACAAGTATAGAAAGCAACATATCAAGTCCCCTTCCCACCTCCCTGTCCCCTCTCTTACCCCTCCTATCCCACTGCCTGCTCCAGAGGGAACAATCACTATCCATTCGATACCCTTTTATTCCTCTTTTTATGCACCATATATATTTTTATGTACCTATACAAATATATGTCCCATTGGTGGCCACTCTTTAAGGCCTATCTTCTCAGGGAGGAAAGTGAGGTGTTTGAGGGAACAAAGGGGTTAGGTAAGGTCCCTCCTCTGCTCAGACCTTCTATTTATTTCCCTTCTTCCTTGGAATAAGATCCTCACTCATGGCCTGTAAATCCTCACATGCCCTCATCACAACCACCGGCTTCCTGCTCACTCCACCTCCTCCTATATCTCCTGTATCTCCAATCAGCCAAACATGTTCCTGCCTCAGGGCCTCTGCATTTTCTGTCCCCTAGAATGTTCTCCCCCCAGATGGCTTCCTCCTTTAATTAATCTAGGTATCAGCTAAGGTGCCCTGATCCCGAGGCCTTCAGACCCTGGCCCCAGGCTTTCTGCATCCCCTGCCCTGCTTCATTTTTCTCAGTAGCACTGATCAACCTTCACACATTACATATTTGATTATTGGCTGTTGGCCTCACACATTACATATTTGATTATTGACTGTTGGCGTCACACATTACATATTTGATTATTGGCTGTTGGCCTCACCCCCATTGGAATATAATCTCCAGGAGAGCAGGGGCTTGATTTTATTTGTCTCTCCAGTTCCTGAGAAAGTGTCTGATGTGTCATAGGCCCTCTATAAATATTTGTGGAATGAATGAGTGGGGCACAGGTGCAGCAGGGAAGCCAGCTGAAGTTAGGTTTGCTCCACAGCCAAGTCCCTGAACACACTGAAGGGCATCCCACTGGCAAGAGCTACAGAGACCACAAGGCCTCCAATCTGAGGCCCCTGGGGACTCTCTGGCCTTGGAGAGTCCCATGGGGAGAAGACAGAGCCCCCGATGGCAGGGCAGAGAGTCCTGGGAAGGGCTTCGGAATGCATTTCAAGAACGTTCTGAAAATTCCTGTGGCTGACCCAGGGATTGAGATCCTGGGGAAGAAAAGGGCCTAAAGTAATCACCCTGGTACTCAACTCCCTACACTGACCCCCACCACCACACTATCGAAGTCTTCCTCCTCTGTGCCCCTTTAACATTCAAAGCTTGATTTCAGGGGAAGGTAAGAAAGAAGCAAACAAGCAGGAAAGAGGTGATGAAAGAACAGCCTGGAGTAGTTTGTCCCGCCCTACCTTTCAGATGGAGGGTGGTTGGGCCAAAGCTGCCAAAAGATAGAAACACCCCCCTCCATTTGTATTAGGCAATTGGGGCTGCAGATATGGCTAATTACCACCCAGAGTGATACTGCCTGTGACGCCCAGAGTGTGTGCAGAGGCCTAATGAGCTGATACCCACGTGGGCTCCTTAACTGGAACCAGGTCACTCAGCCCTCCAGGGCAGGGGCGTTGCTGTGACAACTGTATCCGGGTAGTAGGCTCTGAAGTGGAGGTTGGAGAAGGGACCCAAAAGGATAAGTGTGGTTTTAGTGTTTTAGGGGATGGAGCCCAGGGAGGCCTGGCAGTCTGGCTGTGGATGGAGCCCAGGGAGGCCTGCAGTCTGGTACCTGGTCAGTTCTCCCCAGCTTGGCTATTTCCAGGAAACTGGTATGTTGCCACCCACCTGGAATCATAATCAAGTGAAGGAGGGAAACAAGTGCGCCCTCTGGAGCCTCTCCTAAACACTGTCCTCTTGGTGATGTAGAGCCCCTGGCCCCTCAATTTCCTTCCTCTCCATCAGAAAGAGGTGATCACGAAATGTAACAACTGACAGTCCCCATTTACTCAATGCCTCTGCATGGCTGGCACTCTGGAGGTGGAACACAGAGGGCTGGAAAGGGGAAGGGACACTCCAGGGTCATGAGCTAGTGCATGGCAGTGCTGGTACTTGTCCCATACCCGATGCCACAGTGCTGAGCCAGTGGAGGGAGAGCTGACCCCTGGATGTGCATCTTCTTTCAGACTTACATTCATATTATCGACCGAAGGACTGGAAAGCCCGTGCCCACCAAGTTTTACACAGACCCAATGGTGGTCTTTCATCATGTCAATGCCTACGAAGAGGACAGCTGCCTTCTGTTTGATGTCATTGCCTACGAGGACAGCAGCCTCTACGAGAGTTTCTACTTGGCCAACCTGAACCAAAACATTAAAGAGAACTTCAAGTTCACCTCCATCCCTACCCTCAGGAGGTTCGCTGTGCCCCTCTGCACAGATAAGGTAAAGGGTTAAAGGAAGGCCCATTTTATTCTTTGGGAGATGTGAGCCCAGGTAGGAAGTTACTTTGGCCCTGATTTGATTAATATTGAAATCCAAAATGAGCTGTTCTTAAAGAAAGAAAATGTTTTCATTATTTCCCCAGAAGTGGTGGATAGTCATAGTAGAAACTTTAGAAAGTATAGATTAAATAAAAGGGGAAAAAATCCCCCATAAACCCCATTGTGGATATATCCCCCCAGGTATCTCTCTCTCTATTAGATAGATAGGTAGAAAGATAGATAGATAGATAGATAGAAAGATATACATACATGTTGATATATATGTACATATATAAATGACACATGTATACAGTACATGTAGATAGTTTGGCATATATATATATATATATATATATAGTCATTTAAGTCTGACTTCTTTCACTCAGCATAAGGTTTTCAAGGTTCATCTGTGCTGTAGCATGACTTAGTACTTCATCCCTTTTCATGGCTGAATGTGTACATACTCTTTTGTGTACTGCTTTTTTCACCTATTTGTATATCTAAACGTCTCTCCATAACATTAAATGTTTGTCTACAACATCATTTTGATATTTCCTGACAGTGCCCATGGCAGGGATTCAACACCATTAGTTTACCCAGTGCCCTGCTGTTGAATAGTCCTGTTCTTGCATTAGAAATGACCACTGGGTCAGACATTATCTTCAATTAGGGTGATGCTGCCAGGGCACTGGGCTTGGTTTTGGAGGCTACAGAGACTTCTGGCTCCAAAACTCACTGACTTCATGACCTAATTAATTTAAATGAAACCAAATTCAATTCAATTCAATTTTGATGGCTCATATTTACTAAATGCACTCTACATGCCAGATACTTTGCTAAGCTTTTTATTTTCCTTACCTCACTTCATGATCCAAACAACCTATGGGAGAGGTCTTCATATTAGCCTCATTTTACAAATGAAGAAACCGAGCCTCAGAGAGGTTAAAGAATGTTCCCAATGTCACAAAGCCCAGAATGGCAGAATCAAGAGTGGCATCTGCACCAGCCTGTCTCTAAACCCATCCTTGTAGCTGGTAAGAGGTATAACTCTGCTGATCTCCCAGCAGGCCTAACTCCTAGAAGGAACCCCAGATGAGTCACACTGACCCTTCTTAGGGCTCTGCAGGCCTGGGGAATAGAGGACACCCCCACAGTGCCCAGGAGACCTTCTCCAATTCTCACAGCTGGGCTTCTCAATGCCGGGGTTCAGGCATCTCCCAACCAGTGACTGGGGCCCGCATTTAAACACCAGGTTTGTTTGTTCCTGTCTCTCCAGCACGTCCCCATCTTCATCTGTGTGTCTCTGTCATAATCTTTACTATATTTCCTATCATTTACAAAGTCACATTTTTGTTTAAATCAACTCACTCATGAAAGGAAACATATCACTATACAATAGAAAGCCAGCCTTGCTTGCTGCAAGTAGAAGGCAAGCATAAGAATAAAAAATGCAAATAAAGCAAAGGTCTTAAGCTCTAGCCAGATACTCCTGCTTGCCAAGACTTAATCTCTTTGTTAATAAGAAAATTATAAAAGTATTAGTTGTTAAAGACACATTGGCACCGAACTGAGACTCTCTCCTTGACCCAGTCAGAAAGATTGGAAGAGAAAAAGAAATTAACTTTCTCTCCAGGTGATTCAGGGCTATTGAATAAGTGGCTATGCCCCACATGAGCATCACATGAGCCACCAGCCTTTGCAGCCCTTGCTTCGGGCAGTACCTTAGTGCAGGGCCTTTGACCTCATGTTCTGGTTTCAGGAAGCAGTGGGGGTCACAAAACACACAGGTGGCAAATCCTTAGGCTCAGTCCCCGCCTCATGCCGACCTCAGCCAGGGGATGATACACAGAAAGGAAACGTGCCCTCCCGCTGCCCACACATTATAGGATTTTACAACCTTTTAACATGCTCAGAAATGGTTTGCTTCCTTGGAACCAAGCTAAGAAGTTTAGCATGTACATTTTAAAAAGGCTCTGTATGAGCCATCTGAGGCTTTGAAAATAGCAAAGAAGAGTGAGCCCTGGGAAAGGTAGCTCTGGCCACGCTTTTTAATTGCTATTTATTGTCCCTTAAAATTGTCTTCTTGCTTCACTTTCAAGTCGCCCCGCCTGCATATTGAAGTCAGAAAATCAAGCAGGCGGACATGGCCTATATGCCCAGATCCGGCAGCTCTAATTTCATCCTATCCAAAGGCTTATAAGGGAAGAACTGCTGGAGATGCCACCCTTTCTAAAATCATTTTTAGCCTGGGGCCTTTGCACATCCCAGTCCCTTGGCCTGCAACCTTGTTCTCTTCCCATCAGACCTCTACTTCAGTCCTGGCTGCAGGAAGATTTACCTGGGGGCTCTGAGACCATGTCAGTGCTTGCCGGGCCTCATCCCAGACCAGTGAAGGCAGAACCTTGGGGTGAGACCCAGTGTGGACATGGTCTCAGAGCCCCCAGCAAATTCTAATTCACATCCAGGGAGCAAATTTCTGCTCATCCTTCAGGTCTCAACATTACTACTCCCCTCAGATGAGTTCGTATACTCTAATGGCACCTGCAGCTCTTTGCCCATCATTTATCTCAAGTATAAGGAACTTCTTCAGTCACCTCTTCCTATTGAAGCTCTGAGAGGGAGGGCCAGAACTCTTTGTCTTGTCAGCATTTTATCCCCTGCACTCATCATAGTGTCTGGTACTCAGAGACTCCTCATTAAGCTCTTAAATACTTTCAGCGAATGAATGAATGATGAATAAATGAAAACATGAAACAGTCTCCAAAAAGATACAAGGTCTTCCTTTAGCATTGGAATATTTCCTCAATGGAAAGTGTTTTCCATGTAGAATGAGCAAAAATGAAATATATTCAAAAGTCTGGGACCTCGCAGCTGCCCCAGATTCTCTTGTGTTCTGGCCAGCTGGGGTCAAAGGAAGGAGGGGCCTCTTGGCACCCTCAGCCTGTTTATGTAGGGTGGCGCGGGGGTTGTCAAAGGTAGGGCTGGGCTGGGCTGGGAGGGATGTGGGCGTGTGCAGACAGTCCTGCCAGTGCCCTGCCCTTGTCCTGCAAGTGGGTTCATAAGCACTGCCTCCCCTCATGACAGCCATTTACACATAGGAGGCCATCATGGGAGGGGAGTGTGAGGCGATATGCACGTTGGACCTAGAAAGGGTAGCTTCAACTCCCAGCTCAGTAGATTTGGTTTTTATCTTGTCTCCAAATGCAAAAATGTCCCAGTATGATAAAAGCAGCCACCATGAGAGTTCATATGTGTCAGGCCCTGTGTTATCTGACCTTTTCTGCTCTTAGACCCTGGCAGTATGGGCCCTTGCTCTGGTCTTGGCACTTTGGGGACCCTGATCTGGCCTTTCTCCAACAGTGTACCTTCTCCACAGAGTGAGGAGTCCCTTCTTCACAGGGTGATGGGGTCATGCCCACCCAGAGGGGCACCCTCCCCAACCCCAGCCATGAACCAGCTACCTGGGATGACTGAATTCCCTGCCCAAATAGCCCCAAGCCTGCTTGCAGTGCCTGCCCCTGTCCTCTTCAGGGCCCATGAGGTAGCCAGGGCTGGCTGTTGGCTTGGTTGTGTTGACTGAGGTATGGTATCCATGTAGTGGGAAGAAAAGGGGCAGGGACAGGGAGCCCAGACCCAGAGGCTGGCCCTTGTTCTGCCCCGCTATTCCAGCCAAGGGGTCCTAGAATTCTAAATTCACACTCTTCCTTCCAGACCAGCAATGTGCAAGAGAACCTGCTGCGATGATGAAACATCCTCTCTCTGTCTGTCCAGCATAGAAGCCACTAGCCACAAGTGCTATTGCAATATGGCTAGTGAGACTGAGGACCTGAATTTTAAATTTTACTTAATTTAAATTTAAATTTAAATTTGTATCAGACAGTGTAGTTCCACAGCTTTATGAAGGTCTGTACGTCAGGGTAGAGGAGAGGAAGGTATTTTACTTAACAGTTTACTATATTTAGACCTAGGTTTGGTGGGTCTCCACTCTTATCCAGGGTCCTGCAAATTTTTAGGAACAGTTAAATACTTCACATGCTTCTCACCTAGTCCACATGACGGCCCTCTGAGTGATTTATTATTTCTGTGACTACAGATGAGAAAGTCACTTGCCCAATATTGTAGAATTATCAGGATTTGAATGCATGTCTACCTGGCTCCAACTTACTAATTACAATGGGTCTGGCCCTAAACCGGGTGTTTTCATAACCATTAATAAGTTTAATCCTAACCATAATCCTCAGATGCAGGTTGAAGCAACCTCACTTATACTCACCATCCATCCAAAAGTTATGAACTGCCTCCGTTTTACAAACAAGGAACTAGGCTCAGGGAGGCCGAACAAGTTCACAGAGAAAGCTATAGAGTCAGATTTCACGCCCAGGGCTGCTAACTCCAAAACCAGGTTTTAGGGGGATTACTAAGATTATTGCTTCTCATGAAAGTTCCCTCGAGTTTAGGGATTTCAAAGCAAGCCTGCAAGACTTTGTTAAATTCTGGCTGGAAAGCAATTTCTTCCCAAAGCCAGCGAGCATGGTGGCCACTGAAAGCAGCCGAGTCATGTTCATAACTGCTGTGTCTATGGAAAAATTCAGTTTATCCTTCAACCAGTCTGACCAGTTTCAGGCTGGAGTTATAAGACATCTCTGCAGATCTACTCCCTAAGAATCAAGCCCGGGACATGCACAAGAAGCCTGTTGCCATCACGTGACTAGCAAGGCACCAGGAGGGGCCTCACACCAATCTGTGGTGCTGGGCACGTGGAGGCAGTCAGAGTTTCTGGTTATAAGACACCGCAGAGATGCCAGGCACTGGGTGACTTTTCCATGCACCTCGTCTCCTTTAATTCATACAACCACCCCGCAGAACATGTTTTGCTCCTTAACAGTTAAAAGCTTGCTGAGTCATGCATTCGCTCATTTATTCAGCAATTACTTTGTGGGAGCTATGTGCCATGCACTGAACAAAAAACTGGACCCTGTCCTTATAGGGGAAGACAAGCATAAAAGAAGGAAGCCTTCCATTACAGGAGATAATTACAGCTTGGGACAAATACCTTGGAGACCCTGCAGACTGAGTTGTTAAGGAAGGAGATGTTTGAGTTGAGACCTGCAGGATAGGAATGGGCCACCTCAGGGCCTTTGTACCTGCTTTGTCCTCCACTTGCAATGCTCTTGCTTCCGAGCAGGAAAATCGCCACGTGAGGGTCTGGGCCCAGGCCCCGCTTCTCTCTGTGTGACCTTGGACAAGCCACTCTCCTTCTTTGTGCATCAGTTTCCACTTCTGTAAACTGAGGGTTTGAACTAAAATCTCGAAGGGCCTCTACAGTTCAACAGCTAAAATGCAGTAAATTTTCTCCCCTTCCCAGCAAAAAGCAGCTATTGTTCAAATAGTCTTGTTTTAATTATTAAAGCCCATTTTGGAAAATTTGGAAAGTAGACAAAAGTTTAAATGAGAAGTCAGCCATAACAATAATTCTCCCCCATAAACTCCATGAAGGCGGAGACTTGTGGTCTTGTTTCTCATTCTCTGATCAGTGCCTAATTTCAACTCATCCCCAGAAGTAGTGGCAGTAATGTTGTAGTAGTAGTAGTAGTAGCAGCAGCAGCAGTAATACAACAATGATATATCATCAACAGCAAGTAACATTTGTCTAGCACTTCCTTTTTTGTAAGTCATTTGCATGGATTATTTTATTTAATCTGCACAATAATTCAGAGACATACAATACATATAATATACCTCATTATACAGGTAAGGACACTGAACCTCAGAGATGCTAAGTAACTTGCTCAAGGTCTTATAGATAGTATGTGAGGAAACAGGGAGTAATAGTAGATGCTCAGGAAATATTTAATAAATTGTGTGAAATCCCTCTCCTAGGTTATAATGATGGCAGTAAGATACTGAACAGAGCAAAGTCTGATTGTAATTTGAGACCAAGGAATGTTCTTGATAGATATCTTTCTCCCAAGTATATTTTATTGAATATTTGTTTTCTTTTTAGCAGTGATGCATTTTCTTAGGAAAATACTGAAGATACAGATAAGCATGGAAAAAGAAATTAAAGTCCCCATAATGCTCCCACCCACTATACTGTTAGTATTTGGTATATTTCTTCCAGGTTCTTTTTAATGTAAATTTTTTAACTTGGTTCAGCTCTGACTGCATATGCAATTTACTCTACTGCTTTTTTCTCTCGGTATTCTAACATGAGCATTCATGTTATTATGAACTCTTTATAAACATCCTTTTAATGACTGATGCAACTTTTTACAGGTGAATCATCCAGTATTTAAAAAGTGAGAACTTATAAGTATGTTAATTTCACCTGTGAGAGATAAGGCAGCCCAGAGTAGGAAAAAAGAGCCATGGTTTTAGGGGCCCCAATCCTACCATCTCCCAGCTATGCAACCTTGGGGATGTCACTTCAAATCGCCAATCCTCACTTTTAACCTGGAAGCCCAATAGTATAATAGCTGCTTTCTGTGAGTAATGTGAGGCCAGAGCATTTTTTTTAATGTACACAGTAAAACAGATGTTTGTTCTGCATAACAAGTTTTCTTTTTTTGGAAAACTGATTCTTTCAGAATGCAGAAGTGGGTTCAAATTTAATCAAACTAGCATCTACAACAGCAAGAGCCCTGAAGGAAAATGATGACCAAGTCTACTGCCAGCCAGAGATGCTTTATGAAGGTAAATGCATCCTCTCACCCTGTGTTTAGGGAAGGGCAGGATTTCATGAAGATCCCCGGGCCTCTATGTAATACCTCCTTCCAATGCAGAGGAGCTACACTTGGATAAGATACAAAGAGGAAGGCTCTTGGGACACCCCAATGAAAAGCATTTGGGGACAGTTGTCTTTCACATACTTCAAACAGCTCAAAGGAAGGCACTGGTGGTCATTGGGCCTGATGACTTTCACGGCTGTCCTCTACAAATGCTGCAATGTATTGAACGCTGACTTACTGAACAAGCACAGCATGTTCATATTTGTACCTCTATACACTCACAATATCCTGCAGAATAGGTGCTATCAGTCCATTTTACAGAGGAGAAAACCAGGCCTCCAAAAGATTCAGTTACACATACGGTGTAAACTCCCTCGAATAGAAGTCACATCCACTGGAGCAAAGCTTCTCAACGTGCCACTGCTGATACCTAGGCCGCTCATTCTTTGGGGTGGGGCCATCCTGTGCGTTGCAGGATGTTGAGCAGCATCCCTGGCCTTGACCTACCTACCAGATGCCAGTAGCACCCCCACCCTGAATTGGAACAGCTAAAAACGCATCCAGACATTGCCATGGGGGGCACCATCTCCCTGATTGAGAACCACTGCTCTGGAATATAATAAGCCCAAGGGGCGGGGACCATGTTTCTGTGCTCAGTTTGTTTCAGTCTGGCTTAGCCAGGTCTGAGCTCAACACTTAAGTGTGAAATGAACAGGCTTGCCCAGGACACTCAAAGAGAGGCAGGGCGTGGCTCTGAAACTCAGAGTTTTGCTCTTCACGTTGGTTGCCCCACGTTAGGTTTAGGCATCTGGAACGGTATAGTCCTGGGGACTCTCCTAGGATGGCCTCAGATTTGCCCACTAAGAACCATTTCTGTAAACAGCATCCTATGGTTTCTGTAACAAGTTCTGTGTGGCATCACAGCCTCTTGGAATCTTTAGAAGTGAAAATATAGATCTTGTTCCTGATTAAGGCATCAACTTCCATTTCCTCTCACTCGCCACATGTGGGCAGAGGGAGGCTTAAAACATTATAGTCTTTTTGTTTCTGAGAATACCTGTTTATTGTAGCAGTCTTGGGCAATATTGAAGAGTATGACCATAGACAAATCCCTCCACCCATAACAACCCTTGGAAATACTCATCCAGTCTTTTCTATTGTGTAGGGATTGCTTAGCATATGCCAGGCCCTCTTCTAGGGGCCGCTCAGACACGCTCTCCTTCCACCCTGGCAGTGTCATCCTGTTATCATTCACATTAGATGAGTTCATATACATAAAGGGCTTAGCTTAGGGCCTGGCCCGTAGTGAGAGTCCAGCAAAATTTAGCCGTTATTAGAACAACTCTAACAGACAGGTACTGGCACGTATTATTCTTGTTTTAGAACCGAGGACAGCAAAGCTGAGAATTCAGTAACTTGCCCAAAGATAGGCAGCAAAGCCAGAATCTGAATCCAGGTGTCTCTAACTTGAAAACCTTCAACCTCTGCATTTATACTTTTACCAAATGTGTACCATACCATCTATAATGTTCTGAAATGGCCTTTTCCACTTAATGAATATAGCATGAGAATTTTCCCACATCCTGAAGATTCTTCAAGAATGTGGCTTTAATAGCCATGCTGGCATGAATCTTACTTTACATAACCAAACGCCTATGGATGGCCATTTGCAGGATAAGAGAAAGGGTTGGGGGTCTCAGAACAGGTTTGAGAGGCCCAGGAACGTCATGGAAAGTCTCAGGTCTACTTTGGGACCAACTGTGGGTATTCATTTCAGATTTAAGTATGTGGGTGGGCCCTCCTCATGTTCATCTTGATCTGTCTCTTGGAAGTTTCATGATTACTCACCTGTTAAATTAGATATCTTCCCATCTCAATAATCTATTCCCTTTCACTCCTCACTGAGCCTGATTATCATTTATGCCTTGGGTTCTTCTCATGAGGCCTTTATGTGGCAGGTGTGTCCATCCCTGCTTCCTCTTTTCTTGGACATTATATTTTCATCGGCAGTTGGCTCCAACTACCTGGCATATTTCATAGGAGGGGGACTTTCAATTTGGTATTTAGACTTAGAAATTTAATTTGACACAACAGGCATATATAAATATATATGCATTTACATGAACAAAATTTTAAGGTTTTTGGATTATAAAAGGAATAAATATAATGAAAATTTCACACAATGAGAAACTTAGAATGTACAATATAAACTATAAACTATAAGGAAGTTACCACCCTAGAATGCTTCTAAACTTTTTCATTTTTAACATAGTGGAGGTAATTTTATAATCAGCCTTTTACATTTAATCTTATGATATGGACACTTTTCCATGTTATTAAAATTCTTTGTAAATATTTTTACATAATGCTATTATATGAATTCACAGATTTAACTATTTCCTATTGACACTCCTTTCCATGGATTCAGAAGTTTCTTTTCACACCCACACACTCATGTGTGTACACATGAGTACTTTTCTTTAAGAGCTTTAAAAAATTGCAGTAGCCTCTGATTTTAATCATGCAATTATATTTGATTTCTATCTTGGATAATTAAAGATGTTTATATACTTAAAAACCAGGTCTGTCTTACCTTGCTCCTGAATCTTCTAATGGAGCTGGGGTAATTATCAGAGATTCCCTCCCCTTGCCCTATGACCACCCTGATCTAATCCAGGGCCTAAATCAAGTTCAGGGATCCTGACCTGGAAGCTGTTTTTGTGGACAGGATGCCCAGCCTGGCATGAAGGGCAGATGCTTGAGCCCTCAGTGATGGGGACTTCATCAGCTGTCATTCTTTCTAGGCGTAGAGCTGCCTCGGATCAATTATGCTCACAACGGGAAGCGATATCGATATGTCTTTGCTGCTAAAGTTGAATGGAGTCCCATCCCAACCAAGGTATTGATCCCTGTGGGATCACAGCCTACAATAATCGTGTCTGTCTGCAAAGCTGAATTCTCAGATTCCCAGAGTGGGTGACAAGAGGGAGGGCAGGAAGGAGTTCCCCTGGGGCACAGGAGATAGGTCAGAGAGTGAGGTCAGTTTGGGACAAAATACATCTGAAACAATGATGAGCCATGCAAAAGAGGGAGCCGTACCCAGTGGACTGAAGCTCAAGAAGAGAAATCATGGCTGGAGTTTATCCATTGATTTATTTCATACATGGTTATTGAGCACCAACTATGTGCTGCATAGTTGGATAAGGATAAGGAAGTGAAAAGGGGGATCCTATTCCCTGCCCTTAAGGAACTCGCCCTTTCAAGCCACGAACATACAGCCGAAACTTGGGGGATTCATTTTTTTAAAACTATTACCTGTGGAATGCTTGCTGTATCCCACGGACTATGCTAAGCTATACAGACATCACTTTTCCTTAAAAGCTTCATTTTTTTAACAATAAAATGGAAAATCTTTTTTGAAATGTAAACTACAGAAATGCACAAAGTAAGAAAATTAAGTTTCTAACACACACATTCACACACCCCAAGTCACTCCCCACTAATCTCACACCCTAAGGGGAAACAGGATCCTTGGAGATTCAGAAAAGTCCAGGGACCTGTACTTTTAAAGCAACAAAGGAATTGTATTGTACTTTAAATGTTTGCATTGAATACATTAGTTTATTTAATACACATAAAAATTGCAGTGTAATGCCAAATACCACATAGATTCAGGATTTTTATTTTGAAAAGAATTCAATATGTGGTATCAGCTATATGGTGTCAGGAGGACCTTCGCTTAAAGTTGGAAGAGGAAGCTCACTGCTTTCTTTTCTGTTGTTATGCTGACCAGAGGTAGATGTTATTTTGGAGTCTACATTGGAGGGGCTTAATCTCCTCTCTCTGTGGGCCTCGATGCCTTCGTATTCACAGAGAATAAGCGTGCTTTTCAAGTCATCCCCATATTTCTCCTCTTTGGATGTACAGATACTAAAATATGACATTCTCACAAAATCGTCCTTACAATGGGAAGAAGATGACTGCTGGCTGGCAGAACCCCTGTTTGTGCCCACGCCAGGTGCTGAAGACGAGGATGATGGTAAGACTCTGGGAAGGGGAGCCTGCCCACTGCACTCTGTGATTACCCCTCAAACAGAGATCATTGGGAGCAGTGACCCTGCCCACATTACACAGCTGGTGGAGCCATGCTTTGAAACCTAGGTCTGTCTGAGTCCAAAGCTGCAGAGTTAGGGAGTTCTCAAGACTACTCTTACTTCTGACATCAACTGCAAGTTCAGTGGTCCCCAAGACCACCCTCGGTTTCGATAGGACTCACAGAACACACTGAAAACTGTTATACTCCTGGTTGCAGTTTATCACAGTGAAAGGATGCAGATTGAAAGATGTGCATGAGACAACATCCAGGAGAGTTCCATGAGTGAGCTGCCAGTTATCCTCATCCAGGGGAGTCGTGGACCACACCACCTTCTCCCAAACCAACCAGGGAAACTACCCAAGTTGCTGACACCTGAGCCCTGATGTCAGAGCCTGTTTGGGGGCTTAGTCATGTAGCCATGGTTGACCTTTAGTCTTCAACCTCTCTAGAGGTCAAGCTGACTCACTATGATCCAGAGACCCCATCTGAATCACTTTGTGAGGGGACAGGTTATCTAGCTGGCCCCAGGTAAACAAAGACACTCTTATCAGGCATTCCCAGGGCTTAGGGGTCACTTGCTAGCAGCAAAGGACAGATCTCCCTTCAAGGAGATTAAGTTGTTTACTACACAGAAGCCTACTTCCTTCCAACTGATAACACCCCTCTCTACCAGAGTATATCTTAGTTTTAAAATTCATTTTCATGGCTGGGTCAGAGTTCTCCACTATCTAAGCGTGTAACTTATTTGTGTAGCACCTGGAAATGTGTACTTGTGGCTCACCTCTCTTTTCTGGGTTTCCACATGACCAAATGGTCCTTTTCCTTCTTGATTCTGCCTTTGACCCAGAAATGCCCTGCCCATATCCTTGGGGGTGCTAAGGAGGGTAACAAGAACCATGGGTGGGGCTCCCCCGCCCCCCACAAGCCTGCCAGCTGTTTCCCTCAGGTGAGAAGGAAATGGCTTTTTACCTACTGATCATGCATGGCACAGCACCAGGTGGGGAACCCAGTGACATTGTCATCTCCAAAGTGGGGGATTGTTGGTGCTACCTCCTTCTGAGGTCCGCCTTCCACTGGACTGCACGTGTATCTCGTACATTCCCCTGGGCAGTGAGTAGCGTTTTCAACATTTCATCAAAGGAGAGCCTCAGAGAATGAAGTAACTTGCCCAGGGTCACACGCCCACTGCCTAGAGAGGTAGGATTTGAATCCAAGCCGATCTGACTTCAATTATGCTCAGCCACTCTGATACCTGGGAGGCCTTGGGAAAAAGCACAGATGTTTGCTGGAAATTTATGTGCATTATTTCATTTAACCTTCTATTTCTTGAGAGTGAGTGTGAAGAACGTTTCCATTTTACAGAGGACAAAGCTGAGGCTGCTGCGTGCTGCACATGCATAAGGTGAACTGGGCTCATTCAGATGCCATTTGAGTCTTTGGCCATACCACCCTAACGTGCCCAATCTCGTCTGCAAATGCCATTTGAGCACAACTAGTCTGACTTTAGCTGAGTGACATATATTAGCTTAATTGCAGCATCGAAACTGATTATATAATTAGAGTCTCCAAATAGAAGGAAAATAGCCATTCTTCAGTGCTTGCAATAATTTACAAAGTACTTTTATAACTCGCCATGCAAGATATTGGCCCAGCAACCCTATGAAGGTAGGGAACATTATCTCCACTCTACAGATGAAGAGACTGAGGTTCACAGAGGTAAAGGGACTGGCCCAGCCAGGGCTGGAAGCAGGTCTGCTGATTTCTAGTTCCCTGGCCTTTCCCTTCTGCTCACAGAGAATATCAAATTCACTTCCCTTCTGTTTGATTAGGTACTTACGTTCAAAGAGGACAGAGAGACAGCTGAGGAACTTATCCTTCCAGCTGGAGTAGGTTCAAAGCTGAACTTTTACAAAGTGTCTCTTTTTTGTTTCCCCAAAGGAATTATCTTATCAGTCGTTATCTCTTCGGATCCCCAAAAGCCACCGTTTCTGCTTATTCTGGATGCCAAAAGTTTTACAGAACAGGCTCGCGCATATGTTGATGTGGAGGTACACCTGGATCTCCATGGGATGTTCATCCCAGATACAGACTTCGACTCAGGGAAGCAGGCCCCTTCCCAGGAAGTCCAGGACAGTGCTTCAGACTGCCATGTGGTCTCAGAGACAAGACGGGCTTGAGGCCCTGGGAAGAACAGCCCCACTGGCAGGCTCCCACAGGACCCAAGGTTCGATCCCTCCCTGGGTGGAGGGGAGGTTCTTTATTTCTTTTTGTGCTTATTCTTTCAGTGTTTGCTTTGAGACAAAGATATGGAGAGAGTTTATCAGTATCTTTTCTTTCATTTGATTTTGGCTATAAAAACCTTATTTGAAAGTCAATCAAGTACTTATTGATCAGCTCTAGCACTTCTAAGAAAGCCCCTTTCCTATAAAGACCATATCCATGAATCAGAAATTGTTCTTAGAATGAGCAACCATTGACATATTAAAGAGACAGATAAATATTTATCATTGCTCCTTCCTCCCACCCCTCCTCTCCCTTCCCTCTCTTCCTTCTTTCCAGTGGACTAGATTGTATGTCTTGGAATTCTAGCTTTCTCAACCATGCCCTATTAATAAATTATGTGGCCAGGAAGGCATGTCGCTTTGTGGTCATTACATGCAAAGCATGGCATAATACAAAATAATAAAAACTTTAAAGTCTGTTCAGACTTTATTTTTACATGGCTTCTTTCCTCTGAAGTTCTTCTAAGGCAATAAAATAGAGTGGCCCAGCTAGATGGTTGGTAGCTAGCTAGATGGCTCATTGGACAACTAAAGGTTCAATAGATTGGTGCAGGAATCTTCCTTTGCAGGAGCAGTTAAGGGACTGGACACTGACTTGACTGGCCATAGTTGTGGGGCTAGAATCCAGGATTGAGTCCCAGGCCAGGGCTGGCAAGAGGAGTTCTTGCCTTATGCTGAGAACCAGGACAGCAAGCCACATCTGTGTCTGTACAGGAAAGAAAGTTCTCCATGATGATTGTGCTGCCAAGATAGACCAGGCATTTGGGGCAGAGGTGGAAGGAGCTTGGTGGTGGGGATGGAAGACGCTGGAAGCAAGCTAAGTAGGGTCCCATGTGAGTATTCAGAGCCCCGTGAACATCTGAGTGTTGCCTTTATATCTAGTGGGCACCTGGTGCCTGGACAATTTAGGCAGGCTGGACAATTCCCAGGTATCCATGTTATGGGGTTGGGAGGAGGGGCTGGGATTCTACCTTTATTGGACCTGCCTCCTCTGGAGTCTAGAGTCTAGATTTTATTCAGTCACTAGTGGTGATTCAATGTCATGCTTCGGGGACAGGAAGAAATCTCTAGTGACAGCACATGAAATACTCCAGAAGGAGCAGATGGTCTTGGCTTTTGCCCTGCAGCCACCCTGAAGCCATTCCATTAAAATGTAAGTTCCATCAGGTCAGGAGGTTTTTTCTTTTTTAATTTAAAATTTTGGTAAAATTGTAGATTCAAGTGCAGTTCTAAGAAGTAATACAAGAGATCCTACATGGACTTTACACAGTTTCCCCCAATGGTAATATTTTAGTACAATATCATAAACAGGATGTTGACATTGATTCAATCCACAAACTATTTAGATTTCCCTGGCTCTTTTCATATAGCAGAATTCCTTGAAGATTCATCCAAGTTGTTCCATGTTCGGTATGTTTTATTCATTACTTTATCCTGAGCACCTAAAATACTGCCTGGTGGGTGCAGGCTTTCAATAAATATTTGTTGAATGAATGAATTCCCTCAACAAAGAGATTCAACTGGATAATGTACCAACAAGAAATGGATATTTTCTACTGAAGATCTCCTGGAAAGATGAGGAAGACAGTTCACATAGAACCCAATGACAGCACACAGAATTTCCACAAAGGTTCCTCTCTCCTGTCATCCCTGGTCTCTCCTCTCTCTCTTCTCCTGTTGGTCCCTCGAAACCTCTACCATCTAGCAATAGCATTTCCATTTCACCTTGGCTTATAGATCCCCTTGAACAAAACTTGAACCTGGAGATGGCAGAATGAAGCCTATCTACTCTTTCTCAGAATCTCCTTCAGGGATCCCAGCACCTCCAGCCTTGACAAGAGGCATCAGGAAGAAATCTCAACTATGGTGGTCTAAGAAAAGTGTGATTGAGGTCAGCATTCAGGTGGCCAGAATGGAAAAGAGTTGTGACAAATGTGACAGTCACTCGCTCATTATTCTACTTTAAATATTTGAGAAGAGCTATGGAATTAAAAAATGCTTCCCCACCTCCATTCTACTCAATTCCAATTGCCAAATAGTACCTAGACCTAATCATGAAAAAGGGTGCAGTTCTGCATGGAAGAAAAATAGGTCTGTGGTTTGTTTACCTTATTTAAAATGAGAGGTGAAATACCAGACTGATGAGGAAACTTGGCACACCAAATCTTTTTTTCTCAGTTTCAGAAACAGCAAAGGTCGATGCCAGGATATCCGATTTATCTTGGTCCTTAATTCCATCACATTTCACACACAGCCCAGGGTAATGAGCTCAAAATGCCACGGGAGCTAAGACGCGAGCGCCTCTTAAGGCATCACAAGGCAATCCATCTTATCCTCAAGCCTTCCTTGTTATGCTTCATGTGGGTGGAATACATGACCAGGAAGTTCTGCAGGAAAAATCAGTCCAGATTTGTTTATTGCTTTGATAAAGCCACAACATTTCACAAGTATTCTAAGATGCAAGCATCAGGTACACGGTAAGCCCTCAAATGTTCGCTGATACACTAACTTTTTCCTTCAAGGGTTATTCTAAGTCGATTATAATTCTGAAATAGGCTGGATATATATACATGGACAAATCAACTCACACAAAAAAGTCTAAATGCATTTGAACTACATTAGCATTGTAATGGCTCATGCTCACTTCCTCCCAACCAAAGTTACTGCTGTCTGGCTGACTCCATTAAGAAGGTTGCTGGTCCAGGTTAAATACAAACACCTTTGATCATCTCCTAAGTTGTTTTAAGACTGTTTGGGTGGTTTTTAAATGAGAAGTCTTTCCCATGCAAATCAGGACATGCAGACAGACAAAAGTCATCACCACCTTCTTTGTCATCCAACAGTGGTGAGAGACCTGAGGCCTCAACACCAACTTCCTTCTAGGAGTCGAGACTCAGCAGCCAGGTGAACACAGGCCTGACTGTACCAGTTGCTGGGCTGCATCAGGAAACAGTCCCTTTAGGTCAAGCACCAGCCAAGAAGCTGGGGATTTTCTTGGACAACGCAAGCAAAGAGAGAAGTGGGAGCACTGTGGGGATGAGCCAGCCTTTTCCAGCCTTTTCTGGTGATCTGGAAAGGCTTTCTGGAGGGGTGCACCTCCAGGGGCTGCCTTGTGGCCAGAAGGAGCACCTGGCAAGGTACTGGTCCTTGTAAGCTGAGGGCACAACTCAGGATGAGGATTGGAAGTGGATGTGGGTTGACTGGACAAAGCAGGTGTACAATGAATTCCCTGAGAGCAGTGGAAAGGGAATTGGGGGATTTTTTTCCTCTCTAGTTATAAAAGTCATATATGTATATGTATGTGTGTGTGTGTGTGTGTGTGTGTGTGTGTGTGTGTGTGTGTATATATATATATTCATTGTAGAACACCTGGATACATTAAAAAAAATGAGAAAGACACTTATAATCTCACCACAAAAAGTAATTCTGGTGCATTTTTTTCTGGGCACAGTTTACATATTAGCCATCACTTTAAAACCTACTCACCAGTTTATAACCTGCTTTTTTCACTTAACATATGAAACACACATATTCTCAGGTCACTAAATTCTTCTAATGGGTGCATTTTAGTTCATCTTTGGGACAAGGCATGATGTGTACTACTCTACTGTTGAACATTTGTTTGAAGTTTTTGACTATCACAAATAATGCCAGATCAGTAACTGTACATGCATTTCTAGAGCTCACTCTGTATTCAGGTACCTGCATTTGTTAGTTTCTTTGGCTAGATTCCCAACTTGGGATTTCTGAGCCAAAGAGTAGAAAAGCAAGGTTTTGGGTGTTCTTTGAAAGGCCAAATGTTTTGGTTTGATTCACAGGAAACTAAGAAGTCATTCGAGAATCGGAGGCTCAAATGGTCAACATGGCTGTAGGGCTGAGAAATCCATATTTCTCGGGAAATGGAAAAAAATGGGTACATGGTAAATAACTTTAGTCCGAATCTTCCTCTTTTTTTCGCTATCCTTTCTATCCTCCATATCTTTCCACTCCATATATATATACTTGTTATTTCTCAGGCATATATTCATTCATTCATTCATTCAATGATAACCAAGACTATGTTGGCATGTAATGGTGAACAAAACCAGTATCTCAGGGAGCGAACAGCATAGTGCAGTATACAGCACCAAAGAAACAAACCAACACAATTCAATAGAATGGCGGTAAGAAAACGCTGTCTTGGGAGCCAGGGATGGCCAACATGTGAAGGATGGTAGCAGGAAACTAGGTGATCTCAATAAAGAAAAGGGCAGTGCTTGGGCCTGGAATCAGAAGACAACTTGGTAAACTTGGAAAAACTGAACTGTGCGGTAAAAGGTGGGCCACAGAAAAGACTAGTTTCAACCAGACCCCCAATTTATCTGTACTCAGGTAAGAAATGAAATTGGCATTAACTAAAGAGAAGTCTCCAATGGCTTCTTCAAGGACTAACAGTCATTTTTTCCAAAATAATGCATTTTTTGAGATCTAATTCACATACCATAAAATCCTCTCATTTAAAGTATACAATTCGATGGTTTTTAGTATATTCAAAACTGTATACCTATTACCACTATCTAATTTTGGAACATTTTCATCATCCCCCAAAAGGAACCCCATAACCCTTAGCAGCCATCCCTTACTCTGTATCCCTTCCCCCAATTCTAGCCAACCACAAATCTACTTTCTATCTCTATGGATTTACCTCTTCTGGACATTTCATATAAATTGAATCACACAATATATGGTTTTTCTGTGACTGGCTTCTTTCAGTTAGCATAATGTTTTCAAGTTTCATCTATGTCATTGCATGAATCAGCACATCATTCCTTTTGTGGCTAAGTAACATTCCATTGTATTAATAAACCATATTTGTTTAACCATTCATCAGTGAATTGACACTTGGGCTGTTTCCTCTATGGGGCTATCATGAATGATGCCGCTGTGAACATTCATGTGCAAATTTTTATGTGGATATAAGTTTTCATTTCTCTTGAGTATATTCCTAGGAGTAAATTTGCTGTCACATGATTAACTCTATATTTAACATTTTGAGAAACTCCCAAACTGTTTTTCAAAGTGGCTGCACTATTTTACAATTCCACCAGCAATGTATGAGAGTTTCAATATGTCCACATCCTCCCTAATTTGTTATTGTCTGTCCTTTTTATTTTAGTCATCCTGGATACAATGAAATGTCTTGGATACAATCTCATTGTGGTTTTGATTTTCATTTCCCTAATAATAATGTTGAACATCTTTCTCATGTGCTTATCGGCCATTTGTATATCTTCTTTAGGGAAATACCTACTCAAATCCTTTGCCATTTTTAAACTGGAGTATTTGTCTTTTTACTGTTGAGTTGTAAAATTTCTTTATCCATTGTGGATTTAAGCCCCTTATCAAATATGTGATTTGCAATATTTCAACTTATTCTGTGTGTAGTCTTGACTTTTTTTTTTTTTAATTAATTTATTTTTTTGGTACTTTGTATATTTTGGATATTAGGCCCTTATCGGAGGTGTTGCTTGCAAATATATTTTCCCATTTGGATGGTTGT
The DNA here is from genome assembly GCF_000325575.1 of Pteropus alecto. Taxonomy (NCBI): domain Eukaryota; kingdom Metazoa; phylum Chordata; class Mammalia; order Chiroptera; family Pteropodidae; genus Pteropus; species Pteropus alecto. The sequence goes on along the minus strand of NW_006434825.1, from coordinate 882,927 downwards.
CTCTTTATGTTGTTGATGGTTTCTTCTGCTGTGCAGAAGCTTTTTAGTTTGATGTACTCTCATTCACTTATTTTTGCCTTTGAGGTCAAATTCATAAAATCCTCTTTAAGTCCAAGGTCTATGAGTTTAGTTCCTATGTTTCCTTCTCTGCACTTTATTGTTTCAGGTCTTATATTCAAATCCTTGATCCATTTTGAGTTAATTTTGGTGTGTGATGAAAGACAACAATCTAGTTTCATTCTTTTGCAGGTGGCTTTCCAGTTTTCCCAGCACCATTTATTGAAGAGGCTTTCCTTTATCCACTGTATGTTTTTGGCTTTTTTGTCAAAAATTATTTGCCCATATAAACATGGGTTTACTCCAGGCAACTCGATTCTGTAGTATAATTTGAATATTTCTCCAGCCTCATTCTTTTTTCTCAGTATGGCTTTGGCAGTTCGGGGTCTTTTGTGCTTCCATACAAATCTGATGCTTTTTGTTCTATTTCTCTAAAAAATGCTGATGAGATTTTGATGGGGATTGCATGAAATCTGTATAATGCTTTAGGTAATAAGGTCATTTTAACTATGTTGATTCTTCCAATCCAAGAACATGGAATATCTTTCCATTTCTTTGTATCTTCTTCCATTTAATAGGGTCTTATAGTTTTCATTATATAGGTCCTTCACATGTTTTGTTAGATTTATTCCTAGGTATTTTTAGTCTTGACTTTCTTGATGGTACTCTCTGAAACACAAACATTTTTAAATTTTGATGAAGTCTAATTTATCTATCTTTTCTTTTATCTCTTCCACTTTTGATGTCAAATCTAAGAAACCACTGCTTAACCTACAGTCTCAAAGATTTACTCCTATGTTTTCTTCTATGAATTTTATAGTTTTAGCACTTACATTTAGGTTTATGATCCATTTTGAGTTAATTTTTGCATACAGTATGAGGTAGGGGTCCTACTTCTTTCTTTTGCATATGGATATCTAGTTGTCCCAGCATAAAAGTTACCTTTTAAGATGAATAAATCTTCCAGCCAGAAAAAAAATAGCTGTTTTCTCCATAATTCCTTAGAAGATATTTCCTTCAACTAGCAAGAAGAAACTGTGAGGCAGCTCTCTATGGATCCCAGAAGGCCTTGGTTCAGAGGCCAGAAAACCAAGATGGAGTCCTCAGTTATTGGTGGCTCCCATGGCTCCTTCTGCAATGAAGATTTCAAAATCTTCCTCCATCACTGGGACCTGGTGAATTCCAGGTAAGTCGCACACGCGAGTGCTCAATTCAGACTCATATACCCTGGTAGGACTTTCCAATATATATATATTTTTCGGTATTTTCTTTCTTTAAGTACATCTACTGTATTCCAGGAGAGCTAAGAGTGACTGATGTTCCTGGATATCCTACCCTATTCCAGAAGATAGGTGAGCTGGTGGGTGTTTTGGGGACAGGTGAAAGGCATGGATGGGTTCCTTGATTTTCCCTTCAGCTTGCCATTTGGGTTGGGCAAACAAGAAGCCTTACCCTAGTTCAGGGTTCTTTAAATTACCACTGGAATTAATGCCTACATCATTTGTGCATTCTTCTCTATTTAAGTCCAGGGACTGAGCTTTCTTATTATAACAATAACAGAAAAATGGCTGACAAGTATTAACTCATGCTATGTCAGACACTGTGCCTAAGCACTTCACATGCTCGTTCTCATGTAATCCTTACAGCAACCCTGAGGTGCGTCCTGGTATTGTTTCCATTAACTGAATATCAGACAGTTAATAACTCTTCCAAGATCACAGAGATGGTTCCTGAGACCCTAAAGTCCAATTTCTGAACTACTACTTTTATCGCCTTAATCTTACTCACTTCCTCATCCTAGGGGCTTAGTACAGTGCCTGTGACAAAGTGGGTACTTAATAAAAGGACAGCACAATAGGTGATCTCAGGGACTCTACGCTCACTGCCTGGTTTTTGATCCTCTTTGTACCCCAGTTTCATAATCCATAAAAGAGATAGTACTTGTTCCTCATTCAGAGCGTTGTTATGAAGCTTAACTGAAGACTGCCTGACACAAAGGAGTTGCTCAGCAAATTTTAATAATTTATTAATGAGCCTTAAAAGCAGTTAAAAGTTTGTATCTTGGTTCCCAACTCTTACTAGTCATATGACCTTTGAAAAGTTATTTCGCCTCCCTGTGCTTGTTTTCCTCATCTGTGAAATGAGGATAATACTAGAACCCATCTCATAGGACTACGATGAGGATCCAATAAATTAATGTTTTTAAAACCCTTAGAAGTGCCTGCCACTTAGTCACATCACCATATCCAAGTTAGCTAAGAATGTGTGGGCAGTTCATACAGAGGATGCTACTCATATACCCTTGAATGTGGGAGGGTCCTCCTCTCTTTGGAAGAGCCTTACTCCTGGTGTGAGGAGAGAGGAAGGGGTCAGCTTCCCAAGCACCCAGTGTAGTCCACTCCACCCATATGACCAATGGCATCAGAGATAACATAAGCAGATTACTAGCACACCCAAAATAGTCCTTGCACAACAAACCCAGTCTAATTGGGCATGACCAGAAGCCCCTCAGGTGGTTAAAGAACGGAGTCTCTGAGTTTCATGGTCTCAGGTAACCACCACCTCCTAGGACTTATGTGACAAAGGCATATCAAGGGTTCAGGCCAATGCCTGGCACAGAACGAATGGTCAAGGATAGGATATCCACATGGCAAGGATTTTTATCACTTTTGTTCATTACTATATCGTCATCTACAATAGCGCTGGATTCGTTACCTATTGCTGCTATAACAAACTACAACAAACTTGGAGGTGTAAAACAGCACAGATTTATCCTTACAGTTCTGGAGGTCAGAAGTCAAAATTGAGTCTCATGGGAATGAAATCAAGGTGTCAGAAGGGTAGCTTCCTTCTGGAGGCTCTAGGGGAAAGTCTTGTTTCCTTGCCTTTTCCAGCTTCCTCATTCCTTGGCGCGTGGCCCGGCGCCACATCATCCTTTCTCCCTCTGCTTCCATCGTCACATCGCTTCCTTCTCTTCTATAGTTAAACCTCCCTCTGCCTCACTCTTAAAAGGACCCTTATGGTTACATTTAGGGGCCGCTGAATAATCCAAGATAATCTTCCTATCTTAAAATCCTTAACTTTATGATATCTGCAAAGTCCCTTTTGCCATACAGGTGACATGCACAGCTTCCAGGCATGAGGACCTGGGGGTATCTTTGGGGGTCATTTTTCAGCCTACCACAAGCACCTAGCTCTTAAAGCACTCAATAAATACTCGTTAGGTGAATGCATGAATGTTAGCCATTTAGTATTGTGATTGGCATCACCTTGGCTCGTCCCTTTCAGAAATTACCACAGCAACATGTGTGGTCTCCTCACCTTCAATCTTGCTCAGATCTCACCCAACTCTTACCTTCAATTCCGATTTCCTGACCCTATTTTAACATTGCACCTTGCTTCCTCCATCACACACACTCTTAATCCTCTTATCCTGCTTAACTTCCTTTCTCTCCCCCTCACACCTCTCCAGGACCTTTTTGTCTTTTGGAATACAAAATTTACTTATTATATTCACTCATATTTGTCCATCTTCCTCACTACAATGTAAGCTCAAGGATTACATTTGGGACAGGGATTTTTTTTTCAGTCTCAGTTGTATCCTAGGGGTCTAGAATACTTCTGGTACATAGCTGCCCAATGCACAGGTATTGAAATGAATGTATAAGTGCCCTTATCAAGTTTCCTTTCAGCTGTGAGTCTGGTTCTTTAACTTTCATGTCCAATTTTGCTTTTATGACAACAAAGTCATTGCCTGTGGTGAAGCCAGTTGATTCTAGGTAACCTATGTATTATCCTGTTCACAAGTCTCCACCCCATTCCATTAACACTGGTAATTTTGATCTCTAAAACACAGATGACCTCAATTCTCATCTCCACCAAAACTTGCGAAAGATTAGGAGGGAAATAGATGGCTTGGCTTTGCATATTTATTGAAAGATAAACTTTTCAGAATTCGGATGACTGCGGAGTTGGGAGGGTAAGCTGTCCCTGGCTGAAGTTGCTGGGGTTTGTTATGCTGGGTTGGACTGTTTCTACTAGTCTGGCTGGAGGTAATGAGTTTTTGGTTTCTGCAGTTGGTCAGGCTCAGGGTGTTCACTGTAAAGGGGTCTTGAGCACCTCAGCGGGCATGGTGGAGGGGCTTCAGGGTGCCCACAGGCTTCCTGAAACTGCAGGTCAATTTTTGTGTATGCAAATTCTTAAAGAGAGCAGAGTCCATAGCTTATATCAGCTTCTCAATAGGGAAAGTGAAGAACTTCTACCTGGACTTAGCTGTGTGGGTTCTGTGATTCTGTAACTCAGGATGTATAACTCAAATTTACAAGCTGTACACAGCTCAAAACGGAAAGGCAATAATTTGAAAGGCATGTCCCCTTTTCCCCATCCCTACCCCGTAACAAGTCTCCAAGTTATTGTGTTAAAGATGCTGAACCAGGTGCTGTTTCAAATCTCAAGTTGACCCAATCTCAGTTTTTGCATTCTGGGCGTTACTTGAGGCCTCAATTTTTCTCATAAGTAGAACTGGGATGGCTCTACTTTCTTTGATTTTTGTGAGAATATGAAAGTGCTTCAAGGGTACAAAATGCTATGGAATTGCAAAGTATTAATGGCAAAGGGAATATGTGCCTTTTTTGCTATGTGGCAACACACTGGCTTGTTCCCTATTCCTTCCTTCCATCCATCCATCCATGTATCCATCCTCCCATGAACATTCATGTCCTCACAACACGCATATAAGCTAACATGTCTATGACAAAAGCTGTATGTAAAACAACAATCCTCATAAAAATCATGAATAAACTGAGGTTCAGAGAGCTCAGGCCACTTGATCAGCCACACAGCTGGAAAGGGATGGAGCAGAGCCTGATTAAAATCCTAATTCTGTCTGATGCCAATAGAAGTGCTCATCATCATCGCCCACCAAACACTCCTAAAGACAGCGGGGCTAACTAGCCTAGGAAGAAGGCGGGGGAGAGGCTATCAAATATAGCACCTTAGAATCTGTTTTACCTTAAAATGCATGCATATGTTACACTGTACTCCATGTTATGCCCATGCTTGTTTTAATATCAAAGAATTTCCCAGCAATCTTTAAGTACAAGTGATGCTTTGGGAAGGTGTACTCCAGTGCAGCTTTCTGCTACAATCTCCACTACACATTCGGTTTCCCATATTAGATGTTTGTTGTTCATGTTTGAGTCTTGTCTCCTGGGTTGGACCAGAAGCTCCTGGAAGGGAAGATCTGAATCTGATTCCTCCTTTCTCCCTCCCAAAGCCTAGCCCAGTACCCAGCATGAAACAAGTATAAAGATAATGAATTTGGCAAATACTTATTGAATTCCTGCCTAACCAAGTCAGGTGCCATGGGAGAGACAGATGGATACGATGTGGTCCCAGCTCTCAAGACATTTATAATAGAGCTGGAGAGTTCAAGCTTCCAGAATCTGCTTGAAAACGATCTTCTTAAGACCCTTGGCACAGCATTTTAAAAGCCTGAAACTGTAATGTAGCAATAGAGGCAATGGTAGGTAATTGGAAAACAAAAAAAGCTTCATTAAATAGGGCAAATTTTGTGAAAAGTGATAACCTGTTCCTCTGGAAAGGTAGCATGGTATCAATTAAAGAGCACACCTTAAAGTCGCAAAGTATAAATTATCGATGTTGAAACTGTCCTTTCACAAGAGGGAAACATTGAAAGCACCCGCTGTAGATGCTATCTGTTTTGCCAGAAGGGTCTTGGTCTCTGATTGCTTGGCCTTTGAGAGTCACATTCAGAACTTAAGCAGCGCAGGTAAACCCATGTTCCTTTCTACCCAACTTGTACAGGTTCTGTGTTTATTAGAGTCAAATTTATTCATCAAATATTTATCGAGCTTACTGTATAGGTACCAGGTAAGGATATGTGATCAATGGCTGACAAACTTTGCAATAAAGCGGGAAGTCAAAATCCTGGCTTCTCCATGAATCAGCTGAGGGACATGGGATAGGATTTCATCTCTCTGAGCCTTGTTTTTTTTAAACCATAGCATGGAGATCCTAATGTTTGTAGGTTGCTGTAAAGCTTCATTGGGTAATGGACATAAAACTCCCTGCACAAGGAATTGCACTGAGTTAAGAACTCCACAAATAGGTACTAGTAGCAGTAGCAATTGCAGAAAAATTAGGGAAGTGATCTCTGATTTCAAGAAACACCCAGTCTAGTGAAAAGACTGAGAGGTTAACAGATAAATGTCATTAGAATGATGCTTATGACTATTTAACTATTTTTAAGTGAACAATTACTGAGCCCTTACTATGTGGCAGACACTGTGCTAAACAATTGTACCTGGATACTCTCACTTATTCTGCACAAAACCACAGATAGCAGGAACCACAGTTATTCCCAGTGAGGAACTTGAGACAGGCAGTTTAAGTAACATGCTCAGGGTCACAGAGCTGGAAAATGACAGAAGTGGGGTTTGAACCCAGCAGTCTAGCTCCAGAGATAGATTTTTAAGGCTCAAACAATGAGATAGAAAGAAAGAAAGCAAGGCTTCACCGAGGTAATGCTGGAGCAGCGAGCAGATTTTCAACCATCAAAGTCATGGGAGAAGGTGTCTAGGTAGAGGGAAAAACAGATACAAAGAGCCGGCAGGATGAATAGCTCTTTTTGTTCAGGAATTCAAGTGGCTCCATGCAGAGGGTGTGAGATCCAAGATGGTGGGGGTCTAGGAGATGAGGGTGGGGAGGAAGGAAGAGGCCAGCTGGTGGGACACCCCACAAGCCAGGCACAAGGACTTGGACTTTTACCTGGAGGAAATGGGGGAACAATGAAGGATGAGAAAGACAGGATCACTGGCGTGCAAGGAATGTAATCTATCTGCCTATGTTCAAAGAGGAAATGACTCTGGACCATATATTTGAATAATTAGGCCATATCATATTTTCCAACTAAATTACTACTTTCTATATATTGTTTATGTGCAAGTCTCACCCTTTCCCCTACTAGCCTATAAATTCCTTAAATGTTGACTCTAATTTCTTTTGTTCTCCTACAAGTGCCTGACATATAATAGGTATTTAAAAACTCTGTTAAATGAATGAGTGATTAAAAGCATGAGTGAATGAATGAGTCTTAGAAGAACTGAATTTTTTTGAGCTGGATTTTTTTTAAAGTATGTGAAAGAGAAACAAACAAGCTTCTAGAAGAAAGCATAGGAGAGTATCATCATGATTGCAAATATTTCCAAACAGAATATGTAAAGCATTAGCCATAAAAGAGAAGATTGATAAATTGAACTTTATTAAAATTAAGAACATCTGTTCACCAAAGACACCATGTAAAGAGTGAAAAGGTAAGCCACGGACTGGAAGAAATTTGTGTTTCCATGAATATAATAAAGAACTCTTAAAAATCAATTTGAAATCCAATTTTTAAAAATGATGCAAAACTTGAACAAGCACTTAAAAAAAAAAGCTATTCGAGTGGTCAAAAAGCATATAAAAAAGGTGCTCAATATCAATATTCATTAAGGAAATTAAAATTAAAACAAGATACCACTACACACCCACCAGAATGGGTAATTAAAAAACTGACACCACCAATTACTGGAGGAGGAGGAAGAGCAACTGGAACTCTCATACCTGACTGATGGGAGTATAATTTGGTATAACCACTTTGGAAAACTGTTTGGCAGTATTTGCTAAAGCTGAACATATGATCACCCTAAGACCCAGCAACTGATCATGGGCACATCCACAAGAGAAAAAAGTGCATATATCCATCCAATGACTTATTTAAGAATGTTTATACCAGCTTTATTATAATAGACCCAACTGGAAACAAAGCAAATATCCATCAACAGAAAAATGCATAATATTCACACAATGGTATGATCACAGTAATAAAGAACCAGCTATTGGTACAAGCAACGAAATGGAAGGATTTCAAAGACATCATATTGAGTGAAAAAGCTAAACACAAAAGTTCAAGAACAGGAAAATCCAATCAATAGCAATAGAAGTCAGAACGATGGTTTCCTTTGGGAGGTATTGACTGGAAATGGGTCTGAGGGAACCTTCTCAGTTACTGGAAATGTTCTTTATTTTGATCTGTGAATCACCTGGTGATTTCACAGGTGTATCCATATGGAACAATTCATTGAGCTGCATACTTTACTGTATGTTATACTTCAATAAAGATGTTTTTAAAAAGATGATAAATATATGAAAGTGTTAATTAGTTTCAAAACTTGCTGTCTAAAGAGGTTTAACATATTTTAGAAAATATCAGATGAATTTAAATGTTAAAAAATAAAATTAAAGGCGGGAACATGAAAGAAAAGGAATAGAATGGGATGTTTAAAGAGCTGGAGTAGGAAATTAAAATGTCAGATGGAGTTAGAAAGTAGATTAAGTTCACCTAAAGCCCAGCATTATTGTCAGAGAGAAACGAGAAGTGAGGTAATCAACCAGACCTGGAGAGGATATAGCTGGTGGGTCCCTGATTGATTGTAGACATGAAGAGACTAGATTTTTGACTTGAAAGTCAGCTAGAAGCTAATAATTCCTAACTGGGCAAGGGATACCATTGAAAACCAGGATGATGATGGTGGTGATGATAGCAGTAATAAACATTAACAGTTACCATTTATTGAGCACCTACTATATGCCAGACCCTCTTGTTAGTGCTTCACTAGTACCATCTTATTTAATCCTCACAACCACTCTCTAAAAGTGACTATGATTATCCCAGTTTTGCGGAGGGAGAAACTCAAGAAGTGGAGTATCTTAACCAGTCTCTGAGGATAGAGGAAAGAGAGCCAGGAGGCACTGAGGCAACCCAGTGAATTAAAGAAATTCGCATGACTCCACAATCATTTAAACAGGTCTAAGGAGCAGGCAAATTACTTGCACAATATAATTTCTGCAGAATAAACCAGCTCACCGTACACCCATCAGTGTACTGGCTAGAATTCTAGGGGGAGGACGAAAATTCAGTATCTTATGTGCTTTCAGGTATATAAACGACATACAATACTCAAACTAAATTTACAGGCTACAAGTGCAAAGTGGTGTACCGCGAAAAGAAGGAAAATAAAGGTTCTTGCACTGGACTTGGTTTGAAAGAAGTTGTTAGGGCAACCTATGCCCAGGGTTGTTATTCTAAGGTGGTTGTTCTAAGGTTTGGAAGTTTCATTTCAGGTATTTGAATCACTCTTGATAATGCATCTTCCTCCAAGTTGACAATGTCAAGTTAGACAGCAAGGAATGAAAAGATCCAGGAAGATTTGTTTTTTCTTTTTCTTCCCCTTCCTTCTTTCCTTCCTCCTTCCCTCCTTTCCTTTCTTCTTTCCTTTTGGTAAGTATACATTTATTGAGCTCATAATATATTCCATTAATTGTTTTAGAAGCTGGGGATACAGTGATAAATAAAACAGAAAGTTCCTGCCAGACCTCCTGAAACCTGTATTACAGTCAGAGGAGACACACGATACACAAATAAACACGTATAATTTTAGGTAGTGATTAAATGCAGTGAAGAAAAATGAAGCAAGTTAAAAGGCCATATTAATACAGGAGGATAAAGGCCTTACTGAGGAGTTGACATTTGAGCTCTGGTCTAAGTAGAAGGAAAAGAGCAAGCTATGAGAATATAAGGAAAGAGATTTCCAGGCTGAGAAATCAGCCAGTGCAAAGGCCCTGAGGTGGGCAAATGGGAGGCCTGTTCAAAGAAGAGCAAAAAAGCCGGTTTGGTTAGTGTACACTGGAGGAGAGGAGTGTGCTAGGAAATGAGGTCACAGAAGTATAAGCCTCGATCACACAGGACTTTGGATTTTCTTTTCCCTAAGTTTGATGGGAAGCCATTGGAGGGTTTTGCACTGGGAAGCGACTTGAACTGATTAACTTACGGGGAGAAAGAACTCAGAGGCAAGAGGAAAAGCAGAGAGAGCAACTAGGAGGCTATTACAGGAGTCCAGGTGGAGTTAATTGGTGGCTGGACTAGGGGGGTACTGAGGAAGGTTATGAGATGAGGCTGGATTCAGGAGACAGTCTGCAGGAAAAGCTGCAGCGTTTGCTGGTGAATTGGATGAAGGGTGTGAAACAGAGGTCAAGAAAGTCTCTTCTGTCCTTCGGTAAATGAAGATGTTGCCATTTATTTGGGGATTTATTAGGCTTAAGGGGTAAACAGAAGTTTATTTCTGATATGTTAAGTTGTAGGTACCTATTAGATATTCAACTGAAGATGTCAAGTAGACTGTTGGCTATACCAGCTCAGAGTTCACTGGGGAATTATGAAAACTAACACCTGAAGTGATCCCTTGTAGACGGAAAAATCTCAGTTCTCTCTATCCATTAAGGTTTATTCATTCAGGAAATACCTATTGTGAACCTACTGTGTCAGGCACTGGATGCTAGGGAGTACAGCATGGATTTGGACAGAAACAGTCACTACCTTCATTACAATTTAGTTTACTGGTTTGAGATACTTCTCTGAATTTTGTATAAAAATATAGAAGCAACTCTCAAGAGTTATAAATACTGAGATGTTCTCTGACTCAGCAATTTGGAAGAGCTTAGATTTTCAGAAAGGAGCTATATATAGATTTGGACAAATGACAGATTTACCCAATAAAATCTTTGAAGACTGCCTTAAAATGAATCAGAAGAGACTGTCTCCACCAAATTAATGTTTATGAAGAGTCAACTTGGTGTAATGGAAAAGCTCACAGGGCTGGAAGGCAGAAATTCTAGGCCTGTCTGTTCTGCTTGACGAGGTCACATGTATGACCTTGATCAAGCCATTTGGCCATCTTCGGTTTTCTCTTCAACAAATTAACCCATTGGATTCCATGATTTCTAAAGAGCTTTCAAACTATTAATTTTTTTCTTTGTATTAGTTCTTTTACTGGACTCTCATTCCACCTTCTGACATTTACTAAAAAATAAAACCCCAAACCTCAAGGTGATTCTGTTTTAAGCGATCATTTTTTCAGAGCAAAGTAAAGCTGTTTTTTTTCCTTTTTGCAAGTAGATTGCTTTTTTCCTGACTGATGAATGTATTACTGTTAATATATGTTCTTGTGAACATCCTTTTTAGTCTTCAGACCAAAAAAACCCAAACAAACAAAAAACACATTAAACAAAGCAAAACAAAAAAAACCAATTCCTCGCTCTGGGGATTGTTTAGCCTCTAAACTAGAAGGGGACAGTTACAGTCACCAAAGACTGAAATTGCTGGGACAATATCGGATCTCTTAATTATATGTTTCACAACAGCTGATGTCTTACATCTATGGAATGCAGGGAGACAATAACACCAAATACACCGTTCTGATGGCCATAAACAACATCAAAGGTGGCTCTGTTTGAGCAATATCAAGAAAGGCTGCAAAACAGTCCATAGCCCAACCAGGAGTGGTTACCATAGAAGATGGAAGGGTATGTCCTTCCCCCTACACTTGGACCTTCTTCCTTCTGTCTGGCACCAGGATGAGTTTTCTTGGGGCACCTGCGTTCAATTCAACAATTTTTATTGAGAGCCCAGCATCCTTTTGGTTCGTAACTGTCTCAGTAAACCAAGATGGGTTTCTGATTACATCTGGAAATGGATTAAAGTCAGATCCTATCCACAGACATATGCAGCATCTTTATTTCCCGAATTGAATTAGTGGCTAATGTTGAAAAACTAGGACATTAAACATATGAATTTTCAGATCTCTTGAAAATTCATTGGATTTGGCACCAATGGGTTCTTATCGTATGAAGCAATCAGTGAGCCATCGAGGAGTAGCCTCCCACTTGAGAAAGGGTGCGTGTCTTTCAGCACTTTGTAATCCCACCCAACTCTATTGTGTTACATCCTGCCTCCTCTGCTCAATTACCCAACTTGCCACCTCTAACTAATTATGTGAAAGCATCAGGGGGCACCTACTAAGTACCCTCACAAATCAACTTATAAACCAGTTAATTACAGTGCAGCACGGAAAATAAGGTCATGGCATAGCACGGGGACTCTGCCCTGAGAAACTGGTTAGAGGTTCCCAAAAGGTCATGTTTAAGCTGGGTTTTGAAGGCTGAATACGAGTTACTCAGGCAGTTGGGTTGGTGGGGAATACTGCAAACAGTGAGATGGTATTGAAAGCATATAAAGGTCTTCTGCTGCTGATTAGCTGCCTGTTGCATATGTGAACTACCTTTCCCATGAGGGATGCAGGTCTGTCTACAACCCTCTGCTCAGGTCCTCCCATTCCTCCCTTCTGTCAAAACACCAAGGAAGTTTCACCTCTACCAGGAAGAGCCTGCCTGACTAATCCCCACTTACCTCCTGTTACTTCAACTAAGGCAACACTCCAATTTTGAGATAACTAGTTACCTGAGGGTGATTCTGTTATATAAGTTCTTTGTTTTGTTTTGGAACCTCTGACATTTGAAGAACAGACCAGCATTCCAAGCAACTACTGAGTATCAAATACCTACATTGTGTAGAGAACTCTGTCATATATATCATACTTGACCCTAACGACAACCCAGCTGAGAAAGAAGACAAATACAAATAAACTGAAAACAGAGAATACAATCAGAAACATTTATTAAGTGCCTGGTGTTCACAATTTTTTAAATCTCTCTATCCATCCAACACTCACTGAGCACTAAACTAGGGCCAGGCACTGTGCTTGGCACTTGGAAACAGAGACACACTAAAATATATAGGCTAGCAGGTGACATGGATAAATAAACCCATTACAATAAGTTTCCTACCACAGCAATGTTCAAAGTACAGCAACAACTTAGAGAAAGGAGTGTCGACTGCTCCCAGGGATACTGGGCAGGTATGGAGAGAAGCTCGAGCTGCTTATCTTGTTTTTTACTTCTTACAACATTTTACAACAGACACAAAAATAGAGAGATTAGTACAACAAATCACCATGTACCCATAATCTGGCTTTAACAATTAGTAACTCAGAGTCACTTTTGATTCATTTATACCCCCACCTGCTTCCCTCCATCCCGTTGTTTTGTTTTGAAGCCAATCTTAGACATCTTTATCATTTCACCCATAAATACTGAGCTGCATTTGAAGAAGGAACTGGAAATGTCTGAACCTTCCACTAGTAACATCCTTCTCCCCATCTATTCTTCTGCCAGCGACTCTACCAGAGTTAAATGCTGATTCCTGCCAGTGACTCCAAAGCGTTAGGTGGTTCAGGACAAAGACCCAAGACTTTATTGGAGTCTTTGAGTTGGCTAAAGTAAAAGACTGAGCTAACCCAATGAAAAACCCATCCTGTCTTATCCGGAATGCTTACCACATTCTTCTGGTCCTTGGTCATTAAACTGCTGATTCATTAGAAGCTTATTGAGCACGTGTACAAAATGGTGGCTACATTCTACATTCTCATGTGCCCTCAGCAACCTCTGGGAAAACTTCATACAGGCCATCTGATCCAGAGGTGCTTCCTGGCAAAACTGTACGTCTGGCGCTATAGCTTCCACCCATTCAGCGTTTCCTATCACTCTCTGAAAGGTACCAACATTCACGCAGTTACTCAATAGAGAACATTATCCCCCTCCCTCAGAATTGTTCTTTTAAAGCCATCCACTATTGTCCACCTCCAACATCACCCTTCCAACCAGACCACCATTCCCTTCCCTCGAGTACGACAATATTTAAGCATCATTCTACCTTTAGCAACAACCCTCCCTCTCCCCTCGCCCCCAAATTCTCCACGCAGCAGCTGAGTGATCCTTATAAAACCCCCTGCTCAAAGCCCTTTCATGGTTCTTAACACCTACAGGAATCAAGACCAACCTCCCCACGAGGCCCTGCAAAATTTAAGACCTGCAGTTTACTTCAGCTTTATCTGCTACATGTCTCCGCTCGGCCACAACCAAAATGCTCTTTCAGTGCCTGTTTTCTAGGGTCTCTGTGCTCTTACCTGGGAAGCGGTTTTTCTCTCATAAATAATGAAAGCTATACCTACTGCGCCCTTGCTTACATGCGTTATCTCATGAGTCCACAACACTAAGAAGTCATCATCTTCAGTTTGCAGATGGAGAAATTGAGGATGGGGACCTTACCCATGGTAACACAGCTAGCGAGCAGAAAAGCCAAGAATCGGGGCTCCAGAAGCCACCGGCTTAAACACAGAGCCCTTGCCTACCCGCACAACCCTCCATCGTTGTAGCACTCTCTTAGGGATGGACAGACCCTGGCTACGTAGGGGCGGGGATGGGGGGGCGGTCGACGAAGCAACGAGGCTTCTGATTGGCCGCCTCTGGGTACGGCAGTAGAGAGGGCGCGGGAGCGTCGCGGAGAGATGACGCAATGACGCGGCTCCTTAAAGATACCGACCCCTCGCGCTCCGGATGGCGCAGGCGCGTTTTAGGAGCTCGCGCTTGTTCACAGAACGCTCCGAGCCGGGCCGAGCGGGCGCGCGCGCGCGCGCGGACTGTGCAGACGGGGCGCGCGCCGGACGTGGACCGCTCCAAGGGTCCCGCGGGGCAGCGTCTGGAGCCGGTTGAACTAGCTGACTAGCCAGCACCACGATGGCCGAGGGCAGTGCCGTGTCCGACCCTCAGCATGCCGCGCGCCTGCTGCGAGCGCTCAGCTCTTTCCGCGAGGAGTCCCGCTTCTGCGACGCACATCTGGTCCTCGACGGGGAGGAGATCCCGGTGCAGAAGAACATCCTGGCAGCGGCCAGTCCGTACATCAGGTGAGGAGGGGGCCGGGCGGGGCCGCGTTGCCCGAAGCCTGGGGGCGGGGCGGGCCGGGCGGGGCACTGGAGTCCCTGTCCCCACCCCTCAGCCGCCGGGGTCCCCCTGGTCACCGTTCAGCGCGGAGTCCCTCCCGTCAGACATTCCTGCGGGCCCCCATGACAGCTCCTGTGGCTTCGCCCACCTCCAGACCAGGCCCCCCACAGGTCCCCCACTCCTCGTGGAGTTGACCCCGGACCCGGGCCGCAGTCCTCCACCCTCTCTCCGATTCTCACAGCCCGGCGCTCGCCGCGGCCTCCGAGCCCCGGAGGCCCCCAGATTCCCCCAGGCGCAGTCCTGGGCGGGCCGGGGGGACCTGCACCCGCGAGCAGGGCGGGGCCGCAGCTGGGAAGAGCCGCCCCCTCGGCTGGGCCCAGTCCGCGGATTCCGGCTGAAGTTTGCCTGCTGTTCGCCTCCAAACCGACGCATAGTCGCCCCGACTAGGGGCAGGAAGCGCCCCTCCTGCGGAGAAGCCAAACAAACAACCTGCACCCGAGTGTAGGCAGAGGGAAAACCTTATTGGATCTGCATCTTAGAATAGGCGATCTGACCCCCCAAGGCCAAAGTTCTTGTCTTACGAGTCTTTTCCACTCCCTGTGGGAACTCCTTTTGAAAGGACTGTGCGTTATAGACACACGTTGAAGTAAGCTGTAGTGAATTTTAAAAGACAGTGTAATTCTCAGGATGCGGTTACAACTAAAGAACCAGGAGGTTTTAGCGACTCAGGGCATTTTAAAACTTCAGTAAAACATAGCTTAACCTGATTTTCCATATCAACTAATCAGGTTAATTAAAGGTTGATAAGATAGTGCTTAACCAAGTGTATCAGATCTTGCAGAGGGCGGTTAACTTATAGCAACTTTCTTGCAAACTGGGTTGCTCTTTTAATAAAAGAAAAAAATGCTAAAAGCTGGAAAAACAGCACAGTAAGCTGGTTAAGTATAGACTAATAGTAGAGAATGTCACTAAAATTGACAGGTTAGAAAGAGCAAAATGATGTGTACTGCATCCTTAGTGTTCTGTCCTAGCAGAACTCAGCACACAAACTACGTTTTAATCTTTGCATTGGGAGACATTTGTGCTAACTCAAGCAGTTCAAGTGCTCTTGTAACTTCTCCTGGCTCTCTCTTTCGTAAATCCATTTGCACTTTGTGGATTTAAAGGTGTTGTGGGGGCCTGGGGGTGGGGGAGTCTTCCTTACTAGGGGATTTGATTGCCAATATGACAGCTCATAGCTGGCAGTTCAGAGGTTTGAGCAATCAGTCTCAAATTGGAATCAGCAGGCCACAGACTTCCCGGTATCCAGTGTTCTCTGTTTGGGGAAATGCTTAGGAAAACTACTCAAATGCATTATTGTTGTAATTCTTTAAGTGGCATCCAGCCGACTTAAAAGAAAATTTTAAATCCCAAACACATGCTCTCTATCCCCTTTTCATGCTTTATTTTTCTCCACAGCATTTACCAGTATAATGCACCCTATATTTTACTTATTTACTTTGTTGATCTTCCCCAACCACAATGTAAGCTCAGTGAGACCAGGGATTTTTCTTTTGTTCATTATTGTGTCCCTGGCAGCCAGAAAAAATAGAGCCTGGTGGTTTAGCAAATGTGTTGAATGAGTGACTGCCTGTCTTTCTACCACCACAGATTGGGCATTAGAGGATTGGCTCTGTTACATTTCCATTTCAGATACTCAGTTATCCCTAATTGAGAAGAGCATGGGACCTGCTTTTTCCTTCAATCTTTTATACTTACAGCTGTGAGTTCTGGTAGGTGACTTGATCTTGGCTTCAACACACTATAAATGAGAGATAAAATGTATCTTCTTCTCATTTAATCTTTGACCCACCCTGTGAAGGAATATTTAATAGTGCTTTGAACATTTCACAGGTCTGCACATAGATCTGTAAAGGTGGTAGTATTCACTGCTATATCTGCTGAATTAAGAAAGGTGGGGTATCCACTTGTGACATGGTGGCACATAATGCGAATATTTAGTAATGTGAAATATTACTTATTTATAACAGTAATTTAGGTGTGAAATATTGCTAATCAAAATAAGAGAGCCAAAGGGACTTATGATCTCCTCTAGTCCAATTCTATTACTTTCCAAATAAGATAATGGGCTCAGTGGACATTAGTGACTTACCATGAGGTTACTTATACTTAATGGTTGAACTAAGATTAGATGCCACAGTAATGAAACTTGTCTCCTACTCATTTACCATACAAAGTTATAGCATTACTCGTATACAAAGTTACAGCATTACTCGTATTTAACTATTCTTTGTGTAAACTTTACTAGTTACTTACAAGGTTATGATACTAATTTTTTAAAGTACTTTGACATACTGTCTCATTTTGATTTAAATTTTCAACCATCTTGTGCAGTAGGTAGGGCAGATATTTTTGACATTTTACGAATCAGTCAATTTGTGTTTCTTTTTTCAGTAACTAATTGCTTTAAGATTTTTTTGGCTATTGAATTGGTAGAACGTTCTTGGGTAGTCTTTTAAAATTATCGATCTCAAGGCCACTTACAAGTAATTTGACTAATCCATATTACTAGTGAGAAACAATCTAGTAATTTTTGATACTAATGATAACTGGACTTTTTTATAATATATGATTTGTTTGAACAGAACTTTAATTATATTGAAACAGTGAATTTGTATGTTCTGTAATTTGATGTTTCTTACTTTCCTTTTTGAAGCTTAAGCATTGAGGTCTGTGATATCGTTAATATATGAATTGGATGTTCAAAAGTTTGATAGTCTGAAGTTTTATAAAAATCTATTTAATGTCTTTAGTTAGCCCAGTTTTATTAACTGTCATAAGCCTCTTAAGTGTGATTTGGAAACAATGTTATATATTGCTCAACAAAGGGAACCAATCCAACTTTGTCAAACAGAATTAAAGCAACTCATTTGGCATAATTTCTACTTAATATAGAAAAGTTTTTTATCTTATTGATTTAATCTTTTCCTGTGCTTTATCTTTGATTTAGCATTTGTTTTTCCTTCTGATTGTCTTAGCTATCATACCACACCAAAGGTATAGTATAAAAGGAAAAAGCCAGAAAACTCAACTTAAGTAACAAATCTCTAATGATAACCTGAAGAAAGGTTGTGTAGAGTATGTGTCATGCAGCCTTAGGATACAGATGTTACAGAAAGGCAGGCAGGCAGGCGGCACCTTCCGTAGTCCATCATTCAATTCAGTACGCCCTCTTCCGGATTTTTCCTCATTTTGATCCCTGAATGACACTTTTTCCTTTGTTTTGTTGGTAAAACTAAATCTTAATGCAGCTGACAACCTTTAAGAATGCTGAAATTGAATTCATGGCTGTAAGGACCCACAGAATCTTTCCTTTCTCAGCAACCCTGGACCTTCTGGGAAAGGTTCCCTGAGGCTTACAGGAAATTTCCCTTTCTTCTGAATATTGCAAAGTTTGCTTTGCTTCATGTCTGAGGCTCTTCTGATTCTGGCACAATCCCAATAGTCTGATGTGGAGTTCAGACTCCTTTCTCTCATGAGCTATGGATCTTGTGGAGTAATGTATGTGAAAAGGATTTGAAAATGAATTGCTGTGTGATTTTGCAGTAACATTATAGTGGCTCTGTACATGTCCTCGTTCTGTATTCATTTTTGAGAATTTTAGTTTTTTGGGGGGATCTGTTGGAATATTAGTTTGGAGAGAAAGAGTCCCAAGATTTTTGGATTCTTTGATGAACCAGTCAACAATAAGAATGGCAGTTTTCCCCTCCTCGTTTTTTGAGAAAAAGCTTCTTTAGTGAGGGTTGAGTGAAGACATTGGGCCTAGAATCCAGCCTAGGTCACATTGGACACCTTTTCTGGGACTTAGTTTCCTCATATGTAAAGAAAGGTTGATTGGGCTACATGAACAGCAAAGCCCCTGTAAGTCTAAATTATGTCGCTCTATGCTATTTTTGTTTTGCTTTGTGTGTGTATGTTGTGAGGAGGGGTCTGTTTCTGTTCTTAACAGCTTTATTGTATTATTTAAGTTTTGTTTTACATTGACATTAAAGCAATCCTTTGCCTTGTTATACAGGACTTGGTTGGGTACTCTCCTATGTAAACTCATCCTTATAGAGTTGTTTTGTAACAAGTACATATTTTATGCTGTTAATCCAGATGTATTCCAAGGCCTAATTATTGATGAGCCTGGTTTTCCATTTAAATATAAAATTTGACTCGTGGATGATGCTGATGAAACTACTTAAGGAGACTAATATGATCTCTGTAGGAGTCCAGTTTTCATAGTAACATAGAAACTATCATCCTCTCTTTGGGTACCTGAAATTCGCCCTATAGTTTATGGGCACCAAAATCCATTAGTATTGTCTGCTGTGTGAAGGGCATGCTCTTAGTCTCCAAGTCCCTTTTCTTCCTCTTGTGCTGTGAGTTTATAGTCATCTGTGTATATAGCAGCTCCTGAATGATTATTATAAAGATTTTGAATGGCAATTTTAGCCTGTGACGTTTTTTAGTGCTCAAAGGTTCAAGTTCAGGTAGAAGCTCCAGGTTCTGAGACTCTTCCTGAAAACCTGAGCATTTTTAAAATCAAATTGACTACACATGTCTCCTGCTGTGCTCTTATAGTGATGGGAAGGAAATAAGTTGAGCCTGGGAAGGAAATAAGTTAGGCATGAATGTTTTTTAATGGTTCTAGGCCTTGTTTGTTTTTATCCATCTGCTGTAAGGCATCCTAACAACTGCTTAAAAGATGAAATAGATCCTGAAGGGCTTGTAGTCACATGGTTGAAAATGATTTTTTCTCTTCCTTCCTCTCTTCCCCCTCTATGTTTTCCTTCTCTTCCTTTTCAGTATTTCCAATCATGTTTGATTAAACCCTGTTCTTATGTGAGTTTTTCAAAAGTGATATTAAAATATGTTCAGTTTCAGAAGATCAAAGAAGTATTTTCTCTAGGCTTCTAAGGAAACTAAGCACTTATAAGTTGGAGCTCTAAATTTAACAGATGACTCATGTCAGCTTAAATTTATTTGTTTATTTACACAAGACAGCAATTGCCACTGTTAGTAGCAGTGAATGCTCTAATTCTGGAGTTTTTTGGAAGGTTTCAAATGATGAAACAAATCAATAAAATTCTTGTTAGACTAGTGAATGTAACAAAGTAAAGTATTGAATGTTTGGATTTATTGTAGAATTTTACAGAGGATTATTTTGTGTAATAGTAATGTGATAGAAATAAAACCTACTTTAACGAATACTAATTGATAAATCCGCACTCTTCTATCTTTGCCCTTAGATTTCTGCCTCTTTTTACAATTTGTATTTTCCCTTATAAGTCCTCTTCAATGTTCTTAGAGTAATTTTTATTATATAATTTAGAGAGTCAAACAAAGCGCTTTTCCTCATAGAAACACTGTTCTTTGGATTTAGATTTGAATAATATAGACTAAACATCTAGATTACAAAACCACCTTAATCTGTTGTTTAAAACTGTTTATTAATTTGTCTCATGATATCAAAGTGAGGCTTAAAATCTATTTATAATCCATAAAGAAAACATAATTAGGACAAATAAGGAGTCATTTGCCTTATGAGTAAGGGGAGCTCTTTTGGGGTGCTGTATCATCCTTCTGAAGGATACAGGTCTGTCATTTAGTGTACTGAAACTGTTATAGAAGTGAATGATTTGTGAGTTAGAATTCTAGGTTAAGGGTGGAGAAGCAGGGGTGTGGGTGCGATAAGTGGCAGGGTATGGTTGCAACTTTGCATTTGAGTGCTTCCCATGAGTTCTTTGCCTCCTAAGACATGATGAGTCCAAAATGGGAGGGAAATCAAAGACTCATGTAAAGGTGACAGCTGTAGCTCTATGGAGGGTCCAGGTCGTTTGTCCATCTAAATGCCCTCCAATGCTCAGCCAGGGCCCTTGACCCCTGTGCTCAGAAGAGCAGAGTGAAGTCCTCGTCCTAAGTATTGCCAAAGAGCAACTTAGCCATAAAATGATGATCTAACGCTTGCTGCTTCTATTTCTCTGTGGGAATAAATTATATTTTTCCTCTTCAGAAATATTAGAAAAATAGAGTACTTAGGGAAAATAAGATCTTGGTGAAATATTTTGTTAGATAAAAGAGAGGTTGCCTTCAAGCAATAAAGCTTTGAGAAGCAGTGTATATCATAAATGGAAGATGGAAGGACTGGTTTTTAAAAATAGACTGTTGAATAATGGAATATAGAGCAGTAAAGTGTCCTATGTTTTCCTTTTTAGAGTTAATATGCTATTGGCTATAGAACCTTAAATGTATATTTTTGCTTATAGGTATTTTGTGATTCTCTCGGCTACTGAGTAGTTCTGTATCTTTTTAGGAACAATTCTAAAGACCATTTGATGCTCGTGATTTTTATGTTAATGTGGTAAATGAGTAGAAATATTGTAAAACATAGTTTTATATCAATCTGTCCCTGAACTGGAGGAAACCTCACCTTTAGGATGTGAAGTTGGTATAAGTCCCTTCTAACTTGTAGAGCACAGTCATTCACTGGAAAGTAGGATTGTAAAGAGCAGTAAGAATCCTTAGAAAGAAAGGTCATTGATAATTGTTTCCTGTTCTCTCCCTGCCATAGCCCACCTCTACTTCAGGGATGGAATTGGAGGCCAGCTGAACCCCTCATCTTATAACCTCCCATTTGGTTAGTAAAAGGAAGAACTTTTCACAGACATTCAGCTTGTCTCTCTACACTAAAGCTAGCATGAGAAGTGTAGACTTACCCTAGCAGACTAGAGGCTTCTCTTTGGGTGTGATTTGTTTGCTTGCTCGCTCGCTTGTTTATTTATTTTCTTGCCTGGCTTCTTAACAGTACTGACTTGTGTGAGTAGAGCTCTGCCTGAAAATGATAATCCCCAGTGTTGGCAAGGAGGGAGTGAAATTCTCATTGTCATCACCTCCTGCAGCGGGGCAGGGACAGAGTAGTTGCTATCCTTCTTTTGTTTACCATCTTCTTTCCTATTGATAGAAAAAGGGTTTATGAAAATATTCCCCACAATCACAGCTGTTGCCACATTCTTTAGGAATGTCATCACTGCCTTAACCCATGTGCTGGTGGGATTGTGCTTACCATTAATAAATTACAGTTCAGAAATTAGCATCATCTAAAAGTATTGAAATATACTGTGTATTAATTCATCATAGATGCAGTTCCCAATAAAGGGACCTTATGTAATTAGCATTAACTATTTAGGGGCTTGATTACAGGTTTTCATTCACTCAGCAAATACACAGTACATAACTCAGTATCAGCAGCAGGAGCTGCTGGGGAGACAGTGGTGACGAGAGATAGACAAGGAGCTTACATTTCAGTAGTTTACAGAACACTATGCCTTCCAAGGCTCTGCTTTCTTTCTTGTGTGCTGGCTGCCATTGGAGTGTGTATTCAGTCATCTTCCACAAACAGTGTCAAAACTGAAACTGAGTATGTGGAGACCTAAGTCACTCAACTTGTCTTTTCTATCTCTATGAGGCTAGTAAAGGAAATAAACATAAAACTAACAATTTTTAAATTATTTTTGATGTTCACTTAATTTTTCAATACTGTATATCCTAGTATTGTGTGGTGGTATCTGAATTTTAAGAATGGGGAAAGAATAGATTTGCTTTGTTTTTGGAGTAGACACTTCTGAAAGTCTGCTCTAAAATATATTTCAATGACTCATCTGATCATTCACTACTATATTAGTAACCCCAATTAACATTTACAGAAACAACTTTTTAGAAGTAGAGAACATAGATTCTTGGTCAAGGTTTCTTAATATGCTTGTTCATTCACTAAACTTTTTTGAGCATTTATGTGCTGCACTGCCGTGCACTGGCCAGACAGGGCTCCAGCATCCATAGAGTCCAGCTGGGGAGGCAGACAGTGGAGAAGTCTGATTACAGAGATGTAAGGGGTAGACACGGTTGCTGCTGTAGATGAGTGAAGGGAACACACTGTGAGGAAGTGTCATTTAAACTGAGATCTGGAGGAGGGGGAGGATTCAAGGAGAGCAGAGCTGGGGTGGGGGAGCCACAGGGAACAGAAGTGCTATGGTCTGGAGACAGGAACAGATTGGCACACTTGGGAGCAGAAGAGCACCAGCATGATGAGACGATGACCAGTGGGTAGAGTGGCATGACAGAGGATTAGAGGGGTGAATTTAGGTTGGCACTGAGTTTGGGTTGGCACTTAAACTGCTCCCCAATGAGATTAAACTTTCCCTGTAACATTTCTCTGAGTTGCTGAATGTGTATTGGGAGTTGGCTGGGGACGTGGCAGGGTATGGGAAAGAGACCCATAAAAATCTTACAACTTAACGTTTGTCTGGAGAGAGTTTAGGTTTTATTTTAAGGGTTATGGATAGACATTGCTAGGATGTAAGAAAGAAAAGGTGTAGAAAGAAAAGGATGCCTTGAACAAGGGTTTGTCTGTGGAGTCGGAGTGAAGTGGCTGGATTAGAGATGTTAGCAATAGGACTTGCCCGTGAGAAAGAGGAAAGACCAAGGAGAGAGCAGTTTCACTTCCTCGTTATTTCCAGCAAACACTGCTTAGCATCACTTACTGGGAATATTAAATTCAGGACAGTTTGAAAGGTTCTGTAAAGTACAGATTTTTATTCACTTACTAAAGAATAGTACTAATAACATGAATGGAACTCTACTTTAAGGTAACTTAGTTGTATGTTTAAGGACTGGAAGGGGACGAGACTGGAACTGCTGACTGATTCAGATTAGCACAGCATGATGATGTCCACTGGCTGATTTCAAGGATTAGGGAGGAAAGCAACTGGCTGCTCTTTGAATATGAGAACTAAGGATGAAGAAGAAGGAATAGATAATTGGTTTTGAACCTGGCTGCTTAAGCAAAATAGGGAAGATAATCTGTCTTTGATGTATTGAATTTGAGGTAATGTTGCTGTATAAACACCTTAATTATACTCTTCTATTTCTTGAACATTCTAAGGAGTACTTGATGTGTCTATGAATATGTGTGTTTCTTGTCTTTGCCTTTCTTGACCTCCTGCTCTTTTCTCACAGATTAATTCATAGTCATCCTTCAGGACTAGGCTCCAATATCCCTTTGTAACATTTTTCCCATTCTGCCAAGCAATTACTCCCTCCCACAGGCTTCTTTAGTGTATTGCGTGTACCTTCAGTGTGGCCCATACCAGTCTTCTGTTCAGTAGGGAGAAATAGAACAGACAGGCTGGTGCTTTTAAAGCCCTCATCTTTTATCTCTAGGGCCAGAGGCACTACATCCATTAGTGGAAAATCTGTACGGAAGGGAGTTGAGTTGACTGCAATCTGCAAGTACCAATGAAGAACTAGATCAGAATTCAGGATACTGTATACATACTGCTTCCAAATAGGATTAATGTTTTTGCTATAACATTTTACTGTGTAGCTGAATATGTATTGGGAGCTGGGGGAGAGGGACAAAATACAACCACCTTACAACAGAGTTTAACCAACAAGAGAGTCTGCACTTTGTACTGTTTCAGATGGCACAGTCAGCTCCAACGAGTCTATTTCTGGTGCCAAGAAACCTGGGGGAAGAAAGGACCAAATTCTTTATTCAGAAGTAGCAGCTCCAGTGAGGGAGCTTTTGTTACAACATGACTAAAGAATTCATTGAGAAGTATTCATTCCCTTGACAACATTTTAGAAGGCATTTTTCAGCTTCAAGTTGTTTGGAGAAGTTTATAATAGTAGATTGATTATAAATTAAGAAGGTGCCAGAAGTAAAAAGGTGGTTTTAAGATTGAGTTTAAAGATGCTCAAATGAAGCTTACGCAGGAGCTGCCTCTCATTTATTAAAAGGAACTGAAAGGGGGTGTGTTTCAGCTGTAGCTGTTATTTTGTATGTTCTTTTGTTTTTCCCTACTCTCACTATCTGCTTTTCTAAAAAAAAAAAAAAGAAACAGTTTCTTAACCTTCACTTAAAACCTTGATTTGAATTGCTTTGAAAGTGCCCCCAAATCAAAGGGGCTTTCTCTTCACATGACCATTTGTATGGGGTCTTATGGTTATAGAAGGAGCCTCTTTTAAATAGCATGCGAAAAATCGCACCTTAGCAGAAAATCTGGAACTGTTTGACAGGTTGAGGCATGAATGTCTTTCTTTTATGTATATTTCCAAAAGGTCAGGGTGTGACCAGAACAAGGAATCATACTTGTTTCATTCTAGAAGAATTTTTTGCTTCACAAGTTGCTGCATCATGATTTTGTGTTTGAACTCATTTTAAAAGTTTTTAACATGTGTTTTCAAACCTTGTCTTTTAAGACAGAAATTTTATTGACTGCTTTACTTTCAAAATTACAAGAACTAGATTTAAGTTTTAAGAATCTATTTTTTACACACAAAAATATGGAAAATCACAGGAGAGTTTAATTATTTATGTCACCCTAAATTAATTTCTGGTTCTGAACAGCATACTTACTATATCATTATAGTTGTAATCTATATGCGCGTAGTATTTATGGTTCATCTTTTCACTTGAAGTCATTTCATATCTCTTTTATATCTCAATATAATGCTGATAATTATTTTTAGTGGTTGTTTGTTATTACATCATATCTGTTCCATATAATTTGCTTCATCATTCCCATATTTGACATTTTAATTTCCAGTTTTTTTTTCTTCTAAAATGAATTGGAAAAAAACTTTGGTTTTTTTTTTTCCTTTATATTTTTTTGTGGGTGCCAGTAAACCCACTTTAGGGACTGTGTCCAGGTTTATCTGTTTCTGAAGATAGGAACAGATTTGTGCTATTATGTAAAACCAGATTATTGTCCAGGAAGATGCATTATCATCTCAAGGTTATAGAATAATAAATAGCATCTGAAAAATCATACCTGAATAGAAAAATATGGAACTGACAGTTTGTATCTGATGTTTTTTCTCAGATTTATCACCATTACCCTGACACTTTTGCAAGTGCTTTCTCAAAGTTATTATTTTGCCTCTCCATTGGACTGGATTTTAAAAAGTTGTATGTTGGCTATTGTAAAAACATTTAGAGCAGGATTTAGCAAACTTGTTCGGTAAAGGGTCAGACATATTTTAGACTCTCCGGGCCACATGTGGTCTCTGTTACACATTCTTCTTTGTTTTTATTTTAACAACCTTTTACAAATATAAAAACCATTTTTAGCTCAAAAGTCATACAGAAACAGGCTGTGGTTGTTTGCTGACTGTTGATCTAGAGTATTACATTTTTTTAAAATTTGGACATAAAAATTTTGACGATCATCTTTAATGCTGTTTAAATGTCATGTAATGATGATTTGCACACCATTCTTTTATAGAGCAGGAATTGGTAGTCGAGGCTAATTCTCCCTGGCCCTCCCTCCCCAGCTGTCCCACCCATATTCTCCTTTTTCTTAGTCTAGGATGTTGCTCTGTTGTATACCTTTGTCCTTCTCCTGTACTTTTATTTTTTCCCTTCTCTTCTGGCTCCTTTCCCGTAGCATAAAAGTATGCTTTTCTGGTGCCTGGCATGTAGGAAATGTGCAACCGTTGGGTGAATGCATCTGTTAAAAGCAAACAAACTCTCTCTTCTTCTAACAAGTGCATGATTAATTTCCTTTACTTTGCAAGCAGAATTCCTGAAAGAAGCGTGTTTATCTTGTCCACGGTCTCACCTCCTGCCTTTTTCTTCACTCTGCACTTAGACTTCTATCTTATCGCTCCGTTAAAACTGTTCTGTAAAATTTTGCTAAATATAATCACCAAATCAAGTGAAAACTTTTAAGCGTTTACCTTACTTGACCTGTCTGCTGTATTTATCACCCTTGGTCACTTTCTTGACACTCAATTTCTCCAGGCTTCCCTGACACCTTTTGTCCCTGTCTGCTCTTCAGACTCTCCTGTCTCTCTGTCCCTATTCACAATGTGGCACAAGATTCTGTCCTCCCCCTCTACTTTCTTCACAACAATCTCATCTAATGCAAAGATGCCTCTGCCTCATCCTCCTTCCACAGCCCCAGGACTATGTATATGACAACCTACTACATGGCCGCCCTACACCCAGGCAGAACCAGGTAGGTTGTCTTTCATTTCCTGTGCTGGGTATTATGCTGCCAGACTCCCCAGGAAAACCTGGGAGTCCTCAGGGGTGCCATCTCCTCCTACACTCCTCAGTATTCAGTTGATGCCAAGAACTGTCATTTCGACCTCTCAACTCTCTGGAATCTGTCTCCTCTTCACCTTGCTGATGATATTCATGTTCTAGCTTTTATTAGTTCTGAACTGTGACAGGATCTCCTATTGGTCTGTCTGCCTCGATGCTCTGTTCCCATCAGTCTTCCACACTGCTGCTGCCACAGTGATGTTTCAGGACTGTAATCAGATCATGTTAAAAACTAATGTCTTTGCAGACATGGTTGACTCAGGCTCTGGGGCAGGAAAAATACACCATGAGCCTTTTGTGCCTGAAAGTAAGAAGGTGCTCAAAAGAAGATAGAGGCTTTTTGAAAGAACATTGGAACCAACCTGAAAGAACTCCCAATGACCAAAGCTGCAATAATTTGAGCAAGAAAATGAATAACAATAACATCACACTATAATCCATAGAATAAAGTAAATATCCGTATGTCTAACAATGACTAAATGAATAGATGAGTAAAGAAATAAATGGGGTGGAAGAGATAGCTCTTTCTTACAGAAGAATTTCAGTTAATAAAAGTAGAAGGCATATGAGAATAGAAAATCATCATTTGAACAGCATAGTAATAATTGTTGCAGGCAATATCCATCAATGGATAATTAGTGGGCTAAAGTCTGAGGCAAAAGATATTTGTATAATCTCAAATTATCTACTCCAGTATATTTATAACAAAGGGAAAATAGTTATTTTAATAACTTTGTCATGGAGGAACCCAGTAGACATCACCGTAGCCAGGTGGCCAAGATTAACATCACCAGCAATGATACATACCCACATCACATTCTCCCTGATACAGTGCAGAGAATTGCATGTAATCTCTCCTGTAGTGTTCCTGCCAGCGATGCGTAACTTCAGTCTGATCATAAGAAATTAAACAAACCCTCCTCGTTAACACCATATCAGGGTGTTATTTTGTCCAAACACTGGTAATGTTAGTTTGACCACATGGTTAAAGATGGTGTCCACCAGGTTAATCCACTCTTCGTAATTAAATAAATTATGGGG
Organism: Pteropus alecto; assembly: GCF_000325575.1. Taxonomy (NCBI): domain Eukaryota; kingdom Metazoa; phylum Chordata; class Mammalia; order Chiroptera; family Pteropodidae; genus Pteropus; species Pteropus alecto. Next base: position 854,942 of record NW_006434825.1, on the reverse strand, counting down.
TGGGGCGATACTTTGAGATTATGTAAATATAGGCATACCTCAGAGATATTGAGGGTTCGCTTCCAGATCACCACAATAGACTGAATAAAGCGAGTCACATGGATTATCTGGTTTTCCAGTGCATATAAAAGTTATGTTTGCACTACACTTTATTAAGTGTGCAATAACATTATGTCTAAAAGTACATACCTTAATTAAAAAATACTTTACTGCTAAAAAATGCTAACCATCATGAGTCTTCAGCAAGTCGTAATCTTTTTGCTGTGGAAGGTCTTACCTTCAATTTGTAAGAGAGTAAAGCATGCCTGTATTCCATTCTTCGTCAACTTTCACTCATTAGGTTTAGCGTCCACTTACACTTTGTAACTCCTTCTGTCATTTGTTAACATTCATTCCTTCTGTTATTTGTTAATTGGACTCCTAAATTTTAGGCTTAAGCACCTGGGTAGAAAATAGTGCCATTTTCTAAGATAGGCACTACTGGGGGGAGGAGCAGGCTTTCAGGAGGCCAGAAAGAAAGGAGTTATTGTGGAACATAACGGACACGAGAGAGCAGAAATAATGCTAGAGGCTTCAGATGAATGGGTTGAAACCCAAACTCCTAGAAATGACTGCAGCATTTCATTTGACTGACGTGAAGCCAATGGCTAGAAGTAATGGTTTGTCAGTTCCTCAGAGGTGGGGTCTACCAGCTAGTTGAGATCTAATTTCTGAGTTCATCCCTAGTACTCAATACTGTGTGTGGAACAGTGAAAGGGACTAGCTGCACAGAACAGAGTCATTTTTCCAACACTATGGTTTTTGTTGATTTGGTCACACTTCATATTTTTCCCTCCAGGGATTACTGTGTTTCTGTCAGGTATAATTAATGTCACTTGTAGTTGTACATATCTATAGTTTCTGTGATATTCTGTGTGTCCTGCCTCCCCTCCCTCCCTGCTCTCCAAACACACACACATACCCAGCAGAAGTTTTCTTGAGCTGTTCCCTTTCTTAAGATGTAATTCGTACTTTCCATGTTCTCTTTTCAGAAAACGTTGTCTTCCCTCTGATAAATTTTCCCTTTGTTCAAATCACATGACTCTTGAAGGCATATGCTTTCTGTTCTTATATTCCAGATATTGATGTATTTGGGCATGGTTACTCAGAGCAGATCAAAATATGAAGTACTATATTTTATCTTCAGAGTGGATGATGTGATATCAAGGGGTAAATGGAAGACTTTTTGTGAATCCTCTTGCGTTGCATGCTCAGAGGGCAGAGAGTTTGTCAAGGAAGGCTAGGGCTGTGGCATCTTTGGAGTTGTTTCTGTATCATCTGCTTCAGCTTCATTACCACTGTTGGTTGGTGGGATGACACCTGAAAGGTAAACCCTTGATTTTCCAGAAACCTTAACTAATCTTTGTATTTTTCTACCACTTTATCACTCCTAATTTTCCCATGCATTGCACTGCTAAGGTGAGTGGAAGGCAGTGAAAGAGAATGAAATGGTGCACTGGATAATTGGGCTCATTCACAGACTACAAACCTCCTTACCAGCCAGCCGTAGAGTCCAGTTTACAGTTGGCCTTAGCACAAAGGTGGATCAGTGCATCATGGATTAGGTAACTTTGCAGTGTAGACCATTTGACAGTCAGTTCTTGAATTGCTGACTGTACAGCACACTCTGGATTGGGGGCCAGGGTGACATATCACCTCAGTGTGGACAAACCAGTAGGATGCAGTGCAAGAAAGCTCACAACTGTTCCTCTGGTTAATAATGCCATTTCTAAACAGTTGTGCTCATTTTATTTCTGGGCCACTTTGTTCAGAAACTGACACTGCAGCATTAAAACCCCCTGGCCATGTGCTGTCATCAAGTTCATACATATTTATCAAGTGCCTGTTCAGTAAACAGAACAAAAGTCCCTGTTTTCATGGATGTTGACATTAAACAAATGCAGTTTATTAGATGGTGATAAATTCTAGGAAGAAAAATAAAGCAAGGAAGGGATGAGGGTGTTATTTTAGATAGTGTGGTACCTGGGCCGATCTTTAGAGGGGTTATTGGAGCAGAGACCTGAAGTCAGCAAAGGGTTAAGCCAGGTGATTACGGGAGTGGGAGACAGAACATTCCAGGAGGGAATGTATTAGAATCAACTGGGGAACTTTTTAAATATTCGCAGTCTTGGACCTAACCTAGTGGGTCTGGTATGGGACCCAGGGATCCGCTTTTCTATAAAAGCTCTCCAGAGGATTCGGGGAAGCCAGGTTGGGGAGCCACTGTTAAAACCCATTCAACTTATGAGTCATTCCAGGATCTAAGTGAGGAAAAAGTTTTGACAGTAAGTGAAAATTATAATCTCTCTAGATAAAAAGAATTGGAAGCAGAGAGAAATGAAGAGGGAAATCAAAGGAAATAATGATGGAAAAGAAATAGTATTGAACCTCTATTAGAATGCCACTCTTGAAATAAAGATCAACTCTTAGAATCGTAATAGGAAGAATGTGATCCCAGTTCTACTTTTTCTTTACCACCTCCTGCTCTAAGTGTACCAGTATTAGGCCGGCGACCGTCCCAGATGAGTCATGCAGCATCAGACTGTTCTTTTTGTGGTGTCTTCTCACTACCCCCCAACTTTGCTTGTCCCTAGAGAAGAAGCACCTCAGTGATTAGTTAGCCTATGTAGGTCCTGGGGCATGGGAGGGGAGCTTACCTAGAGTCTGTGGCTCCTGGTTCGCATTCCACCGTGTGCCTAGGGGTTTCCTCGGGCCTCCCTATGGGGGCCCCTGGTCATGTCCCAGACATCTGTGTAAATGCTCTTCCATGAAGCTGGGATTCTCGGGTAGCAGGAACAGTGAGATAGGCAGGTTCTTGATTTCCTACTCACAAAAAAGTGGGCCATAAAATGCCTTGTCATGAGAGAATACCATCTGTTGAGGGAAATATTACCTGCAAATTTATACTTCCATTAAGTTAAAGGGGACTTGAAAAATACATTTTTAAAAGTAGACTTTATATTTTAAAGCAGTTTAAGGTTCACAGCAAAATTGAAAGGAAGGCACAGAGATTTCCCCTGTACTCCCTGCCCCCACACATGCATAACCTCCACATTACCAGTGGACCCCACCAGAGGGCACCTTTGTTACAGCCGATGGGTCTACACTGACACATCGCTGTCACTCAAAGCTCATAGTTTACATTAGCATTCACTCTTGGTGGCTTTGGATAAATGTATAATGACATGTATCCACCATTTTGGTATCATGGTAACAGTAGTTTCACTGTCCTAAAAACCTTCTGCCCTAAAAATTCATTTTTGATAAGGTTTTTAGGAGATCATGAAGACAAGTGGGGCCAGCATCTGTAATACAGACTTTCCACAAGAACTTAAATTATTAGTTTGGCCTGAGAGGGCAAATGGAGTTGTGAGCCTAAGCCCCTCTGCACTTCGCTACCGCTCTGGTAGCTACATGGTTTGAGGTGATAGGAATCATTTGAAACCATACAAGTAATGCCATGAATCACTCCAGAATTTCTGTAAATCATGACTTCTTGAACATTTCATTCTCTTGCTTTATATTTGGGTATGTTTTCTTGCTTTTCTTGGAGACTAGCTTTTGCATTAGAGGGGAAGAAAAGTCACCTAGACTTATTCTGTCACTGTTAAATCAAAACCTATTCAGTAATGTCTGTTATGATTCTTGTAAGAGGAGGACCTGATTATCTGAGTTGTTTGTTATAGCATTTAGACACATCGAACTTTTTCAGCAACTGGAAGCCAGTAAGAAGAGGACTGTGTATATAACCAACATAGTACTTTGGCTCTGTCATACTTATTTAAAAGTTGTAGACTTCTTTCTTTCGTGGATATAAAACTGAATAAAGTTCTTTATTAGCTAGCAGCCAACAACTTTTTTCTTCTAAAATCTCTTTCTAGTGTTGTCAGGGAAAAGAAAAATTGATTTTGTTTCACTTGTGTTCAAAGTTAATAGAACAGAAAATAAATGCTTGCCCAGAAGATAAGTGATTGGAGGAAAAATAAACTTACACTGCATGGCCCACAGAAGGCATATTATAAATCCTAGATAACTGGTTGAGTTAGCTGGATTCATCTTTTAGGACTCAACAGGATGTGTTTCCAAAGCCATCTCTGCAGTAAGCCTGTTTTAGCAGGTTAGTCCAGAAATGTTCAGGGATGGGAGAGTTCTCAAATCACCTCATTTAACCTCGACTTTTTACAAATGAGAAAACGGGCAGAGAGGGTGAAAGTCTTGCCCTAGAAACAGAAATTGGGGAAGAATGTGACAGGCATGGATATTTATATCTGAATACTTGAGGCCCAATTTTATCGTACTCCCAATTATTTCTAGTTTTTTCAAAGAGTGTTAGGAAATTCTCAAAGTGACATTTTAAGACTGCTGTATTTTTTAGGAGAGAGTTTGTAAATCGACATCACGTAATGAAAAATAAAGATACTGTGACTTCCAATAAATTTACATATAATCTTGTTGCTTCCTGGAACAGAACTGGAAAACATAGAAAAGAATACTTGATTTACTTCCTGTTACATATGGACTAATTTTAGAAACAAAACCATTAGTTATTGACCCTTTTGCTTAGCTTATATAAATTTATTAATTCATTCAGTTCAGTTCATTGAATTCTCAGTAATATGTGGTAGAGGAGATAGGAATGATGTGCAAGGTGAGAAAATTCTAAATAAAAAAGGGAAAGTTGTGGATAAAATGCGTTGGACTAGAGGAGTAATAAATGTTAATTGGTAGATATTGGAAAAATTATGGTATAAATGTTAGGGTATTTACTGAAGGAAAGCAATGTAAAGCAGAATGGAACAAAAACTAAAGGGATACAGAGATTTAGTTGGGGAGCTGGGGAAAAAATGAAGAAAAAAGGCAGGACAAAACAAGTTTATGAGGTTATTAAATGAGAAAGGGATGGTGACTAAGAAATGAAAGAAGGAAGTAACAATGGCAATAGGTATGAAACAAGATTGTTTCACAATAGATTTGAGTGACTCTTACTATCTAAGATTGGAAAGGACTAGAGAAGGATCAACTTTCACTATTTTCTTGACAGATAGATGGTCATCCAGCCTACTGAGATGTCCTCTGTAGACTGGTCATGGTCTGTGAATTGTTACCTGTCCACAATAATATATCAAGAATAAGAGTTTAGAAACTCTTGTAGCAATTTGACAGTAATTTTATGTTCATTGACTCTAATGACAAAATAATCGGAGCCTGTATTTCATATGTCTTTTTAATTTAATTTTTCTAAAAATTCATTTTTTATTGCGGTATTATTGACATATAACATTATATTAGTTTTACGTGTACACCATAATGATTCAATATTTATATATATTGCAAAATGATCACCACAATAAGTCTAGTTAACATCTATCACCATACATAGTTACCAATTTTTTTTTTTCTTGCAGTGAGAACTTTTAAGATCTATTCTCAGCAACTTTCAAAATATTCATCTTGGATGGATTAGAAATATAAAAACACACTATAGATAATCAGAGAAGAAGCATTGATTAACCCCTTGCTACTCAGAGTGGTCTGTAGACCAGCAGTATCTGCATCACCTAAGAGCTCACAGACACTCAGACCCCAGCCACAGACCTTTGGAACCTGCATTTGACAAGGTCCCCAGATGACTCATGTGAACATTAAAATTTGATGTTGAGAGGCCCCAACTCCTTCAGTCCTTTCAGTGTTGATCAGATGAAGTTAGAAAGCTTTTCCTCATACTGATTCACTGATACACTGCTGCACTGTTCCCAAGGTCATACAGAAAAAAAAGTATATAACAGCACTTCAGATTTAAACACCACTATCAATTCAAAAACTCTTTTTTTACACATAATTGTTGAACTGCTATTCTTTGTAAACTTCCAGGCTAAATTGTAGGGTTACAGTGATAAAGAGGACTCAAGGAACTTAAAGTTTAGTAACAGAGATATGAAAGAGGGTATTTATGTAAATACCACAATAAAAAATGATGAACCTATAATGTCAAGTGCTGGGGAAATTTATAGCAGGAGAAGTTACTTTTTGTCTGCTTGGAGGTAAGGGTGGCGGTGCATCTTGCGGCAAGGTGGAGTGATAAAACCCTTTTGTGGAATTGGTATTTGAATTACAGTTGACCCTTAAACCACACAGTTTGAACTGCACAGTCCACTTACATGTGGATTAACTTCAGTAAATATATAGTATTATAGCTGTATTTTCTTTTCCTTGTGATTTCTTTAATCGCTTCATTGTAAGAATACAGTTTATGATACATATACAAAATATGTATTAATTGACTGTGTTATCGGTAAGGCTTCTGGTTAGCTGTTAGTAGTTAAGTTTTGGGAGAGTCAAAAGTTATCTTCAGATTTTCAACTGTGTGTGGGGAATGGGTACCCCCAACTCCTCTGTGTTGTTCAAGGGTCAACTATAGTCTTTAGAAGATGAGTAGGAATTAGATGTGCACAAATGGTATTGGGGGGAGGTCAAAAGCAGGATATGAAAATTGGAAGGTTTGAGGACAGGTGTAAGAGTCTAAATTTAAACCTTATTTAAAATTTATCATTTACTTTCAGATGTTTAGAGACTTCGTACAGTGATTTATTTTTCATGGGCTTTGAAAGGATCTGGTTTTATAGAATGTCTGAAATACTCAGTGCTCATATTAAATCTTTTTTCTGTCCTCTTAGCCATTGTCTTATACTCTGCCACCAGCTGAGAGAAAACTTAAAAAAAAAAAAAAACTAATCTAGTCATATGGTTCAAAAATAAAAAGGAGCAATAATGAACAGTCGGGCTCCTTGTAACTACTTTCCCAACAGCCCAGTGCCCGCTCCCACCACCGTCCACATCCCACACACAGGCATAGATAGCCCCTCTTGTTGAACATGCAATTACTTTAAAAATAAGAACGACTCGAATTTTAGGTTGAGCCTCCTCTATCTGAACACATTTTGGAGCTACTGTCTTTAAAGGGTTAGCAACTTTCTCAGTCTAGGTCCAGTCAGAAAGAAACCAAAGTAACTTGAACACAGAAAGTTTGATTAAAAGAGTTATTAACTATGACAAGAGATTGCAGAAATGAGGGATTGCCTAATAAGAAGTAAAGAAAACTAAAAAAAGAAAAAAGAAAAGAAAGTAAAAAAAAAAACTGAAATAGCTGAAAGTAGCCACTACACCCAGGGCTGAGATCCAGACTTTATTGGACAGGGCAGAGCTATGGCTCACTGCATAGCAGAGAAGCCATACTGGTGGGAATGTTTGAAAACAGCCATCTGGAGTTTGCCAGAAATCTGTCCTCTAAGGTACTTGGGAAGGCTGTTCATGGGGAAGTGTCTCACCAGAAACACTGTACTACAAAACTTCATAAAAGAGGTTTGGGGGTGGGGGGAATGGTGGCAGGGTCCTTCTGGCAACTGTGCACTGCAGAGTCTGATTCTGAAAAGCAGGCTGCATTGTAGGAGCCTACCAAGCTGCTATACCAGAAGCAGAAAACAAAACTCTTTCCTCCTGCAATGTCTTTCCAGCACCCTCTACTGAAAAGTTTAGCATCTTGCTAGCTGACAAAAGAAAATTATTGAAAGGCTCAGATTCATTTTTACAGAGGCTGCAGAAAGGGGTGAATTTGGATCTGAGAATTAATACACTGATAATTAAGGCAGCAACTAAATAGTACAGACATCCTAAGTGAAGCTTTACTAGAAGACATGTCTGCTGCCAAAATAGTATATGATGCATTTCAGAGCCAAATATTGATGTTTTAGGTATTAATCTTACCACTTAACTGTTTTTCTCTCTTGGTTGAGAATTGACTGAAAAGTTTTTCTTCAATTTTAATAAAAATGTCGAGCATATAGATGAAACTAGGTACAGCAAGAAAAATGAAATACCTTTTCAGTAAAACTACTAGTTCAATAAAAACTATAGAGGCAGGAATAGCAGATATGAAATATAGAGAGGAAACAAAGTTGTCTGAATATCCCCTTTATACCTCCAGGTCATTATATATTCCATCAGTTTCATCTTAGAGGTCTACCAAGGCCTTCTGCTGGCACCAGAATGGATTGGCTTCCTTCTTCTGGTATTATCCTAAGACCATCCTTCACTATCCCCTGCATTCACTTCACTTCTTTCCTGTGTTGGATCACATCTTTTTAGTATCCAGGATCATTCTCTTTGTTGATGTACTGTCTTGTTTGTTGGAGCACATTTTCCAACATCATTCTGAGATGGTTGCATGGGAGATAAATTGTTTTGAGACCATGTATAGCTAAAAATGTATATTTTATCCTGACATTTGGTCGATAGTTTGGTTATAAAAATCCAAGTTGGAAATACTTTCCTTCAGAATTTTGAAGTCATTCCCTATCGTTATTTAATTCCCATTTAAATGTATGAATACATTCTGATTCCTATTCTTTTCTGTGTAAACTTTTTTCATTCTGGAAGCTTATAAGAATTTTTTGTTTCCAGTCTTCTGAAGTATTATGAGGATATGCCTTGGAAAGCACTTGAGCACTTACTTGATAATCTCTTTTTTTGTGGGGATATCCCTAATTTATCAAATGCTCAACCTTCTGGACCAATTTCCCAGTTTTCTACCTTTGCCTTTTTGCTCTCTTTTCTGGGAGATTTCTACAACTTTTTATTTTGACATTACATTAAAAAATTTTTTTATAGCCCTTAAATTTTTGTTGTTGTTGTTGTATTTTTTATAGCATCCTATTCTTGTTTCATGAGCACAATATCTTCTTTTCTTTCTGGGAATATTAATAAAAGATTTTCTTTTTTTCTTGACTTTTCATCTTGTATAATCTTTGCTACCTCCAAATTGCCTTTTTTCTGTTGGTTTGGATTCTGTCATTCTTTCTCAGACATCTGTTGAGTCCTGTTTGCTCAATTTTAAGAGTAGGGCTCTGAAGCAGAGTTTCTTAACCAATGTGCCAAAAAGATAATATGTAGCAAGTATGTGAAAATAATGGTGGTGTCAGCCTTCAGAGTGGCTGAGCAGCATCTGGGAAGGCTGAGGCCCCCTATTTGCCCCTGGCCCTACACAGTCTCATCTGTTTACCCCAGAAAATAACACATTTTCTACATGTGTCGTAACATGAAGTTTCAGAAGTGCTGCTCCAAAATGTATTATAAGCTCAGATCCTACAGGTTAAGATTATTGACTGTGGGTTTCACTGATAAAGCTGGGTCATTTTCTTGGGGCATATCTATCTTCATATCTTTAGGGGTTTTTTCATTTGATTGTTTGTTTGTTTTTGGTGAGTGGCTAATCAAATCCTCCAGAAGAATCTTCCAAGTTTCTTTTCTGGAGGATATAAATCTGCCTTTGGCCTTTTAGGAGCAGAATCTAAGGGGAAAAAAATCTGGTGGTCTCAGCATTCAGACTATACTCTCGTAACTCTCTCAGTTTTTGGTACAGTACACCTACCCTCAAATGTGCCTGATCTCCCTGTCTAGAGACCCACCCTCAGTTTTATAGTCTTCAGGATATAAATCACTTACCTTCCACTGGAGCTGAGAAGAACCTTAATAAACTGTGCAAGAAAGTTGTGTACATATGTGGAGGAAGGTTCTGGGAATTCAGCTGCTTCTTAAGATTTTGTCAATCCGTTCTTCTATTTTTGGTTCATCTTTTACCCTTCCTTCCACAGCTTCCTCCATACTTCTGATTCCTATCCTGAATGCAAGTTAGGGTGTGCCTTGGCTTTCCTCACTGCTAAATTAGGAATGTCTTTTAAAATTTGGGTAAGATGTTAGTTCTTAAACAAGAACAGAAAGCATTGACCATGAAAAAGTATTCTTCAGATTGTTCATCACCTTAAAAAAAGTGTCAAGTCTGCCAAGGATTAACATGAAGAATATAATAGAGTCCTCAACCTGAATATGAGGAGGATAACGAACTCAGTAAAAAATGAACAGGAGACTTGAACTAAACTTGTGTGTTTCATAGAAGAGGAAACACGTGTGGCTATAAACATATGAAGAGATGTTCACCTGGATCATGAGGGAAATGCAGATTACAACACAAGGAGAGACCATATTTCACTCAGCCGAAGTGGAAGAACTTAGAAAGTGTGACTGATTCAAACGTTAGATTTTGTGGATCCACAAATTCTCCTACACACACCAGCTGAGACTGTAAACTGCTCCAACTATTTTGCAGAGTAATTTAGTGTCATCTTATACTTTGGAGAATAATCTAGTGTAATTCTACTCCCAGGGCCACAACCAAGGGAAATTTATTTTACATAATACAAAAGGAGACATACACAAGACTAATCATAGCAATACTGTTCACAATACCAAAAACCTGGAAATGGCCCAGAAGCCTATCAACAAGAAAGTGGAATATTGTACAGCAAAAAGAACAAAAGAACCAGTGTGATATGCAGCAATATGAATGACTCTTAGCAATATATTGGATGAAAAAAGCCCCAAAAGATTGCAGACATTATGAAACTTTATGAAATAAAAACAACTTAAAATTATGTACAGATGCACACATTTATTTATATATTATATATGTTTCATGGATGTTGTACATCATGGATATAAAAATAAAGTTTTATATATTACATATTTAATGAATATAATAATATTGTGTTATATATGTTTCATGGATACAATAAAAAAGAAAGCAAGGGAAAAGTGAACATAGGATTTAGGATGATAGTTGCTCCAGGTGGGAGAAGCAATGGAATGGATTAGTGAGGAGGACCACTGGTTAGAAGCTGGTTATTGTCAAAGTCTTAGCTTTTGTTTTGGATGGTAGGTTTGTGGGGTCCTTGTTACATTAGTGAAAATAATTTGATAATTACCTGAAAAAAGCCTAAAGGACTGGAGTTTTCAAGGTGAAGTAGAGATCACATGAATCTTACTTCTTTGGTTGTCTGTTTATTTTTTAAGAAGTAGCATTCTGAATCCTAGAATAAATGTTTAGTAGTTTAAAATTATAAAAAATAATTTTCTAGGTGGGGTTCATATACTGATAAGTATCATACTTGATAGAGTATTTATTGCATAAATATTTATAGCTATTTCTGTTCTTTCACAGAAATTTTACATTTTTTTCCCTTTCTTAGGACAAAGTTAAACTATAATCCTCCAAAAGATGATGGATCAACCTATAAGATTGAACTTGAAGGGATATCGGTAATGGTTATGAGAGAGATCCTGGATTACATCTTCAGTGGGCAGGTATGATGAGACACAAAGGAAGGAAGACTAAGTAGAGGCTTCTCAAGCTCAGGGTGAGGGTCTCCTTTCATCCATTCTATGACCACATAACACTTCATCTTCATCTTCTGTCATTGTGTCCTTGCTAGTATCTCCTACTGCTAGGCATCAGGTGTGTTCTTCTGATGCTCTGCTCTTTCCAAAAAGGCAGACTAAGTAACTTCTCACTCCATCCCAGTTTTTAATTTTACCATCCTGAACTCCACCTTTCAGCATGGGATATGAAGAATGTGGGATGCTTCCTTCACTGCTGTCTTTTTGTTTTTAAATCTTAAGTCCAGTCTTGTTTTGTACTCACACTATTGGGGAACTCATTTGCCATGGAAATGAGAGTTTCTTTGGGCAGTGGGGATTATTTTGTAGAAATTAAATGTTCCAGACTCACACAAATGACAGGTCCCTGCATCATATTCATGACGCTTTGGTCCTGTTGCCTCAGCAGGACCAACATTCCTATACCACCCCTGTTTCTTTCTTTCTCGCTTCCCTTTACTCTGTCTACCCATGTACATTTCTGGAGATTTAATTAAAGCCAAGTAAGAAAGTGATCATTGATTAGGTTTCTTTCCTTTTCTTTGCCCTACTCCAATCTCCTACCCCATATTATGTGATTTAAAGTATAGTGTGAGGACTTGTAAGAAAAATCTTAGGTGTGAACCAGGGCCTGTTTTTTCAACAGGAAGAAGTGTATCTCACGTTTGGTTATGAGAGAATGCGTTTTATCTCTACTGTTGTTGAGAGCTTGTTTCCTATTCTCTCCATTATTTCTTTTCAACTTATTTTACTTTTTATTTTTGTGAGGGATGTGTCTTTTACATGTTTCTTAAGTATTCTGATTGTACTGCTTACTTTCTCTAAATATATTCATTCTCTCCAGCATCTTACCATTTGGCAAAAGATTGTCATCTTTTTTGAAATTTTGGTTTAATTTTATGTTATCTCCTTCTCTTTTCTCTAAATGCTGCATAGTGGGTGTGCGGATGTAAGGTTTTGTGTACATGTGTATAATTGTTAAAAATAAATGAACTTAAATTAATTTTAGGACAGCCCTTAAAATACTGGAGATAGTCTATGGCATCACAAAACCAGACTTAGGACCGGCCTCTTAGTTTACTTGTAAAATCAATTCAGTGGCAGTTATAACAAGTTATAAGCCAATAAAATCATGTTCATGTTAAGGCTTAGATTTGCAACTTGAAATCTTATTTACAGATTTTTGTTCCCAATTTAAATTAATTATGGTTTTAAAATCATAGCTGCAACATAAGTTATAACAAACTCCTAATTTGGCAGTTTAATTTTATTGAGATGAAATTTAGTGTTTTTTCACATGCCTGGATTTGAATAGTCTACAGCTATCCACTTTCTTGTGGCTAAATTTAACATGTTATATAAATGGGAAAGTTCTCTGTATTTGTAGCTTACTCTATACACTTCTTTACAGTTTTGTTGCTCAGTTTCTAAGGCAATTGAAAGTTGTACATTTTGTTTGTACTTGTGGTACACAGTGTGTAAAATGTAGTAAAATGTTTCTTGCTGTACTCTGAAATCTCTTCACATTTTCAAATAGAGTATGGGTACCCATTCTTTGGGAGAGTCTGGACCGCTTGTGATTTTGTCAATATTTTTTCTTTACATTGTCTTATTGTTGTATGAAAAAACTGTCAAGTACATGGAAGAAGAAGTATCAATCAGGAAACTGAAGAAAATTAAGGAAAAGTAAATGTTCATAATGATTTTTTTTTTAATCTTATAGTAGGAATTTATTCCAGAAAGTAGCTTTGAGACCAAATCGTATCTATTGCACTGAGTGCGATGTTTGGCCCACGAGGCTCCTGAGGCAGTGTAGAGCCCCCTTATTTCAAGGGGCTTGCATTCAGTTATACCATTTGGCAAAAGAATGAACTTAATGTACTTGGAGGCAAGATTTTCAATAGTTTTGGTGATAGTTTTCAAAGAAATCACCTTCAGTTTACCATAGAATACAGAACTTTCCATTTCCTAAGCATTTCAGTCATTTAAGGTTTTTCTCTAAATTAAGTGGAGAGGTGAGCAACAGGACAATTATTGGCAGTTAACATTGGTAAAGCAAGGGATGCACTGGGAGCCAGCCACACACTGCTCATGTTGTTTGAAGGTTCCTTGGGGCCCTCAAACTCTTCCTGGAAAAAAGTACTGTGATGAACTGTATAAAATTGCCAATATTCAGTCATCTTTGACTTATAGAAATGGAGTTTTCTTTGGGTCAGAATAATAGATTAGTGGTTAGGGTTTTAACTATTTTTATTCAAATATAAAATATTTATGATATTCTTACAGATCCGGCTAAATGAAGATACCATCCAAGATGTTGTACAGGCAGCGGACCTGCTCCTGCTGACAGATCTTAAAACTCTGTGCTGTGAGTTTTTAGAAGGCTGCATTGCTGCTGAGAACTGCATCGGCATCCGTGACTTTGCACTTCATTACTGCCTGCACCACGTCCATTACCTTGCCACAGAATACCTAGAGACTCACTTCCGAGATGTCAGCAGCACAGAAGAATTCCTAGAACTGAGTCCTCAGAAGCTTAAGGAAGTGATCTCTCTTGAGAAGTTAAACGTTGGCAATGAAAGATATGTATTTGAGGCAGTAATTCGATGGATAGCACATGATACAGAAATAAGAAAGGTATCTAAAGTTTATAATGTGGTCTAACTTTGCCTTTGACTTATTTCATTTATTAGTTATTTTTCATCAAAATTGTAGATGTTTTATTTTTCTCCTCCAACATGAATTTCTTGCAAAGTTGTGTTCTAAAATGTATTTGTAAAATATCTTCCCATAAGGTCGTTAAAGCAGTTGGTTTTTCAGACCAGTCTACAAAAGCGCATGTAACACAATATAGGAATGAAAATATGAATACTTTTAAGTTTACGTTATATCCTTTGTATGTTGTTTTTCATGGGAAAGTGCATTTTAAGCTTAAACTGAGGATTATAGAAATGTAGCATCCCCGCCCTCCCTTTCAGCATCCTTCCCCTCTACTTCACTGGGCTAACCCCTACAGCAACTCTCATGCAAACAGCAAGGCAAGGGGGGGCACTCGGAGCTCTGGCAGAGGGGTGAGGGTCTTGGGCTCTCCCTGAAGTGATTGATACCACCTGGGAGAAAGCAGGTGAACATTTTGGAGTTTTCATGATAGTGCAGTTCCAAATAGGAAGGCTCTTGGAGTGACAGCCGGGTAAGAAAAGGTCGTAGAGAATATCAGGCTTTAGGTCTAAATTTTTAATACCATTGGGGGAGGGAGCAGAATTACAGGGCTAAGTCCAATATTTCTAAATTAGAGACTAGCTTCAATTACTTTATTCAAGATAAGTATATTAGGTTTTAGAGTAGTTTTCAAAATGTACAATCGCATTGTTAATTGTTCTTGATAACTATTGACTTATGTTTTAATGATTTTCTTATAATTTTTCAAATTCTGTAGGCCTATGAATATGTCGATTTAGAAACTATGACTATAGTCACAGCATAGTTAGTACAGTTAATGTTCCATTTTCTACATTAGTTGGGTAAATTAGGAAAGGAAATAGAACAGTTTCCAGCTTGCTCCCATTCACTGAGACCACTGTTAATAGCTTCTCCCTGACCGTCTTGCCTTAAGGAGATGACAATGTCAACTGAATGCAGGGGAAACGAGGCAATTCTTCATCCTTTAGTTAACCTGAACTTGATGCTGTAAAGACTGTTGGCTTTTAATGCTCAGGGTATAGAAGAATATACCTTAAAACGACTATTTCAAAACCAAGAAAAACTAGTAATTGAAGAGTTTCACCTTATATATGTAGAATGCTATAGTCAAATTTAATGATTATCAAAAGTATGTAATTCATATCATACATGTTAGATATTTTTAACGATTACTGAAGAAATGAGTAGTAAGTACTCAGATGATTTTTTTTTAACTTTTCTATATTTTTCTTGTAATATTAATGTTGATACATTTTCATTATCTGGTTTACCATATTTTATCAAGGTATACTATATAGAATGTTTCTATCAATGTGATTTAACTCACAGCACATCCAAGTATGTGAAATAAAAACTATAGCAGAGTTCTGAGTTTTCCTGTTGCTATGGAAACCCTTTAGGGTGTAAAGAAAGTTGCTTGAAACTTTGCAGTGATACATCAACTATAAATCTGAATTGATGATTTTTTTAATTAAACTTTTATTCTGCTATGGGAAGTAGAAAGGAAAGGGGCCAGTATGCATTCTCCATTTTTTCTCTCCATCCTTTCTGCCCTCTTCTGCAGGTCCACATGAAAGATGTTATGTCAGCACTATGGGTTTCAGGGTTAGACTCCAGCTACTTACGGGAACAGATGCTGAATGAACCATTAGTACGAGAAATTGTCAAAGAGTGCAGCAACATACCACTGAGCCAGCCACAGCAAGGAGAGGCAATGCTAGCAAACTTCAAACCCCGGGGCTACTCTGAATGCATTGTGACTGTTGGTGGAGAAGAAAGAGTGGAAGTATGGGTGTGCATTTTTTGAAAAGTAGTGTAAGAGAAGAGAGATGTTCATGTACACAAGAGTTCATAATATTTTTCAGTATCTAAAGCATAATAGCGATAGATTTTTTTAATGGTTTAAACATTCTTAGAGCAGTAAAACTAGTCATAGTTATTATAAGTAGAACTACATAAAACTTAACTGATAATCTATTTATTTTTTTAGTTCACGGAAACCAACAGCAGCAATGCGATGTATGTGCCCTCTCTATGACCCTAATAGGCAGCTTTGGATTGAACTGGCTCCTTTAAGCATGCCAAGAATTAACCACGGAGTTCTCTCAGCAGGTATTGTTATGTGATCAATTTTAGTTAAATACGAGATCAGTGTGTAATTTCAGAATTGAACAGAATGACTCAAAGCCTTTTAAAGATATAATTTTATTATTTCTCTGTGACGACATTTTCCGTGTAGCTGAAGCTTTCAAGACTATGCCAGGAAGAAGGGTATCTTCTGTCAGTCCTTATTGTTCCCAAATCTTTAATACGTAGCTATTTTTAAGACTTTAGTAGAGAAGCATTTTACTTGATGTCTTAACTGAAAGAAACGCAAAATTCAGTGACTTACTACCAATTATCTGTGTGACCATACCTAGAACACAGAATTTATTTGAACTGTGGTAGTTTCATCATCTTTGAAATTCATGAAATTTAGAATTACATTACGTAACTATATCTAAAATAAATATGTATGGAAAAGCGGACATTTCATATGAGACTTTGGAAAATATTACTGACATTAGCAATGACTTCAATTATTTTTCTACAGAAAGTATGTTTTAGTTGACCTTTACAAGTTCGAAAATAGCTCCGCATTATTCAAAGCTCTCACTCAAGGAGCTGATAGAAAACATTGTCCTTGCTGCCTCATCACTGTTTGCTACTTTTCTCTTCTGCTTGGATCTACCTTTTTGGGTTCACTGCATAAGGACCATTTCCTTTAATTCTAATTATTGTCAGCAGTCCTCCTCAAATCCTTATTTTATGGTCTCTGCTTTCCCATTAACATTATCTGAAAAAATTTTAAAACTGTACCACACTAAACCATATTATAGAAATAGCTAAAGCTATACTGTAGTATAGAAATGGAATCATTTTCTGAGAACCATTTTCAAGATTATTGAAGTTATTGTGAGTAATAAACAGCTGGATAGAGTGGTATAGCCAACAAGATGTGGATCTGATTTCCTCGTTCTGTCTTTTTAGAATTAGCTTCCTTAAGCTTTCCTCCCATATGTACACCTTCATAATTTTCATACATACTCACCTACCACAAAGGTTCCTAAATCACTGATTTCTAAAGATTTCCTAGAGGAGTCAGCATTTCAGGAACTTAAGCAATGAGGAGAGGAATCGTGTCCAATAGTCTTGACCGAAGTGGGAAATGATTGAGTAGTTCCTATTTATACGCCCTATTCTATGTTCCTTCTTTTCTTGCCTTTATAAAAAAAATCGATTGACTGACTTTTTGTTCATTCAGTTGTTTCTCTCGCTACTAGTTTAGAGGTTACATTCTCTGTTTATGTTCTTTCGAAGGATTCCTTAGAAACCATAGCCTGTGTTCTTAAGTGATCAAAGACTGAAATTATTCAATACATTTATACTCTATTTTTCATGTTCTACAGTCTAACAGTCTTAAAATACATGATTATTTATGAATAAAATATTTATATATACATGTTTTATTAATATGTTTTACATATATATCTATAGGTAGATAGTGTTTGTTTAGATTTACCCACGTATTTACCACTCTCTTTGTTTTTCCTTCCTTCTTACTCCTCACACCTTCCATTTGGGATCATTTTCTTCTCTCTGAAGTTCACCCCTTTCAATTTCCTTCATTGTGGGTCTACTGGTAGACTGTTCAGATTTGTTTGTCTGAAAATGTCATTATTTTGTCTTCATTCTTAAAGGATCTTTGTTGAGTATAGAATTTTAGGTTGGTATCTATTATTTTTTAGCATATTAGAGATGCCTTTCTACTGATTTCTGGCTTCCGTTGTTGTTAAGTCAGTTGGCAGTCTAAAAATCTGTCCTTTTCTCTGGGCTGTATTTAATATATATATAGTCTTTGTTTTCTGCCATTTCACTACAATGTGTTTAATTAAGTGCACATTTTATTTGAAATTTTACCATATTTGAGGATTATTGGGGATCTTGACTCTGTGTTGGCCTTTCATCAAATCTGGAAAATTTTTATCGTGTCTTCAGATAGTGCCTCTGCTCTAATCTCTCTCCCTCTGCTTTTAGAAGTTAGATTAAACATGGTTAGACTTTTCTACTCCATCCTATGTCTCCTGCCTTCTCTTTGTTTTATTTTCCATCTTTTGCTTCGCCGTATTGCTTTCTTTGTGATTTCTTTTGATTTATCTTCCATTTAATAAATTTTTTCTTTAACTATGATGATCAGCCATTCAATCCATCCATTGGATTTTTAATTTTATCCTTTTTTTTTTATTCCTAGAAATTCTCTTTAAATCTTTTTCAAATCTACAAGTTATTTCTGTAGCCCCTTTGGCAAAAGTTATCTTCAAATTTGTCTTTTATTTTTTAAATATAGTTCGCATTGTTGTTTATATCTTTCTGATTAGTCCAATATTTGAAATTTGAAATCTTTGCAAGACTGCTTCTTGTTATTTGCTTCTGCTGGTTCTTCTTCATAGGGTCTAGTTTCTTTGTATACCTGAGTACTTTTGGCTAGGTGCCGATCATTTTATTAAAAATTATTTGTAGGAATAATTTGATGCTTTCAAATCTTAGAATGTTAGAATCTAAAAGCATAGATTACGGTACTTTCTAAAATAGAACTTTTACATTAGTTTCTGCTAGTTGCCTGAAAACACCACTAATTTGGAATTACTATAAATCAACTTCAAATTTTGAGATTTCCTAGGCAAGCAAGGAGATTTAAATCTGGTTTCTAGTACTGGTTGGCCTTCATCCAGATGGTTAGAGCTTTGGAGAGTCTCTCCTGCAAGAAGCCACACTTTCTATGGGCCTTGGGTTTAGATTTCTCTCTTTTTCATCCCCTCAGAGCCATTAAAAGAAAGGTAGAATATTTTTTCAAAATAGATGAACTGAGATAACCCAGAACTGCTTGGTGACTGAGTGGGTGGTGTCCGTCTTCTTTTTATGCTATAGAGAGAATCCACTCAGACATACTGAGTGAAGTAAAATGGTAAAAGTGACTCACAAACTTGGCTCTGTCACCATGGATCAAATGAAATGTGATAAAGATCTCAAATCCATTGTTGTCAGAATTTTCTCCACATATTGTCTCTACAGCTATGGCATTTATATTCAACAGGAGATAGGTGTTCAAGACTTAAGTTTCAACTCTCTCATGTGTCTCCTTTGATTTTTGCAGAAGGATTTTTGTTTGTATTTGGAGGCCAAGATGAAAATAAGCAGACCCTGAGCTCAGGAGAAAAGTATGACCCAGATGCAAATTCATGGACTGCATTGCCACCAATGAATGAGGTAAAACATTGCTTTTTTAATTTAATGTTATTTTTTTCCTTTAGCACTTTGTTTTGTATTTGAGTATAAGAAATAGCAACCCTGCAACCCCTTCCCCACCGCCTAATAGACTGCTGCCTGCCCTCCGAGCTCTCCTCTCTATACTTTCCCCTTACTCAGTCTGACCTCCTCAGTCTCTCAAACCTTCTAGAAATACTCCTGCTTCAGGACCTTTGCCAAATACCCATATGCCGTGCTCCTTGATTCCTTCATTGTTTGTCTGTATAGCTCCTTGTCAGGGCAACCTTCCCTCTAGCCCCTCAGCCCTACTGTCTCTCCTACCCTGCTTTCTCTTCATACCATGTAACACCTTCTCACATACTCTGGAGTTTTAAAGTGTTCATGCAGACTTTTTGATGGCAGGGTTTTGTTCCGAGCTCTATCTTCACCCCCGTAATAGTGCTAGGCACATACGGACACTAAGGAAATATTCGTTGACCGAATGAGTTGTGAAATGCCTCAGGCTTCTGTCATTGCCTGTTCTCCTCACTGCCTTTCCAGCCCCAGGCTATCCTGTTGCTGTGGTTCTTGTCTTTCAAACATCAATCTGGAAAACAATTATAGTCCATTGCTAAACACAGATAATTTTATTGAACAGAAGGTAACAGTCCTTTTTCTTGTCATAAGCTATGGTGAGTAAAAAGTAATGATTCTGAACATGAATTACATGCAGGTAATTCTCTAGTTTTGAGAAATTCTTGGACTTGTATTCTCTGTCAATTGTGATAGAAAAGTGAGCTCCTAGAGAAGTCAGAAATATTTGAACAAGATGGTTTTGAGCATGGCAGTTCTTTGCTGGAACTCTGGAATATAATGATTTCTATAATTTTTGTTAAATATGTAACTATCAGCTTTCGATAGGTTAGCTGGCCTTTCGTATACAAAGATCTTTGATGTCTTTTCAGGCAAGACATAACTTTGGAATCGTGGAAATAGATGGAATGCTGTACATTTTAGGAGGAGAGGATGGTGAAAAAGAGCTAATTTCCATGGAGCGTTACGACATTTATTCTAAAACCTGGACAAAGCAACCTGATCTAACCATGGTTAGAAAGGTGAGAACTATATCTTATGATTACAAACTGGATTGTAAAGATTAATGTTTCTTCATTTTCTACACATGCCTTTTAATATGATTGATAATGTTAAAAGAATTAACGTTATAAAATTCTGCCTCTATTGGTAGTTTGCTTTCATTATTATCAGCCATACACCAAGATAGGAAACAGAGTGTGTGTTTACCGTGACAGTGGGCTCTGTGCAGCACTGCTATGTCCAAGGCCTACTTGATAAATGCTTTGTGAGTGCACTCACCTAGGAAGCAACCAGATCTCCCAAATCGATTTGCTTTATTATCATATAGTACTGGGGAGAAACATTAATCTACAGGTAAACAATTACCATTGCTTACTGTACAGAGTGAAAACAAATGGCTCCTGTTAGCTGTTTAGAGCATTGTCTGCATTTATAATCCTTGGTGTAGGCAGGGAGTTCATCATCAAGCCAAAGCTCTGTCCAGTGCCGCAGCTATTTTACTTCTTTAGGTACTGGGATGTACTCGTAATATGTCCTCTCACTGTCTGTGCCCTTTCAACTAAATTATTTTGGGCAGGAGTGAAGTGGCATCTTGCTCCATGGAATCTACATCTTGGAATCTTCAAATAGTGGTGAAAGGATGGAGAGACTGGAAAGCTCCTTTAAAAATGAAGGTTATTTACTTAACTCACTTGGTGAAATAGTACTAGATGAAGCGAATCCTTTTCTGAGGATTAACATGTGTATTACCTCACTTTACTCACTTTTAAAATCCTGTGTTTTAATATTGGGAAGCACCATAGTTTTACTATTAGAAATCAAATCCTTTTCCAAATATCTTACAGTGTTCTCTAGACAAGTTAATATTTATTCATCTAACTTCAGTAATAAATGTTGCCTTTCCCACTGTTGCTTTCTTGTTTCAGATTGGCTGCTATGCAGCTATGAAAAAGAAAATCTACGCCATGGGTGGAGGATCATATGGAAAACTGTTTGAATCTGTGGAATGTTATGACCCGAGGACCCAGCAATGGACTGCTATATGTCCACTAAAAGAGAGAAGGTGAAGAACCTGATATGGACTTATAGGTTTCCCTGAACCTGGCTTTTACTCCTCCTTTCACACAAACCTTTTATTTGATTGGGCATTTGATTTACCTAAAATTAAATGAATAATCCACTGCCTGAAAAAGAAAGACCCACATGTTCACCAAACACCGAATGTTGCAGAGTTAAAACAAGCATAAGAAGAATTAGGAAATCGGGTCATGAGTTGTAAATCCAATAGCTAATATGCTCTGTGTGGCCTTTCAGATTTGGAGCGGTGGCTTGCGGAGTTGCCATGGAGCTGTATGTATTTGGAGGAGTTAGAAGTCGTGAGGACATCCAGGGTAATGAGATGGTAACTTGCAAGTCTGAATTCTACCATGATGAGTTTAAAAGGTAATTATGAATGGTTTCACAACTGCTTTTGCAACTTTTTGTTTGTTTGCTTTCAAAGTCATGTTTTAGCTTTATTTACTTTTGTTTTCAAGTTACTTTATTTTAGGAGCTAGGTCTCCTATTTAGGAGATATGTCTAATGCATGTTAGATATTTAATTCAGTGACTTCAGAAGTATTAGTAACTTAAAGGAAAACCATAGAAAAGTGTTTCTAAAATGTAGATCAGACCTGGACACTTAGTTGCTTAAAATCATTCATTGGCTCCCTGTAGCTTTTAGGAAAAAGTTTAAACTCTTTCACTTACCATATATAGCTATTTGTGATATGGCCTTTGTCTACTCCTTCCGCTACTATTCAGTGTAGATGCTTCACTTGACTCGCACTCAGCAACATTTTTCTCCCAAACATGTCCTGGTTATCTCAGCACTATGCCTTTGTACTATTCCTTTTGACTAAAATTTCCCTTTTCATATTTGTCCAGTCAGTTTGGCCTCTTCCAAAACTCTGCTTAGTTATCACTCCCTAGAGGTCTGATTTCAGTTTCTCGATCTGTGATTTCATAGCACTCTGTACATATTACCGCTCTTGGATTGTAGTTGTCAACCATAAGCTCCGTCAGGGCAAGGTCCAACTCTGCCAACTTTGGACCCTAGCTTTAGCGTTGTAACTGGCCTATATTAGACATTCAGTAAAATGCTGATTAAATGGGTGAAGAGTGGTGTCGGAGACTTAAAACTTCTGACAGGCTGCCATATATGACTAGTAGAGTGGATAACATTCTTCCCAACCTCCCCTCTCTTTCCTCCTCTCACGGGTTTTATTATTGTAACCACTAAACAATGTTCTTATTGCAGTAATATTTTCAAATCCTACAGGGAAACTGCCATGCTAAAATTAATCTTGTGATAGTTTCAGTCATGTTACCAGAAGGGGGTGCCATCATATAATGTTTAATTTTACATTATTTTAGATTAGGACAAATAATGAGCAGTTATCAAGGTTTTGAACGATGTATAAATGTTACCTAACTTTTAATGTATTATAAATTTAGGGAATTTGCATGCTCCCTCCCCCCTTTAATTACAGGGGTAGACTATTTTAGGAAAATTTATTAAACAAAGCGTGAAAACAGTTTAGAGCAGCGGTCCTCAACCTTTTTGACACCAGGGACCAGTGCTCCTATGAGAATCCAATGCCTGATGATTTGAGGTGGAGCTGAGGCGGCGATGCTTCGGCAATGCTAGTGCTGGGAAGCGGCTGCAAATACAGATGAAGCTTCACTCACCTGCCTGCCACTCCCCTCCTGCTGTGCGGCCTGGTTCCTAACAGGCCGCTGGACTGGTATCCACCAGTCTGCTGCGGGGGTTAGGGACCCCTGATTTAGAGGATGTTTGCTAGGGTGGGGTTGGAAGCAGAATTTCAAAGACTTTACTACATTACTCTTCCTTGATATAACACGATGAGGGCTGACAGTCCAAGGTATGAAATAGTATGTTAATTTCCTTCCCAAACGAATCTCGAGACCATCTGCCCAACTTCATTAACAAGTAATGGTCAGTATGTTTGGTTTCTGATAAAATATTGATATGAGCCTCTTTCATAATGGCTGAATTACCGTTTAGACGGTACAAGCTGTAGTGCTATAACTCACTGGAATAATCAAGGTTGCTTATGATTTTACCATTTTCTGCCCTTATTTTGATGTATAAGACTTAAAACTGGCTATAAAATTTCTCAGTCTGCCCTTGATATGCTACAAATTATAGGAACCTTTATATTTCTATCAGATTGTTTCATATTTATAGTTGATAAGCTTTCAATATAAGTATATTTATTACTTGCTTTCAGTTCATAATTGTTAAACCATGAGTATTGTTCCTTCTTTGCTATTTAAAAGCACCTCTAAATAAAATTCTCATGTTTAGTTTCCTTATTTCTAAGCTCTCTAATGTTGGTTTATAAATAGAATGAAGAAAGTTTAGTTTTTCTTGTCAATATAATATACATTTGACCTTTGATTTGAGCTATATATGTTCATTTATATGTGGATTTTTTCCAATAAATAACATACAGTACTGTAAATATATATTCTCTTATGATTTTCTTAATAACATTTTCTTTAGCTTTATTGTTAGAATGCAACATACATAGAACATGCAAAATATGTGTTAATTGATCGTTTATATTATCGGTTAGTCTTCTGGTCAACAGTAAGCGCTTAGTAAAGTTTTGGGGGAGTCAGAAGTTATGCATGGATTTTTGACTGTGCAGAGGGGTCAGCGCCTTTAACCTCCCCACCTCCCAGGTTATTTAAGGGTGAACTATATAGGATTCTTACTTGCTTAGATAACACTAATCACATTTGTAACATAAATGCCGTGTATTAACTCAACTCATTTAATCTGCACAACAGCCCTGTGAGATATAAGTACTCTTTTTATTCTTATTTTACTTATGAGGAAACTGAAACAGGTTAAGTAATGTGCCCAAAGACACACAGGGTAGCAAGTGGCAGAGCTTGAATTTGAACTCGGGAATTCTGGCCCCAGCGTCTACCTTTCCCATAAATATCTATAGAAAGAAAATAGCATATTTTTATTTCTTAAAAGATCGGATGTTTCCAAGTATGTTATATTTGCATTACCTGGAAACTGTTGCCAGATGAGCAATCTGTATTAGATTGGAGACCATTTATTGTTTTAAGTAATCTCTTGTCTTTCCTGCCTTTGTTCCCTATTTTTAGGGTAAAACTTTCCTGGAAAACTGCCATATCTTATTATTTTCTATGTTTCTGACTAAAAACAAACTGAAGGAAAGCAAAGTAATTGCCATAAGTTATACCAAGTCATAGAAACAACTTACTGTATCTGAATGACAGTATCTCTATTCTGTTCCTTGTGCCCCGCTTCTTTTACTAATATTACCATCCACTTAGTTGTCCATACTCAAAAAACATCATTGATTCTCTCTTGTTCTTCACATCTCATCAGTTGTCATGCCTTATTTTCTTTTTAAAAATTTTTTTTTAAGTTTTTATTTTTCAATTAGAGTTGACATTCAGTATCATTTTATATGAGTTTCAGGTGTTTTGCGTCTTTTTAAAAACTTTTTTAAAGGTTTTTATTTTTCAATTAGTGTTGACATTCAGTATTGTTTTATATTAGTTTCAGGTGTTTTGCGTAGTGGTTAGACATTTATATAACTTACAAAGTGATTACCCGGATTACTCTAATACCCACATGGCATTATTTATAAATAATTACAATGTTATTGACTATGTTCTCTAAGCTGTACTTCACATCCCCATGACAATTTTTTATCTACCAATTTGTAATTCTTTTTTTAACTTGAATATTTTTCACATTCACCCACCTTATGTCTGTGCTCCTTTCCCAGTGCATTCACTCTTTTCTTATGTGCAGTATCATTAGCCTTCTAACCAGTTTTCATTCATACATTCACCTACCTGTGCATTTGAAAAATTAATGTGACTTTGATCATTTCATTCTCCTGATGCAGATTCTTCATATTTCCCCATTACTTGCCAAATAAAGCTAATAGTATTTAGCAAAGGGACAGGCCTTGTAGTTCCTCCAGCACCCTCTATTGACAAAGCTTACCACTGCAGTTTTCTTTCCACTAAGAACCAGCTGTTGATGATAATTTTCTCCGTCGTGTGTTTTCCATTTCTGCTCTTGTGTTATTTTTTTTTTCTTTTTACTTAGAGTTTATTCTGCTCTTCCTTTCCTAGCTACTTCAGGTAGAATTTTGAATTTTTTTCTTTTCTCTGCTGAAATCTTCTACCTTTTCATCATAAACACCTTTCCTTCCTCTTACTGAGCATAGTTGTGGTAGCTGCGTTCAAGTCCCTGCCTGATAGAAAATCCCAGCATCTGAGTCATCTCAGAGTTGGCATTTGTTGATTGTTTATTCCCTTGAGAATGGGTTCTCATTTTTCTGGCTCTTCTTTCGTTGAGTAATTCTGGATTGCATCCTAGACATTGTTGAGGCCCTGAGGTCTCGTATTGCTTCAGAGTATTGCTCTGAGAGTTTTAGCAGGCAGTGGATTTGATTAGACTCAGATTGCAGGCTGTCACACCTGCAGCGGGCAGCCGCTCACGTCTCAATTCAGTTCTTCAAACCTTAGTTATAAGCGTTTGTGGTTCTGGGGTCAAAGACTTGAGAAAAGTGGATGCACATATAGGGGTTCTTCTCTACTTCTCCTCTTTATGAGATTCCTCTGCATACCTCGGTGATCCTGGTTGCCCCAAGATGCTCTATTTACCCTGATTCCAGTGACCAAAAAGACAGCAGAGTTTTTTTTCAGGGTTTCAGCCATTACCCTCAGCCTGCCCTTGGATAAAGCTACCAAAGAACAGAAACACTCCGCATGGAAGACTTGTTCATCTTTCAGCTTCCCCATATCGGCCTGCTTTTACTCAGACTCCTGAGTCCTCAGGCAGTTGTTTGTTTTATTTTGTCCAGAGTATGTAGATGTTACTTGCAGGAAGATCAGCTTTTTAAGAGCTCCTTCCTCCCTAAAAGCAGAAACCTCTCTAAAGCCCCCTCTTTCTTCTCTCTCCTGAGTTGATTGCCCCTCTCTTCTTCTCTTCTCTTCTTGCCTGCCTTTCTCGTCCTGCTCTGCTTTCCCTGAAGCTTGCTGCTTTGATCCCTGCTATATTTTAGTGTCATTCTCGGGGGCATTCTTAATTCTGAGTTATTAGAAGATACTTCATTGTAGCTTCCCAGTCCTCATAAGCCCAAGTTTGAAAATCTTGTAACTAAAGGCATAATATTGCCTCATTCATTACAAAAAATCACCACTACTTAATGATGCCTCCCATCATAGACACTGTGCAAAGTGCTTTACATTAGCAATTTCATTTCATCCTCACAATGGTCATTTGAAGTTGGTGATGATGTCTGGTATCTCCACTTTACAGAGACTGGGTTAGCTAAACTATTCAAGGTCAATGAAGTGATAAATGGTAAAGAAATGCAAAACTTCTTGCCTTTTCTACCTGTTTTATTAGTAACAGCTAAATACATGATCCAATTAAGCATTCATGTTAGTTTTATTTAATTTGAAGCCTCAGCACCTTAGAAAATCACCTAGGATGATTTTGCTGACTACCAGGAACTCCGAATCATTGATATGCTTTGGACCAATTTGGTAGACCATCCATATGGACCAGTTTCTTCAGCTTTGTTTAATTTCTGAGGGAGAGATTATGTTAAATTCTCAACTCTACAAAGTGTTCCAAAATAGCATTGTATTCTGATGTCCATTTCAGTAGATAATCTAGTCAGGTATGTCCTAATTTAGAAGTGCCAATTACCTCCATGAGCACACACATAGCCCTGTTAATGGGTTTCTCAGAGGAGTTGTTGCATTTCCACTGGAATTGGTCCTGCGGATGCAGTGCAGCTGCAGACAAGGCATAGGGATTCTCATCAGCTTGTTTGATCCAGAGCTTGGAATTTAAATGTTGGAGGTTTAGTTATTTATATTTAGCTCTGAAGACATAAAATGTGAATAAGTCAGTTATTACAGTTATTACAGTTATTACAGTTTGACGTTTTCAAACTTTTTCTTTCAAAGACCTGTTCAGGTCCCCATTCTCACTTTTCAGTGAAAGCTTTGATTTTTCACTTTTCCTGTTAATTCGAGGCATATTGGAGGCAGAGGCCAAACCAGTCAACATTCGGATGTTAAGTGAATCAATGTTAGATAAAAGTATTTAGAAATATGGCAGCTTACATTAGTTTTGCTTCTGTGTTACAGGATCTTGGAAAAATCATTTTGCTTCTGTTTCTTGGAATTCAAAATATGGAAGCTATGACTTTATAACAATCTGGGAAGAATGTTCATTGAAGTAAAAGTGCTATTCTTAGTGAAATAGTTTTACGTTTGTGTTTAGCATCGAGATGCTCTAGACCTACACCACTGGCTTTAGGACACTTCGTAGCATCAATTTTGAGATACCAGCAGCGATGTCTGTACTCCCATATGTTCCAGCAAAGAGTGTCGGCCTGGACTTCGGTAGCTCTCAAGGGTTTAGATACATTCCCAGGTCTGGTGAGGTCCCCTATGACCTGTTTGTGCATTTAGAGCTATTCAAATTGGTCAAATTACCTTGAGTGAACACATTACACAGCAGAGTCTAGTGTTGTTGTTGTTTTAGCAAGAAAAAAAAAAGTTTAGTTTGGAATCATTTTAGGCTTGTAGAAAAGTTGCAAAAATAGAGTTCCCATAAGCCATTCACCCAGCTTCTCCTAATGTTAACATCTTATGTAACCATAGTACAGATGTCAAGCCAGGGTATTTACACTGGTACAATTTTATTAAGTAAACTACAGACTTTATTTGAATTTCACCAGCTTGTCTACCAGTATTTTTTCTCTCTGTGCTCCAAGATCTAATCCAGGATCTGACATTGCTCTCGGTTATATTTCATTAGCCTCCTTTCATCTATGATGGTTCCTCAGTCTTTCATGATACTCCCGAAGATTATTGGTCAGCTTTTTTATAGGATGTCTCTTAATTTGGGTTTGTCTAATGATTTCTTGTGATTAGGCTGTGGTTGGGTATTTTGGGCAGGAATACCACAAAAGTGTGCTATGTCCCTCTCTGCACCACAGCAGGGAGAATGTAATGTCGCTACGTCTTATTACTGGTGATGCTAACCTTGATTACCTGGTTAAAGTGGTGTCTGTTGGGTGTGTCCACTGTAAAGCTGCAGGTTTTTTCCCCCTCATAATTAACAAATATCTTGGAAGAGAGAATTTGAGAATATACACGCATGTTTTTTCTCCTCAAACTTTCACCATAATTTGGCACCTATCAGTAGACCACCCTGCAGTGGTTATTACTATGGTGTTTGCCTAATGGTGATTTTTCTATTTCTCTCATTCCTTCTACATTTGTTAATTGTAATTCTGAAAAGAAGACCTGTCTCTTCTCCCTATTTTTTTTTAATGGATGCAGTTATTGATATCAGCATAGACTCATAGATGTTTATTCTGTGAGTTATAAATCTAATAGCAGCATTATTTTGTTGTTCAATTTGTTCCAGCTCTGGCCACTGGGAGCTACTTCATATCGGCTTCTGTGTCCGTTTGATATACCCCATCCTTTTTCAAGCACTTTCTCTCTGGCAGGCAGTACAAGGTGCTCTAGGCTCATTTTGTATTTTCTGTCTCAGCTGTGGAATCACCCACTTCTTCATGGAGCCTTGGCTCCTTTTCGTGGTTATTAAATTGATTTTCAACAGAAGTGCCAAGGCAATTTAGTAGGGGAAGAAGTCTTTTCAGCAAATGATTCTGGAACAACTGGATATCTGTATGTGAAGAAAAGGAGTTTGACTCTTACCTCACACCATACTCAAAAATTAACTTGAACTATATCATAAGACCTAAACGTGAAAACTGAAACCACAAAATTTCCAGAAAAGAGCATAGGAAGAAAATCTTTGCAACCTTGGAGTAGGCAGAGATTTCTTAGAAGAACACAGAAAGCATGAACTATAAAAGAATAAAAGGATAAATTGGAATTCATCAAAATGAAAAACTTCTGTTCTTCAAAAGCTTCGATTAAGAAAATGAAAAAAAATCTACATTTTGAAAAATTTATTTACAATACATGTATCTAACAAAAGACTTTTATCCACAAATATAAAGAATCTTACAATTCAATAGTAAGACAGAAAACCCAATTTTAAAAATGAGCAAATCTTTAAACAGACATTTCCCCGAGGAAGATATATAAAATGGCCAATAAGCACATATAGAGATGTTCAACATCGTTAGTCTTCAGAGCAATGCATACCACTAATATGGATAAGATGAGCTGGCCCTGATGCCAGGTAGTTGGGGTTCTCATACGTCGTTAACTGGAATGCAGAATGACACAACACTTTGGGAAAGACATTTTTTTCTCATCGAGTAAGATGTACCTTTAACCATATAACCAAGCAAGTCAGTAGCATAAGTTCACAAAAAAAGATTTGCACTCTAATGCCTAAACCAGCTTTATTACAATAAGCCAAAACTGGATGCTGCCCAAATGAGCATGAAGAGATGAATGGGTACACCAACCCTGGTGTATCCATATGATAGACTACCACTTAGAAATAAGAAACAAATTATTGATGCAGGCAACAACATGGATGAATCTCAGAAACATTGTACTGAGGAAAAGGAACAGATTGAAAAGCGCATATTCTTTATGATTCAATATATAGGACATTCTAGGACAGGTAAAACTAATACTTGTAGTGACAGGAAGCAGATCAGTGGCTACCCAGAAGTAGACTGCAAGGTTGAGATTTACTGGCTCAATGCCTAGTACTGTTGGAGGCTCACCAAGTTTCGCTGTCCCCATTAGTCTTCCCAGATGTTGTGATCATCCTTTGATTTTCTTAATTTTGTCCTTCTGTTTGTTTTCAGGTGGATCTATCTTAATGACCAGAATTTATGCATCCCTGCCAGTTCCTCTTTTGTTTATGGAGCTGTACCGATAGGAGCCAGTATTTATGTTATCGGAGATCTTGATACAGGTAAGAATGTTATGGCGACTTTGTTGGAACAGTTTCCTAGTGATTCCAAGGCATGTTGTCTCACCTTTGCTTATTCTCATGGTTTAGGTACCAATTACGACTATGTGCGTGAATTTAAAAGAAGCACAGGCACCTGGCACCACACTAAACCACTCCTTCCATCTGACCTTCGCCGCACCGGGTGTGCAGCCTTACGTATTGCAAATTGCAAGCTTTTCCGCCTGCAGCTTCAGCAAGGCTTATTCCGTATCCGTGTTCATTCACCTTGAAGAGGAAGCAGAGCAGAAGCAGAGCTTCTGACCATGTGCACCATAACATGGCTTTATGTGAGGGGAACAGAGATGGCAGCCGAAACTTGCTCCGTGTGCCGGGCTTTGTATGGTAACTCTAGTAGTTTTATAATGCTTAGAAGCTTGAGCTTCAGCTCTTGTTTGGGAGAACATGTAACTGTTGAAAAACTACCTGGGAGGAATCAGTCCTCCAGTTAGATATGTCTATAGACAAATGGAGGCTAGTAAATGTCAAAAGGAAGAGAGACGTGGGAATTGGTATAATGTAAAATATTGAAGTTAAAATACTAAGGTGCATTTTCCCTGAAGGGAACTCATTTCTGACTGCTAACATGCACCTGGCTTTGGTAAACAAACAAAAATTCGTATATGCAAATCAACATATCCAAACATACCAAGACTGCTTTTCTACTGCACTTGGAAGGAAATATGCCTAACCATGCCCAACAAATTAAGGTTTGTGCCTAAAATATTAGATTGGACTGTATGCCAGCTAGTCTCCATTTACTACTAGTACTCTGTGCTGATAATCTTTTTAAAACTATATTACGATTAATTGAAACTAAGATAAAATTTCTATTTGATGACATTCTATCTTAGTATGTAAAAACTCAATGAATAAATGAGTCAGGTTGCAGCCCTCATGTGAATTCAAGGGAAGTTGCTAACTTCTGTGTTAATGTAGATTAAGGTACGTCTTGCCATCATTTCTGGGGTAGTACTCTTGGAGTTGTGAAGGATCTCATGCAGCGCCACTCTTCCTTTTCAGTCAGAACCATTTTATAAATATGAGGATATTAGCGAGTAGGAGATTTTATAAAAGAAAGACCTGAGTCAGACAAATAAAGGTCTGTTGTGACTAAAAACAAAACAAAAACAAACTGTCCAGACAAAATATAAAGGGATCAAAAACTTTTAAAAATAATCTGTCTGAAAGCACACAAAGTCTTGTTTACTACTGTTTAGGATTTGAAAACTTGTCTTAGAATGCGAACGTGTTAAGAATCTAGTCTTTGTAGTAGAATTTTCTCAGTGCTGTTCACTAGTAAGAGTTTTAGACAAATTACAAGTAAAGTTTGGCCGGTAGAATAAACTACCTCAACTTAATTTCATTCTTTTCATAGTAGAGCAAATTAATCTTTTCCTCCTTTCCTGCCTTTCACTCCCATGCCAACCCAATCTACTCCACTTCCTATTGGGGGAAAATAAGTCTGTCATTAGTAGCATTTATCTTGTGAGATATTTTCCATTTGAAGTATACCACCTTAGTGTGAAATCAGGGACTTCAAAGTGCTTGATTACTTCATAATTTGAATTTTATGCAATATCAGATTTCTAATCAATTTAGTATAGAATTCTTCATTTTTAATTGTTTTCTACAGCTTTCTTTCTCTTAGAATATGGCTCTGAGAAGCAACGTTTTGTCGTAATGATTAATGTATAAGTGTATCCTTTGGTTGTAAATTTTGAAAACAGGAATTTCTTCTAGAAACTTCTTCTATGGAATGTTTGCATGCTGTTAACATGCATATGAAATGTCACTTCTGTTTTCCCACCATGAACAGAAAAGGGGGTGAGCAGTTTTTTTGTTTGTTCGTTTGTTTACACCCAGTAGAAGTCAACACAGTGCTAGAAAAGTTGCTGAAAGGAGCCTTGCCATGGGGGTTCTAAAGAATGTTGTCTGTGGCATGTTCACTCGCTATTCTGGCAGAAGATTTTGGTAAAAGAAGGTATGAGGTTTTTATCTTCTCTATCAGAGGCACTAGGCCAGATTTGCCCCACATTCATGTAACACAATCAACTTTGATCTGTAAATCAAAGCGGGCCTTTTTTCTTTGTATCTTGTACCAGTCAGCTGTTGTCTGCACACTTTCCCAAAGATACTTTGGATATCTTTTAATCAAAGCAAGCTATGTGGCCACCTCAAAGAAAGAAACTTTGGTTTTTGTGGGTTTTTGTTGTTGTTTTTTTTTTTACAATTAGATATTAGTTTTAGAGAAAGCAAGTTGTTGAAAAAGTAAATTTTCTTTAGTAAAATATCTTGTGCAGACATAGCCTTGGTATTCAGAAGCTGCAGTTGGGGTACATTAAAGTAGCAACTAATTTCTTATTAAAGCTATGACAATCATCTATTCTCCTTTTTTTTTTTAATTTCTGAAGTTGAAAATTCTTCCCAGTCTACACCAGGCCTTTTCAAGGAGACAGTTCATTGTTTAGGAATGAATGGGTCCCTACTGCAATATTATCAGTGCCTGCAGTACTTGGTCAATTCATTTTATAAAGTAGTGTTTTGTTTTTTTTTTAATTCAGTTTATTGACACTGTAGCTGCAGAAATTAGGAAATTTTTTTTAAATAAATTTGCCACATAATATGGGATGCAATAACCAACAAAAGCTGCTAAGTGCCAAACTTATGTTACTATATATAAATTATAAAAATATTATGTTGAAGTATAGGGATGTATTTAATGTTATTGTGTCCCAAAATTAATTGTGACTTTTTTTGTAAATTAGTTATTTCAGTACTTTGAAATAAATTTTAACTCATTTCATGCAGGTTTGTGTTTTAACATTCCACTAATGCCTTGAAACATCTTTTCTTGATAAATTTTTGATACTTCTTTTTCCATAAGGCACTTTTACCAGGTGTATGTTGGAATTGGTGGCTGAGGATAGATCTTAACATTTTTAATATAACATCTTTGGGGGAAGTGCAATTTATTTTCATTATTCCACCACAGGAAGGAAAGTTGTCTCAGGTTAGAGTAAGTGAATAGTTAAAGGATCTCTCCTATGCTACAGTCTAAAGTCGGTTTGTTTGCTTGTTTTTGTTTAACACATCCAAATGTAGATTTTTCAAAGATTTAAGTATTTAAAATGAAGTTTTTTATTTTTTTGTGATAATGTTAAAGTGAGGGAAAAGTGTGATTGAAATGTGTGTGTGTGTGTGTGTGTGTGTGTGTGTTTGCGCGTGTGCGATGTGACTTGGTAAGTCTGTATATGTTTACTTTTTGAATTGTAGTTCCAAACTACATATATTACTGTCTCCTGGTGCTTCAGATAAATTCTTGAGCCTGTGGCCCTTCAGTTTATACTACTGTGTTAAACTCATGTTGAGTTTAAATATTTAATATATTTGTAGTTTGTAGTTAAGTTTTACTTGGTGTTTGCATTTCTTTGCTTTAGTGGGATTATTACCAACCAGTGGTTGGTATGCTATAAAGATTTGGCCTGAGAAATTTCTAAACTTATTGTTTATTTCATTAATTCATTATTTTGCTGTGAGGAGTTGATAACTAACAGTAGGCTTTTTTCGAACTGTAACAACCAAAAAAGAACATTTGGGGGATGTTGGACAGCACGTAGTTTGTTATATTGCACTACCACTTTAATGCTGGCACTTTCTTCAGTGGTGCTTTAGAAGTGCCTTTTTTTTATCATTTGTAAGTAGAGGAGAGGTTCCCTAGGCAGTGTACAGGAAATAACATTCTTTATATTGACATGGTAAAGATAAGGCTGTCTTTGCTATGGCACCTCAGTTACTCATGGCAGTACGTGAGGTTTTTAGAGAAATATGTTAGCTGCCTTGGTCCATTGGGGTTTGATTTGGTGCGTTCCTACTTCAGCGTACCAAACCAGGGATCCCAAAAAGTTTTCCAAGGAGTGCTAGAAACACTGCAGTATTAGAATGTTAGCTTTCTTCATTCAAGAGGAGGCCTCCTGTAGTCAGATGAAGAAAACATTTGATTATCTGGGGGAAAGAATGAGGTGGCACTTTCATTGCATCGAGTTAAAAAGTTCTGGGACCCCCTCAAAAAGCACCAGTGGAAGGGAAGGGGGAGGCTGCTCTCATTCAGTGGCTGCCCCTTGAGCCTGTGAGCCTTGGGGAGCCGGTGCAAGGAGACTCTGGTACAGAAAAGCCTGCCCTGGGTTTAATCAACAAACGTTTATTGAGTGCCTACTAAGAATTCTGCTTAGATCTCTGGGGAGCTTAACAGTGAGGCAGATGTAATACTGTCCTCCTTCTAGATTGTAAACTCCTTGTGGGCAGAGTTCCTACCTTAGTCATCTGCTAATCCCAGTGTCTAGCACACAGTAGACAGTCAGTAAATGTTTGATGAGTGAATATGGTATGCTTGTGATCAAAGTGATGTTCTTCACAGCACTGAAAAGTACTCTCTGAGAGTGACTTATCTTGCTGGATTTTGAAGAGAAACTTTGTACACAGATGAGCTGGCCTCATAATAAAGAGTGGGAAACTAGCACAGAATTTAAAATGCAAAGTGCCTGACATATGTGACATAGAACTCTGTGGTCTCCATATGTTCTATAGGATTTTTAAGACCCTGTGCTCAGCACATCTACTAACATTTATCACATTTACTTTTGGGTTTTATTTATTGCTTTTTATATGGGGCTCAAAATCTTTTCCAGAATGTTCTCTTTGATGCTCACATCTCTGTGATGGTGCAGTGCTCTCCACTGGACAGAGAGCAGTCTGTGAGGCCCAGTAGATGCAGCTTCCTTCCCCACTGCAGATGTGAGTAGAAACCAAAAGCAGAATCCAGGCCTTTGGATTATCGTTTTAACCATTCAGCCTATTAGACTATCATTTAATTTTCTAGGCATACAAGGATTTTTGTAATAATACAATCATCATTTGTGGTACAACTTAAACCCCTAAATATATTTTTTGCAAGTTGCACAGATATAAGCTGAAAGATCTTTGGTTTTCTTTGTCGATTAAGTATAGAAATTTTAGAATTAAAAAAAAATCATAAGAATAAAAGTAATAAGTGTTTGTATGAAAGAGAAACTGTTGTTATGTTAAAGAGCTAAAGCTTCATTTATACTTCCCTTTCTTGCCACATGTAATCAGTGAGGGGCAAGAAATTGTCTTACAATGTTGAAGAAAGTGTTTTGCTAGCTTTTTAGTAATCCCTGCAGTTTTCGTTAGAGCTGATTCAGAAATCATAGAAATTTGTGGTGTAAAGAAGAGGAGTGACCCCTTGCTCATAGCTGAGGAGAACATGAACTCAGGTTGAGTTTGTCCTGCCTACTGGCAGTGAAATCTCAGTAGTATTCAACTATAGACATTTTTTTTTTTTTTTTTTTTTTTGGCAAGCCAGCTGGTAACTTTTTAAATGTTTTGCATTTTTTAGAAGTAAGTCTGTTATTATTTTAATTTTAAACATATCAACTCTGTCTCATTGAAAAGTTTCATTTTTGTTAAATCTGAGGAGCTCAGTTATGACTGTATTCTTGGTCTGATACGTACCGTTTAGGGAAGTTTGATGTTTTTTAATTCAATCATTGAAGTTCTCTAAGTGCTTGGATTTTTAAACTTCTTCCTTTTCGAACATCTAATAACAAACTCTTAATCAAATATCTAAAACAGCATTGCATAATTATCCAGCGACAAATGTCTGTTGCCTTCTCTTTTTTATTTTGGGGCAAAAACTAATCTTTTTAAATTGCTTCTCCCCTGAAATTTGGGCTAATTATAATTTTTGACATTAATGTCCTTGCAGCTTAACAAAGTTGTTGTAAATTCTTAAATCACTGTGATGTGAATTAGAGAAGTTCTGAGTAGGAGGAGGACAGCCCACAGAGTCTGCTACACACTGCATAAGACGAGCTGGAGGAACACGAGCTGATTAATAGGACCTGAATAAATGGCCACTTCAGATAATTCAGACCCCAAGTTGATGTAGGTTTATCTTGCTTTCTGGTTGGTGAATTATATTTATTAGAACTTCACTTTTAGCATTTCATTTCAAATCATAGGTTTTTAAGTACTTTATTCTATTGCTCTTATTCATCAATTACAAAAAAAGTATATCTTAGAACTTTGAGTTATATTTTTTTCAAGCTAAACTAGTGAACTTGGTTCAAATATGACTATATGTAGCTTGCTTTATAATATTTCCTGTTTAATTGGATGAGAATTACATGCACTTATTCCCTTGTTCTTTGTGTTTATAGGAAAAACTCTGTTCTCGACTACCTCATTATGTAGTGTTGTGCTTGATCCCCTGCCAATTTAGAAGAATTCAACACATTCTGTCCTTTAACAAAAGCCTGGAAGCAAGCAGTAAGCGGCCTTGAGGAATACAATTCTCTAAGGCGTATTTTCAAATTTTTTTTAATAGGCACTTTTAATCAGGGGAACAATAATTCTCCTAGAGCTGCTGCAAAATGATTACTTGAAACTCAACTTGAACTTTAAAGAGTCTTTAAAAGACTATGTTTTCATAACGTAGAAAAGTAGTATATTTAGACCCCACTGCTATGTAAAACAGAGAGCTTAATTTCCATCCTTGTTAGGATCAGACAGGAAATTTTGCTATGGGCAGTTTGACCCAGTGTTTGTAATTTAGACGCTTGGGGCTACTATTTTCATTTTCTATAAGGTGCTATCGTGAGCAGTTTAAGGATCTATTTAAGTGTATTTTCATGAATTTATTTCCCAAGAATCTTTTGTTTTGATGAAAATATTTGATGAATCTAGGCTCATTACTAGAGTCTACTTCCCTTTTAGTTCTGATAATCTGAGATTTTCAAATGAAACTCTGAAAGGGTTTCCTAAGTGCATGGTTGAGGTGGGAACAGCATAGAAGTGCATTATACTTAAAATCGCAAGTAATCAGATTTGTTCTGTGTCAGTGGAATGTCCCCACCTTTCTCCTGTATGTGCCTTCTCCATGTGGCACATGTGGGCTCTGCCTCCCTAGCATCTGTCAACTTACCTGGTCGGTAAGTTCAGGGGAGCTGTGAGGCCCATCGAGTAGACAGACCATCCCTTCCAGGTGTGATTTCTTATAGGAATTACCCACTATCCCTAGCATCCAGAAGAGTTATGCTCATTCCTGAGAACAGCATACTAGGAATAATTTATGTACCAGGTAACACCTAAAAACTTAACCATCCTTATGTGTTAATAAGATGTCGTTTTTATCCTTGTGCTTTTTAGAGGGCTTTTTAAAGGG
Source organism: Pteropus alecto (assembly GCF_000325575.1). NCBI lineage: Eukaryota > Metazoa > Chordata > Mammalia > Chiroptera > Pteropodidae > Pteropus > Pteropus alecto. Next base: position 817,276 of record NW_006434825.1, on the reverse strand, counting down.
TTCGCTCCTGGCAGTAGAATGACAGAGATTCTCCTCAGATGACAGCAGGACAGTACCATGTGGATCTGGCAGCAGGCAGTGAGACATTTCCTTAAGTGGTTCCCAAGAGAACCAAGGCTTATTGCTTAAAGCCCCAACCCGTATTTTAATTATTATGAGGAAAACATCTGTAAACATTTGATGTACTTTCCCGAGCAAACCTAGTGGTTATAAGCATGTGTGGGCTTGTGGTACCAGGTGCATGTGGGTTTTAAAAGACTTCCACCGCTGTCGGCTTTGTGACCTTCAGAAGCCCTTTAACCACGAAGCTCAGTTTCCTACTTGTGGAAGCTGGATAATGGATATTTGTTTACCTCTTAGGGAGGCCGTAAGGATTCAGTGAAGTGATGGTGAGAACTTGGGCTAGCTGGTGCCTTGCACACAAATAGTGGTGGTGGTTATAGCCTTAGAGGGCTGTTAATTGCCACTCGTCTCAGCCTCTAGTCATTGATTATGGCAGCTACTGTCGGGTAGAGGCTGCTCTGCGGTCAATATCCCTGGCCTTCATGCTTTCTTCAGTCTTGTGTCTGCTGCCACACGATATACAAGTAAATGTACATTTGTGTCAATAACATTATTTACTTTCTGGACCTATGCCACCACTCTCCTTCTACTTCTCTAAAATTTAAATTTAAGGTGATTCGGATGGCTGAAACATCCCAAAACATGTGTTTAGAATAGTTATAAATAACCCTCAATTCAGAGTTTGGCTAATGAAGCCCTCTAATAGTACTTAACACTGTTTACCAAAGTTGGAATTTTTTCCCCTAAAATATCAAAAGTAGTAAGTAGACTGTACTGGTCAAATAAACTGGATATTTTCTAGATCTCTGTTTGAGATCAGTAGATCTAAACTCTGCTTTCTTAACTTGGATGCAATGCGATGTAAAACTTAAAAACAAGCAAACAAACGAAATTTGTTACTAGTGCTCGTGTGTGTGCACACGCACGCAAAACTTTTGCACCTTCAAATAAAGAAGGGTTATTTAACAAAGTGATACAAAAATGAACTACTTGATGCTTCTATAATATCACTTCCTTTCCGGTTTAGATTATGAGACTGGTAGATTGATTACTCTGTGATATGCCCTGTTTATCTTTATTTCAATAAGACATTTGATAGTCATTCTTGTTATCTTTGTAAACTAGAAAAGGAAGTAGAAAGAGGGTTGAAAGGGCTGAGAAATAGATTGAAGAGCCACACCCAAGAATAGATCCTTGTCAACATGGACTGAGGTATTCTAACAGTTTTCGAGCTTAACATTTTTATTAGTCACTTGTATAAAAAAAATCAAAGGCAGAGAAAAGTGCTGGGAGGGATTAAGTGTTGGGTGTTAGGGTCTGCAGTGCTCTTTACAGTCAATTAAGATGACTGAACATAAAGTCTTCTGTTTAGGTCCAGAAAAGATGGTTCCTAATTGAAGAAGAAGAAAAGCGGGAGGGGGATCATTGATAATTTGAACATAAACCAACTGTTTTAAAAAAGTCATAGCACATGTGTGAGAAGAGGTGTGCTAGCTAGAAAAGTCTGTTCTGCTACTTCCATCCATGCATGTGCTGCATTGCTAGGCCTCTGGACCACTGCATTTAGTTGCCAGTTCCAGGCACCACAGTTTGAGAGACCAGAGTAAGTCTGGAGGCTACCCAAAGGATGACAGCTTGAGTGGCAGGCCTGCTAGAAGCTGTAGCAGGAACCTCTGAAGGCCTGAGGCTCTGGCCTGTGGAGAAGCCTTTAGAATGAGCAGATGAGTGAGCTCCAGAGTGCCTGGCTCAGGCCAACAGGCAGAAACTATAGAGACAGAATTTTTTGGACAGTTATAGCACTTTCAAATAGAATTACCCTGTGATAAAATGAATGCCTTCTGTGGTCCTGAGCGCTCGTCTCTGAAAGCACTCTCACGGGCGACTCCCTACAGCTGTGACTAGGTCAGTGAGAGCATTCATGCATTGTGGCAGGCTATTCATTATGATCTCCAGAGCTCCTTGTAGACAAGAGGTTTGTGAACATTTTAATAAAAAAGAAAAAATAATAATGTTTGTACTTTAACTTTTACATTATTTTTGAGGAGGAGAGTCTTTTCCTTTATCCTATACTCTCTCCCATTCTTTCCTCCCCTCCTTTCCTCTCTCCTGGCCACTAGTTCACGGTCTCTTGATTGCGGCCATGGCCAACAGCGACAACCACCTTCAGCAGAACTTTCGGAACTCTATTTCTAGAGATTCCCTAAAACCGCATTGTCACTAGAACAGTGATTCTTGCTTTTTATATACTTATTGTTTTAAATCTCTTAGTACCTCTGTAGATTTAAGGAAGCTTATAAGTAAAAATCGTATCCTATCCTTTGAGAAGAACTTCTCAAGGACTTGATTCCTCTCATGGTTTGTCTGTCCCTCCTCTGTGAAGGCCCACTGGAGCCTACTCCCAGGTAAGGAGGGAGAGGAAGGGCACCGCCACTGCATGTCTCTTCCTGACCCCACCTGCTTTACGAAAGATGTGCCCTAAACAGGCAACAAGCGTAAGCTGGGATGGGCACCCCAGTCCTCAGGAGGGAGCCGTCTGTGTTTCTCTTACTTTTGTGTATGTGTTTTCTCCCTGTTTCCTAGTCGTCTTTACTTATTAATAATCTTTTGTTTGAACCAGCGTTGTTTTTCCTCCCCGTGTCCTATCGTGGCCACTCAAAGATACCGCTACTAGGTGGACTCTGAGAAAACGGGCCCTTCCCACAGCTGGCACTGCTTCCTGTGCCAGTTTAGGGACTTTAGTCAAGGTGGAAGAGGTTATTTCGGTAATGTTTTTAAGAGTACTCTTTTTACACACTTTTCTTGGCAGTCGCATTCCCACCTTGCCCTCTGTTCCTCATCCCATACCTCTCCCAGCTTGGTTTTATAACTGCTTGAATTATGTATTCAAAAAAAAAAAATTAAAAAAAAAAAGCTTAGTTTCCCAAACCCTTAGCCTAACAATATGTGTCGGAAAGGCATTCTTCTGAGAGTCCCTGACCTGGGCTTCGTGACTAGCACTTTCCACAGCCAGCACGCCCTGGCTGCAAGAGAGCCAGACTCGTGACCCAGGCCCGGGGTAGCTTCCCAGAGTCTGCACTGCTCTGCTCCTCTTAGGTGAGAACCCGGGAGGCCTAGAGCCTCTCCCCATCTGAGGTATCGCCAACGACATATCTGTGGCTCCTTAAGCGACTGTAGACTAGAAGAGCTTCCTTGGGGCCCAGGTCGGCCTCACCTTCCGCCTACCCCGGAAGCCCTCAGGGCTCCAGATGCTACACGTACTACCTCAGCGCCAGCCAGCAGGCACTGTGCAGGCAAGTCCTCCGAGTGAGGTGCCCGGAAACTGGCATAAACAAGCTGTCCTGTGGCCGCTTGCCGGCCTGTGCGGGTGTCCTCATGTGGGGTCTGTGCTGCACCGTGCTAGCTGGCATTTGGTAGAGCAGAGTAGGCCGTTGTTTCCTTTTCTGTTCTTTAGCTCTGATTGAAAAGCACTCCAAACCGTGTATAGAATAAGAAATTAAAATTGCTTGTTTACAGTAAAAGAGAGACCTTTTCATATTTTTTTCTAAAGGATTTTTGCTTCAGAAGAAATTCCAGAAAATAAATTTGTTATTATTAATCTAACATATGCGCATCGAATTTAACTCTTTTGCTTTGTAAAAAATGATGGAGGCTCTAGTAAATGGGACAAAGGGGTATGGTCAGCTTAAGAACAAACCTTCAGTTTCTGTGGGTTTATAGCATTGTCTGCCTATGTGAGACCTCAAAATGCAAGTTCTACATGAAAACAGCGATCACCCAAAATCCATGGGGTAGATAATTTTATGGCGAGAAATGTGTCCAAGTGGTCTCAAGTTGAGAGAAGCACAGGCTATTTAGCAAAACTTGCTTAGTAACTAGTTGGTGGATTTTTCTGCCGATGGGACCATTTCATTTTGACTCATTTGTAACACAGCTTTTGTTCAGTTCCTCACCCTGTACCCTTCCAAGTCACCAGTGACATAGTGATACTCATTTTGTTTTTAATCTTACCATTCATGAATTGCGACAATCAAAAAAATAAGTGTGGCTTCGGTAGAAATTTCGAACAACCATTGCAGCCAGTTCTGCAGTATATATTAATAGAACTCTGCATGATCAGCTGATTTAACAAAAGTACCTCCCTTCTCTACCCATTCGCTCCCATCCTCATCAGAAGCTGTATTGCAGAAGCACCTCACGCAGGCTCTGGCGGACTAAATTTTTATCACTGTGTTCCTGGTGACAAAGATGTTTGTATCCATCTGTAAATGAGATCCATCTATAACTCATAAACATGTAGATCCGTTTGTTTTCTACCACTGATGTAGGTCTTCTGCTACGAGAGGAAATGTCAAGGGAATTCCTTAAAACAGGGTTGAGAATTCATTCTGACTCCCGCACTCAGGGCCGGTCTTCACCGTAGGCCCTGGTGCAGTAGAATGGCCAGTGTCGCTCCTATTGGCTGATGCCTGTGTGGTACCAGGTGCCAGATAAGTGACAGTCACTCTTTTCAAGAACCAGTTTTTAGCACACTCTTGATTTGTCATTTTGTTGCTTTTAATACCATAAGGAAAATTTTATAAATATCATATAAATGCCAAATTGCCAAAATACCATGTCAAAATTTATCATGTTAAACACAAATCTTTGTTTAATGAGCCTATCTATATTTTCTGACATGGTACATACAAAATAGTTTTTAATTTAAATCCTGCAGCTTTTATCATCTAGTAAGAGTCCAAGTTGAGAAGTCTACTTAAGCATGTATTCAGATTAGGTTGTATTGTGTGTGATAAAGTATCCTGATCTTTAAAGAAATATCTACTACTGAAAAACAGGGATTTGCAATGAAAAATGCAAGACATTATGAAAGACATTATACAGAGAGTTCAAAATATTTGAAGTACCAGGAAGTTGCAACTTACAAAATTGTACTCCCCAAATTCAGTAGTGTAGTAGAGAAATTGTGTTAATGTGATTACATTGAAATGTCATGTCTCAAATGTCCTGTGGTCCAAATGTATTTGTTCTGTGGAGCAATTTTCTGTTTCTTTGCCGGTATGAAATTTAGCAAAGTCAAAGTAATTTTGAATTAGTAACCTTTCTTACAGAGTTGCTTTATGGTTTACAAGTAATACTGACACAAAAGGATATGTTAACTTTCTTAAATCAAGTAGCATGCACTTTGTTTACATGCTTCAGTTTATTGTGGGGTGACGGGGCGTCGATCCCCTTCCGTGAGCACAGGGCTTGTGCTTTGGGAACATATTGCAATTGTGCTGTTCTCTTGTACCAAGGATCAGTGAAAGTGTTTTTATCTTTTCTATGTAGTTTGTATTGACTGGATTTTATAATTGTAAGAAAACAGACAGAGAGTGTTGTATTTTGATCTGAAATTTGTGTACGGTAAAGTAATTTTGTGTTAGGTATTGGAAGTTCATTTAAAACTTGAAATATTTTCTAGAAGGGTACTGAACAAAATGAATTGTCTTAAAGCTGTTTAACCTAATAAAACAATTTGATGAGGAAGGCATTCTGATTGGTTCTAATTTTTACAGTGGTTCCTGCTAAATTAGCATTATCATTACGGCTTGACTTGATTTATGAATGGAATATTGTCTCTTTTACGCCACCGCTTAAGTGGTTTGGGTGTCAGCAACCCGGATCCTGGCTCCTGATATGCTAGGATAAACTCCTTGGCAGCCATACTGGGCAGTCACTGCCTCAGTGTCTTCCAGCCCTATCAGAGTAAGTCTCCACGCTCTCTTCCTCCCAAAATGGTTTTGAATTTCCTTTCCTCAGAAGAGAAAAAGAAATTAGACTTAAGAGCAATAGAGGACCTTAATGTGAAGGGTGTAGTTATATATTGAAGAATTCTATCTGTGCAAAATAGAATTTTGTATCATTTCCTCTTGCTACCATAGTGAAAAACGATAAACCTGCAAAGACAGTAGTGCTAAAAAAATAATGTCAAAGGCAGAGCCCCACTGAAGGTAAGGGGCAAAGAGCTTAGAGACTCTACTAGTAATGTGATACTTTACATAAGCAAAGTCTGCTGGAATCACTCCTGAAATCACATGAAGAGAGGAAGAAATGGGATATTCATCTTCAGTCATATAGCAGGGCATGATGGAGGTTTGGAAGTCGGTTTTAATTTTTTTCTACCTTCCATGGCAAGAAGGTTATAAGGTCTGCAAGCCTTTTTATTTTGGGGGAGCGAGAAGGTTGCTGTGGAACACTTTCTTTTAACAAAGTCTTAGTGAGAAACCCGTGCCCAAGACGGCTGGAAGCAGAAGGCCATGGTTGGAGCTGTCAGAGCCTGAAGCTCCGCCCAGTGACGCCCAGGCCTCCCACCAGCAGCCCCGAGGAGGCCTGGCTGTGCCCACCCACCCGCCGGGAAACCGTGGCAGCCCGCCCCCCCCAGTGCCTGCGTTTCTTGTCTCTGGATTCCTTGTCTGGAGGGCGAAGGCAGTAATTCCTCATTATGTGAAACCAGTGCTTTCACACTAGGATGGCTACAGCAATATGATAGTACAAGAATATAATATAACAACAACAATAATAATAGAACAACAGAAAATAAATGTTGCCGAGGATGTGGAGTAATTGGAACCCCCATACATTGCTGTTGGGAATGTAAAATGGTGCAGCCACTGTGGAAATCCATTCGGTGGCTCCTCAAGTTAAACATAGTCACCACGTGACCCAGCGATTCCAGTCCTAGGTGTACATACAAAAGAAAAATGAAAATAGACTCAAATAGTGGTACACGAACATTCATAGCAGTACTGTTCACATTGGCCAAAATGTGGAAACAACCCTGTAAATAAATACCTGCCGATGGATAAATGGACACACAAAACACGGTCTGTTCACACAAATGAATATCATTCATTCACAAAAAGGAAGGAAGTGCTGACACGTGCTACAACATGGATGAACCCTGAAAACATGCTGAGTGAAAGAAGCCAAACACAAAGGGTCACATATTGTAGGAATCCATCTATATGAAATGTCCAGAACAGGCAACAGAAAGTATGTGAGTAATCGCCAGGGCCCGAGCGGGGGGAGGGATGGGGAGTGGCTGCTGACGAGCCCAGGGTCTCCTTTGGGGTGATGAAATGATGCTTGCACAACATTGTGAATGTAGTAAATGCCACCAAATTGTACACCTATGAATGGTTTGTGTTATGGAGTGTTGTTTATCTCAACAATAAAAAGAGGGATAGAACGTAGGGAGCAAATAGAAAAGATCAACACTCCAGATGCTTTGTGGTTTGGGAGGATTGAGGAAATGGGGAATCCTTTTTCATATCCCAAGTGTGTGTACCATAGATGGCATGGCCTGGGAGAGGGCCACATGTCTGGTAAGTGCCAGGAGGTGGCTGTCGGCATCGGCTGCCTGTGTGTATGTCAGCCAGTGTTTGGGGGTCTGGAGGTCTCCTCCATACTATCAGGAAATTGAAGGAGCCTTTTGAACTACTTTTCTAAATTAGATTCTAGAGGACCCAGCCTACCAGGCCCACGCCAGACCACTGGGTTCAAATCCAGTCTCTACCACCAACTTGTCCTTTGTCTAGTTCCGTGGCCACAGGTTAGTGGTGACAACTAAATGAGCTGCCATGAGGTACCAAGAACCGTGGCCGGCACACCTTAAGACCTTGTGCTGATTATTAAGCTTTTGTCTCTTAGCTCCATCAGTGCCTCTAGTTATAAACAGGGCTGAAGGGAGCCACGTTTTGCATGTCGTCGCCACTGTCCAGCTCCCTGCTGCTTCTCCAGTGGCAGTCACAGCCTCCTCCTCTCCATCCCAGAGCTGGCGGAGCAGCAAGATCCCTTGCCCGTTTGCACTGCTCAAGAACCATAGCCACTCCTAAATTGTTTGTAGGACAAGGCTCCTCCAAGCTGGAGTCAGGTGCTGAGAGAATTCCCAGCCTGGAAATCTTACCGTAAGGGTGGGTGTATTTTTATCCAGCAGGATATACTTATCAGCTGTGGCCAGGAAAGGGGAAACTGACTAACAATTCCAGGCTGGCCAGATTCTCCAGCTGCCGTAGTTGCTGTTTGCCCAATGCAACTGTAAGGCAGGGAGCAAGGGAGGAGGAAGAGGGGGTGTCATCTGCCTGGGGTGTTGGCTTCCTTTAGCTGTCTTTCCTGCTGTCCTGTCTAACGCTTCACATCCTAGGCCCCACGGTGGGTCCTTTGCTGCTAGTTGTCGTCGTCATCACAACATTCCTACGAGATCATTTTGACCCTCACTTAACAGATAAGAAAAGCACAAGCCATTAAGTCACTTGCTCTAAGTCACTTGGCTAGTCTAAGGCAGAGCTGGGAATTTGACCCAAGTCTGTCTGATACCTGGGCCTGCGTTGTTTCTACAACTGTTTTTTCACTTTTATGCCATCTCTTTGTGTCATTAGACACAATGTGGTGGGACCAGCACTAACAGAGTTTCCTCTGCTCTGATGGGTCCCAACAGCACCCAGCCCTGGAGGCATGGCCAGAGGAGCCACCTGTGCTTGGGGACCTCCCTTTAAGCATTCTCTGCAGGAAAAAAAAAAATCTTCAGATGCTTTAACCCCTTAAAAGATGGACTGATTCCCCCTTCTATCCCTCCCCCCCGCCATACAGTGAATCTGTGATATAGCATGGCGAAAGACAACTGCAGATGTAATTAAGGATCTTGAGATGGGAAGATTATCCTGGATCATCCGGGCAGACCCAGCGTCATCACAAGGATCTTTATAAGGGAGGCAGAAAGATTAAAGAAAAGATGTGACAACAGAAGCAGAGGTTAAGGTGATACAGGGCACAGGTCAAGGAATATGAGTTGGCCTCTAGAAGTTGGAAGAGGCAAGGAAACGGATCCTCCCTTGGAGCCTCCAAAAGGAAGACAGCCCAGCCGACTGACACCGTGGTTTTAGCCCAGCGTAACCCATGTTGGCCTTCTGACCTCCAGAACTATAAGATAATAAATTTGTGTTATTTTAAGCCACTCAGTTTATGGTAATGTGTTACAGCAGTCATAGGAAACTCATACAACCCTACCCTGTAACATATAACAATATATGTTATTTTTATATGCAGCAGTTTGAATTCAATTAGTCTTCGAGAGCCCAGGAATAGGACCCAGGTGGCCCTGATGTGCATCCAGAGCTGAGAATCATCCATAGTTCAGACATCTTGCTTCCAGGGTTGGCCAGACACTGCCAGGGCTTTCATTGGCCAGAACTCACTGGTGCTACTTCTCACTAGATCTGAGCCACTCAAACTTTATACCCTACGGAGGCTACAGCAGAAGTCCCTGGGCCGCCTGAGTTCCCACAGGCCTCTCTTTGCCCAGGCTTCCTTCAGACAGCAGAGAGGGAAGGAATCTCGGTGGACAGACCCTCCTGTCTTCACTCTCTGCCAGTTTCCGCCCAACTTCCTAAAAACCCATCCGCCCAAACCCGGCTCCTCCCTTCACAGACTGCTTTCTCAGTGTTTGGGAATCCCACCATGTTAACCCTTTGCTGCTGTTCCATTGCCTTAAGAATGAAACCCAGTCTGTGCGCTGTGGCCTCTGAGCCTCTGCAAAGTGTTTTGTACCCAGCGCTCCAGCTCCATTTTGTGCCCCTTGACACCACACCTTCCAGCCGCAAGGGTTCTCTGTGATCTGTGACTACTGGACACTGGCACCTCCTGTGCCTCTTCACCTCATGCTCGTCCTGGCCAGCAGCTTTTCACCCTTCAGGGCACAGCATCGGTGGCGCCTCTTTATAGGGGACTTCTCGGTTCCTCTCCCCCAACTCTGTATCAGCAGGGTTGGAAATGCTGAAAAGGCTTATGAGGTTCCAAAAAGAAGCAGAGGTGTAAAGAATCAACTGCTGATTCTCTAGAAATAAAAATGACATGAGCAATATAAATAAGCAAACATGGGCTCCGCTCAGCTCGTCTTTCATTTTGCCTCTTCCGAGGGAGCCCGGGTAGGAGACGTGTCTCGCTTTCCTCTTAGTGCTGCTGTCAGAACAGCAGAACCGGAGGGGTCCTGAATGGCAACAGATGCTCAGCCTCAGGCTTATCAGGAATCAACAGGGAGAGGCAAGAACGATGACAAACCAGAGGCCGTTGCCCCGTCTGGTGGAGAAAGCCAGCCCAGCAACTACTCTGCTGTCCTGTGGAAATGTGGGCCCAGTGTGGCCGGTTCCGATTTTTCCAGAGATGCTGGAATGTTTTGAGTTTTACATGAAATGCTCTGGTTTCTGCATTTAAAGTTAATTATGTTATTTTATTTTATTTTTTGGAAAAAGTATAACACTGTTCAGACCGAGCCCAAATATCTGTGAGCCTGATTTCTGACTTCTGCCCTATTCATCACCTTGTTTATGACTTTCTTAGCCTGGGGTAGGTTGAAAACCGTGGCCATATGGGAGTTCATTTTCCCATCTCCTGAATTAGAGCCGGTCTCATGACCTGCTTTGCCAAAAGAATGTGGCAGAAGTGGCATTGTGCTAGTTCCAAAGCTGGGCCCCAAGTGGCCTTTGCTATTTGGCCTCTTGAAACCCTCCATCTCTAGTCGAGCTGCCCAGTGACAGCTGAGGCTATGAATGACCTCAGACAAGACCAGCGAAAGAACCGCCCAGCTGAGTCCAACCCAAATTGCAGAATCGTGAGGAAATACGTGATGGTTCTCTTAAGCCATATGTTTCGGGGCGTTTCAGTAATAGATAACTGATACATAGCCCTTATTACAATCTTTCATCATCTTTGTTTATTTGTTTACTTTTTTGTCTTCCCTGTTCACCCCACTCCCCGCACACTCCCTGGAATGTTGGCTCCATTAGCCCAATGGACCTTATCCGTCTTATTTCCTGTTGGGTTCCCAGTGCCTCATAAAATGCCCAGTGGGTGCTCAGTAAATATTTGATGAAAAAAATGAATAAATGAGTGTTGAAGTCGACAAACATTTGTAATGCCAACCACTTATCACAGACACCAGACTGGAGATGAGAGTGATCCAGTTACTCCATGAGGGAACTCGCAGCTTCCTAGACTTACGGCTCATCTTCCATCATGTTGTTTTGAACATCATATAGGGAGATCCCTTCACCCCTTGGCTGGTATGTCACTCACATTGCTTTGTAGCGATGGAGTAAAACAGGTTTGGGGCAGCTCTTGGGCCAGTGTGGGTGAGGGCTTTGGAGCCCTTAACGCCTCCGAGCCGCAGCTGTCTTTAAATGGAAGCGGAGGCTGGCACCTACTGGAACAGTTGCTGGGAGGCTCAGCACGATGCACCTCGTGCCTGTGTACACATCGTGCTCCACGCCGGGCCCCTGGAGGAACTCAGGAAGCGCTGGTCCCTTACGTCTTCAGGGAAAATGCTTGCATTTTAGAGAGCAGAGTGCTGCGCTGACTCTGGTGCCGACTTTCTCTGTCTGCTCTCTCTCAGCCTCTAACACCTCCTTTCAGAGCCAGGCTCAGGCCTCGAGCTCCTGCAGCCCTCCCCCAGCCCAGCGCTGCCAGCTGCTCCTCATCAGTGACATGGCAGCGGCCCACCGTCCAGGAAGGTGCTTCTGGTTACCTGCAGGGCTACCCAGTCACAACCACCAGAGAGACTATCGTATTGTAGCTACCACTTAATTCAGCCCTACTCTGTCTTCATCATTTGAATGCTCACAAAAACTTGTGAGGTATTTTTAGATGAGAAATAGAGACCCACAGAGCTGAAGTCATTTGTAAAATGGAACAGAGGGCCCACATGTGTCATCTTTTGTGGGCGGGAGATTTGAGTGACTTGGAAAGGGCGAGCCCAGACCAGAGCCACAGGCCCCCACATCCTTGCTGGACCTGAATTTCTCCTGCACGTCCCAGGGAAGACAGGGGCCAGTGACATGTGACTTAGAAAGAAACGGGGTGGGTCCCTTCTCGGGAATTCTCAGGGACTATGTTCAGTCAGTCTCGGGCGGAACTTCCACAGCCCTTGGCAGAGGCAGGGCTGGGATGACTTCATGTTTGGATTAGAGGCTTTCGGGATGGGACAAAGCTTGTCTTTATTTCAGGCTGATGACCTCGGTCTGAGTGGGTGACCCTCCCTGCTCACTGATGGGAGATGAAATCCAAACTCGCTGTGATCTCGATGCTCAGTAAAGAGTGGCGTAGACCCAAAGGGCATCCGAGCAGCCCTGAGCATTTCCTGAGGCCTGCTGGGTGCTGCCCACTGTCCTGGAGGCCCAGGACACCAGCCTGCAGTGAGTGTGGATACTCTGGCCTGGCACACCTCACATTCGCTTGAGTATTAGAATCACCTGGAGAGTGCTGACAACTACCTACACGTGCCCTCCAACTGAGACCAATTAAATAAGAACCTCTTGGGTGGGGATTCACACATGGGTATTTTTCAAAAGCTCCCAGGTTGATTTGCAACCATAGCCGAGAACTACTACCCCTATGAATAAAAGCCCACATTTGTTGAGCATTTATCTTGTACCAGGCTCTAAGAATTTTATATGTGTAAATATTAATTCATTTACTCTTCACATGATCCTCTGGAGGTAGGTACTATTATCTCTTGGGTGGGGATTCACACATGGGTATTTTTCAAAAGCTCCCAGGTTGATTTGCAACCATAGCCGAGAACTACTACCCCTATGAATAAAAGCCCACATTTGTTGAGCATTTATCTTGTACCAGGCTCTAAGAATTTTATATGCGTAAATATTAATTCATTTCCTCTTCGCATGATCCTCTGGAGGTAGGTACTGTTATCATTATCTTCATTTCACAGATGAGGAAACTGAGGCACAGAGTGCTAAGTCATTTGCCCAGTGCTATATAGTGTCAGATTCAGGATTAAATCCCAGACAGGCTGATCCCAGAGCCTGTGCACTTAAATACCACACGTTGCTGCCAGATGGGACAGGACTGGCCTCGTACAAAAAGGGAGAAAATACAAATGTCACTTTTTATGGGGAAATCACGGAGTTTTTGAGGTGGAAAGCGTCTGAGTTCAAATCCTAGGCCTGTCACTCCCCAGCAGCATGACCCTAGGCAAGGACGCTGTTGAACATTTCCGCGCCTCAGTGAATACTGAGTGCCCACCTCATACAGAGCTGGCAAGATAGCAAACAGAAAACACTCGGCACAAGGCCTGGCAAATGGGGCTGAAGGTGTTCAGTGAGGGCTAATTCTGCACCTGCCCTTCCTCCCCCACCCCCTCGTGTCTCTCTCAGGTGTGTCTCCAGAGAGACAACCTGAAGGGGCTCTTTCAGACCTACTGGGTCTTCATGAAGCGCCGGCAGCCTGGGACTCGTCCCACAGAGCTGAGATGGATTTGTCTTGAAAGAATGTTATTGGACAAGGCTGTTTTTTCCAAGCCAAGAAATGATCTTTCTTTAATCGACAGCCCTTATCATAGAGACGGATTTTCCTCCTCACTTCCACGTGGTCCTGTTTTCCTCTGGAGGAGTGATAGCTTCCAGGATGCGTGGGGATCCCTGACGGTCCACCCGACATCACTGAAGGCCTTGCAGGAACTTGAGGTGTGCATGTATCAGTCTCCATGCCTTTTGCATCAACCTGCGTCAGTTGCAACTCAGATGAGGAGCTACTGGACAGAGCTGTTCCAGGGGATGGCAGAAGGTCAGTGGCTATCCTCTGCTCGCCTTCTACCAGCCCGTGAGCCCAGTTAGAACTTCCCACCGTCTTGAGAGTGAGCGAGGGGTTCCCAAGTGTTAGGGAGGCCTGTGCTCTGGCTCAGCTCAAGGGCCCGGGAAGGCAAAGGAGAGAGAGGGCATTGGCTCGGAGTCTAGCCCAGGGTTCGACAAGGGTCTGCCCCTGCAGAGCTGTGTGGCTTTGGGCATGGAACTTAATCTTTGGGAAACTCAGTTTTCTCATTTGAAAAATAAGCTTGATGATAGAAGTGTGAATTAAACTAGGCCATGAGGCTTGGGGCACATCATGACCACTAATTCTATCCATTCAAATAATACCCAAGAACATCCAATAAGTAAGTAGGAGTAGTTATAGTCATTAAATAATTTTAGTACTGTGTGTATGTGGGCTACTGTGAATCCTAAATAGAGATGCAGTAAAAGACGGCCTGTGGGAGGGATGTAGTGGGGGTGTGGGCAGGACAGACCTCTATTGATGGGGACACAAACACTGAAATGAAAAGTGTAGGTTCATCTGCCCTGTGTCTTCTTTTCCATTGGCAGGGGACCGGCAGTCTTCTCCTTGTGACTGCCTACCCCAGCCCATGTAAAGAGAAAGGAGACCCTCTCCCCATGTAAGGAGAAAGCTCCCCTCCCCCATCCTCTCTGCCGTGAACACCCAAATATCCGATTCCGGAGGCGGTCCCGCATCACACTGCGGGCGATGAAAATATCCAGCAGAGGGCGCCCCACGCCCACAGGGCGGAGGGTGGCTCAGCTGGCGGGGCGATGGAGGTTCTGCGTCTCACCAAGCAGTGCCTGGCTCAGGGTTGCGCAGGACCGATTTCTTCGATGCCTATTTGTTAATCCAAGCCACGGTCATCCCCTCTCTGGACAAGCTAGGCCACTTCTGTCTCTCCCACCCTCCAGACAAGTCGGGCCACCTTCGTCTCCCGTCTACAGGGCTCCTACTGTCATCTGCCCCTAGACGATCTGCGCCAGCATCCCCTCCCCTTGCACGATTTCCTAACTGGCCTCTGGCCTCTAGCCTTGCCCTCACTCCACCCTGTTACCGCCCTTACCCCACCCTCCACCTCCGCCTCTAGTCTTGGCCTCCTCCCTTCCATCATCCACCCTGTAGCCAGACTGACTTCTAAAATGCAAATCTGATCAACATCCACCAACAACTTCCAATTAAATTTGGGATTAAGTTCCAGGTTCTTGACGTGACTTATGAGGCCTTTGGTCATCTCTCCAATGCCTGGCTCTTCAGTCTCGTCCCTCTAAGCAACAACCAGGGCCCAACCACAGGGGGCCCCAGGAAGGCTAGAAATTTGACACTCCTCTTGATAGTTTTTAAACACTTGCAAATTTATCCAATAGGAAACTATGTTTTTTAAATTAATATAAAGGCCATCCCTCTCTCTTTTGGTGAATGCTAGATCTTTAGAACATACATTCTATCTAAGTGACCTGCCAATCAAGCTGGATGTGTCTTTCATTTGACATTTCTCGGCCCTTTTCAATGGGTGAGATCGGTCATTCACATTTCTTAAAGCCCGATTATATATACCTTAGGTGGATTCAGCTTCCAAGTCTCATTATAAAAAGCCTCCACCTTGTTGACCGAATCAGGGCAGCCATGTGCGCGCAGCCTCTCTCAGGGCTGCGGTCCTCACCCAGGACGCACATATGAGAACACAGGTGGGTCAGTAACAGGCAAAAGTGCTTTTTAAGCTTTCACCTGAGGGCACTGTTTTTTGGGGGGAGGCGAGGTGCAACTTTTTGATCCGCCTCTCCCAATCATTCCCTCGTGGCTGGTTCAAGCCTGGGTATGCATGCTCCGTGGGTGCCTCGGGCTCGGTCACCCTCCCTCCGTTCCTGGATCAACATCTCAAAAACTTTCCCTCTTTTCCTGACTCAGGGGCTCGCAGACATTCAGTCCCAGCACTTCTTTTATAAAACTATATTTTGTAATGCGCCTTTCTATCCTAAAGGTGAATTCATGCATATAAAATTTACTTACGCATGTGATTTCCAAAACATCAATATAATGTCCTAATTATAATACAAAGGAGAAGGATTAAAAGGAAGGTCATTTTCATACAATCATATGTGGGAGTGCTAGACTGTCTCAGAGAAATAAATCAGATGCTTGCTCGGATTTATTTCCAGGAGCCACAGAAAGTCAACGGCCACAAGTGCAGATGGTCACAGGTGTGCCCTGTGGGTGAGGCCATCGGTGATGTCATTTTCCAAAATAGTGACCAGCTCTTGGTTAATGTCCAAACGAAACAAAGAACGGTCTTCCTTCAGTTGACACGGTGGTTGCACTCCTGGAAAATTCAGTGACCATTAAAACTGGCCAGGAAAAGAAAATTTGCATTTATATGTAAAATGAAGTTAGATTCTAGACGCAGATAATTTCAGGCAGGGTTTTCGCCTACATGAATGCCCGGTGAGACGTCGGGCTGTCATGTGGGATGAGGGCTCATTTTTTTGTCTTAGGAACTAGCTGGCACATTGCAGGATGTCTAGCCTTCCTGCCCACGGCCACCACCAAATGCCAATGGTTCCCACATATGTTATCGAGGCAAGTTCCAACCCCGGTAGGGGGACTCCTGCCCCCCAGGGGAACAACTGCCTAGTGGGTCAGGCCATGCCTCCATCCAGGTCTTGGCTCAATGCTATTCCCCTATCTCCTTCTCATCAAGGGAGCACCCACTCTTTCTGAGAGTCTTCACACATTTGTCATTCCACCAGGGAGTCCCTCGGACCCCACCCACCACACTTTGAGAACCTTGTTAACTCGTCCATCTCCCCACCCAGGAAGCCAGGAGTCTTCGTCCTTCACCATTGAACCCCAGGTCAGCCTCAGAGCCTGGCATACAGTAGGCACTCAATAAACGTCGGTCAAAGACATACATTCTAGTAGTGGCTCCTGCTTCTGTGCTGTGCTCAATCCTCACATCAGCCCAGGAAGCGTTCTTATTCCCATGTTTCAGATGAGGAAACTGAGACTCAAAGAGGTCAGGCGACATGTCCAAGGTCCCACAGGGAACTAGGATACAAATGTGGAACTTCAGATGTTCTAGAGAGGCATCTTTTATTCTCCCTTACTGCCCCATTCGACATGCCCAGCATTTTCCACCAGGCCCCATCAGCCTCATTAATGACCCTGCTCTTCCTGGGGGTACAGCCCCTGGACTCCAAGAACTCCTGTACACCTGCTCCCTGCTCCCTGCTCCCTGCCATCCCCTCCCCTTCCCCCACTATCTCCAGCTGACCCATCCTTCAAGGCTCATCTCTGCTGCTGCTCCCCCGCCCTGTCACAGGCCCTCTCCCTGTCCCAGCCCCGGGGCTCTGCTCCGTGCCCCTGCTCTGCAGCCTGCAGTGTTTGAGCCCGTGTCTTAGGCCACCTCTGATAGTGGAGTCTCAAGGGTGGTGCCCACGCCTTACTCCTTTTCCCACTCCCGAGCTCCTCCCTGAGGTGTCAGCATAGGACGGTGACCCTGTGCCCAATCCCCATACCTGGCTGGGCTCTGTGTAAACCAAGTAACTACAGACAAATCCCAGGAGCAGAGGAGCAGGCAGGAGCATCTTCTAATCATCCCTGAGATTGCTGGGGGCGCTGCTGACGTCCACCAGGCTCGGTGTCCAGAGCCAGCACTGAGCCGGCCCTGTGTCCCCTCACCCAGGACAGAGTCAGCTCTACAGGCTTCACTGGCTTCCAGCTACAAGTGGCTGTGGAGTTGCCCTGCACTGTTGTAATGGGTGAGGAACAGGGAGGGCCCTTGGCCAACCAGCAGCATATGTCTCCCTTGTCGGGTCACTCCATAGCTACAGCGATGTGTGGCTGATGGTGTAACTTCTTTGAGCCTCAGTTTCCTCATCTGTGAACTGAGAGTTCGGGAGCAGGTGATCTTCAGGGTCTCTTGTGCCTTAAGATTTAAAAATTTATTCCAAGTCGAAGCATTTTAAAATTAGATGTCTAGCTCTTCGGAGGGGATCTCCTGCCCATTATGTTTTCTATACTTTTTCATTTTTGAAAATTAAGGTATAACTTATATACCACAATGAACAAATCTTAAATGTGCAGCTCTGTGACTTTTTGTACATGTTTACTCTGAGAAACCGCCATTGAGAGATCAAGATGCAGGACTTAGCCCCAACTCCCCTGCCTGTTTCTGCTCCCAGTCCGGCCCCTCCAAGGGAACTACTATTCTGACCTGCACAACCAGGTATGTTCTTGAACTTTAGATAAATGGAATCACACTGGGAGTCTCTTTTGTGTTTCTTCTTTCATTCAGTAATCGGATGGGCTGTGAGACTCACCCGTGTTGGCACTTCAGTGGTTTGTTCGTTCGTATTACTGGGATAAGTATCCCATTGTATTAATATGCCACAGTTGATTTGTTTCTACTCTGTGCTTGTTATATGTTTAGGTTGTTTGCAATTTGGGGTGATTATGAGGAAAGAGGCTATGAGGATCCTTGTATGTGTTACATTTATTTTGAATTGGTAATGCAATCATGTCACCCGAAAAATCCAAAAGGTACTGTATTCATTTTCTAAGGTTAGTGTAACAAATTACTCCAAGGTGGTGGGCTTAAAACAACAGAAATTTATCCTCTCGTGGTTCTGGAGGCCGGAATTCTGATATCAAGGTCTCGGCAGGGCCACGCTCCCTCTGAAGGCTCTGGGGGGGGGGGGTTCCATTTTTTCTCTCATTGAGCTCCTGGTGGCTCCAGGTCGTCCTGGACTAGTGGCCACAACCTTCCCATCTCTGCCTCTGTCTTCATATGACATTCTCTGTGTCTCTCCTCTGGGTATCCTTTATTAAAGACACTTGTCATTGGATATGGGGCCCACCTAGGTAATCTAGGATGGT
Organism: Pteropus alecto; assembly: GCF_000325575.1. Taxonomy (NCBI): domain Eukaryota; kingdom Metazoa; phylum Chordata; class Mammalia; order Chiroptera; family Pteropodidae; genus Pteropus; species Pteropus alecto. The sequence continues at coordinate 798,697 of NW_006434825.1, read as the reverse complement.
CTCAGCTGGAGACCCTTAATTACATCTGCAGAGACTCTTTTTCCAAGTAAGTTCACATATACAGGTTCTGGGGATTAGAATATAAACATATCTTATTTTTTTGTCGCGGCTGGGGGTGGGGTACTGTTGAACCCACTATAGGTATCAAATGCACAGAGTGAAGGTAAATGCTCTCCCATCCTTGATTCCAGGCACCCAGAATCCTCCACAGAGTTCCGAGGTCTCCTTCCTGAGACAGTCTCTGCATATGTAGCAATATAGGTACATATGTATGTGTGTGTGTGTCATTTTTACACAAATAGTGTTCTCCACACACTTCTGCACTTGGCCTTTCTTACTTAATGCCTCTTAATGATCATCTCATAACTGTAGAGCTGCCTCATTCTTTTTAACAGCTACCTAGTACTCTACTGTATAGATGTGCCAGTTTTTTATTTAACCATTGCCCTCCTGATGGATATTTGGGTTATTTCCAATCGTTTGATCTTTCCTCCAGTGCCTCAAAGACTATCTTTGCAAGTGATGTCTTTGTCCACATGGACGAGCCTATCTGTGCAAAGAATATCTAGCTTCCCTGAATCACTTTTTAAAAGACAATATAAGGGAACTAAAAATCATCTTTAATTTCTAAAAATCTTCCCTGATTCCCAGCACACCTACCACCCTGCATATTCCTTTCCAGCCTGGCCCTCAGTCAAAAGCATTTTGCAAAATTGGAGGCAAAAGACACACATCATTTTTATTCTGTCCCATAAGAACTTACATCATGAGAGTTTTCCACGTTGCTACACAGTCATCAGTTATGTTTTCATAGCTGTGTGACGATGACTCTGGGTGAATAGATCATGATGTATGAAGCCATTGCCCCATGTGGGCTCTTTAGATTTCTTTTCTCTTCCAGATAATGCTGCAGAAAACATTTTCTTTGCAACAGCTTTTGAATAACAACAACAACAAAAAGGATAATTTCCTTAGGATAGATCTTCAAGCATAGTGTTATTCAGTCAGAAGCTATGAACAAATTGCAGCTTAACTACAAATTGCAGATTGCTCTCCCAAAGAGACCGTCCTCTTGATACTGACCTAGGGGTAGCTGGGCCTGCCTAACTCACTAAGCCCTGACCCAGCATTGAGGATTAGCCGCTCTTATCACAAAGCACTCATCTCGGGGGCTTCCTCAAAGTGTTTTGACTTCTCCATCTGCCCTATCCATGCTGCTGTGGGTTCTAACAGACCTGGTGTTGAACCCTGGCTCAGGATATGGAGCTTTCAATGCTAAAGTCAAGCATGTCCTGAGTGAAATGGAACTTGTTGGTCAGCCTAGTAAAAGTTGGGTGATGCTATTGCCCCACAGAGACTTGGTGTGAGTAGAGAAGGAGCTGATTCCATGCAAGGCCAGCTTCATGGTCTGTCAGCCCCTCCTGATCTACTGCTGCTGGGGGCAGAGTGCAGGTCTGGCTGTTTGTCAAACACCAAGGGACCCGATCTTCTTACACAGGCACACCAGGCGGCTTCCCAGTGCCCAGAATTGGGCCTCACACAGTAGGTGCTTACTAAGTGAATTCATGGATGGCTCTGACCCCGCTTGCACATTTTCTCATTCACCGCATCTTCTCAGCACTGGGCATTATTCAAAACCTTGGAAATAGAATAAAATGGCACTTTCATTGCAGTTTCTGGGACAATTAGTCAGCTGTACCACTGCAGAGGCAGTCACAAATTTTCTGTGTTTCAGACCATCACTGGGGAGCCCCTGGCCTCCCCAACATGGCCCTGGTGTCCTTAACCTTCTTCCACCTGGTCCCCTGTCCCACACTCCATGCACCTCTCTGAATGTCACTTGCTCTCTGTCATTTGCAGGGCTTCCCTCTCTCTCAGCTTTCTCAGTTGGCCAGCTCAGGTGGGAACTCCCAGAACCCCCTCAGCTCCTAGAATCCCCCATACCCCAGTGCCCCCGATCTGTGCAGGTCGGGGTAGGGAGTGGGAGTGGGGATTCTGGCCACTTCTGAGGTTGAATATTTTCCATAAATTTGTTGACTCTTTGAATTTCCTCCTGGGCCCTTGTGGGTTTATAGGTTCTGGGATTTGCATGGCTTTTTCACTGGAAACTGGGTTCCTGTTGTCTTGCTGGCAGCTTTTTTCTTGGCATATTTTTGTTCTTTTATGTTACCATGATGTGAAAGATGAATTTTCTGTTTCTTTATAAAAAAAAAAAAAAAATAGGGAGAGAAAATTGCTATGTCGTGTTGTTCTTTTGAAGTCTCTGTGCGTGTATGCGTGCATGCACACGCTTGCAAATAATGGGTAAAATGCTGCTTTCTGAAACTCACCTCGTATATGAAGAAATGCCTGTAGTGTCAGGTGGGGAGAAGGGGCGAAGTATGCCCAGAGAGGGCTGCTGAATTAAGAAACATTTTTGGATGCATTTTTTCATGGGGCCTACACTTGCCCTTCACCTAGTGGACACACGATATTTATTGAATGCATGAATTTTACCTTATTTCTTTCGATCCTTTTTAAGAAGCATAACATTCTAGATACATCCGAAGCCCTGACTCCAGGGGACTCTGTATCCAGGTCTTCTCTTGTCTCCCCATGGATATTTCACCACTCTTGGGATAAAACTTGATGTTTCTCTTTCCAGGAATGTTTTTTTAGACTATGGCTATTTATTTATGCTTGCAGAAACTAGATATAGTATTTTATGTTTTCAGACTTTGTGTAAATGGTATTATACCACGTATGTCCCTCTGCAGCTTTTGCTGATAGCTTTTACTCTCGTGTAGTATTCCCTTGGATGGATATACCAAAATTAATGGGCCATTCTTTGGCTGATGGCTATATTAGTGTGCTAGGGCCGCCATAATAAAACATCACAGACTGAGGAGCTTAAGCAACAAAAATTTATTGTCTGCCAGTTCTGGAGGCTAGAAGTCTGAAATCAAGATGTCTTCAGGTTTGGTTTCTTCCGACAGCTGTGAGAGAGAATCTGTTCCAGGCGCCTCTCCCGGCTTCTGGCAGCTTGAGACATTCCTAGGCTTGAAAATGGCCGTCTCCATGAGTCTTCCCATCATTTTCTCTCTATGCATTGCTGTCTCTGTCCAAATTTTCCTCTATTTATACAAATACCAGTAATTTGGGATTAAGGCCCACCCTAATCGCCTCATCTTAACTTGAACATCTACAAAGTCCCTATTTCCAAATAAAGTCACATTCACAGGTCTTGAGGGTTAAGACTTCAACATCTTTTGAGGGGACACCATTCAGCCCATAATAATGGCCAAATAGATGATTTCTGATTTCTCAGTATTCAAAAATGCTTGCTTCAATGAACGTTTTAATCTGCCTCTTTGTGAACTGGTACAGGCAGCTCCCTAGGGAGTTCTCGAAGTGGAGTCCGGAAACCAGCAGTATCAGCTGATTTGCGAACTTGTTAGAAATGCAAACTTCTGGGCCCCATCTCCGCCCTGCTATATCAGACACTCTGAGCAGGGCCCCGCAATCTAGGGTGGGTGGTTCTCAAACTCGAGGAGGCAGAGCAAGGCACCTGGGGCACTTGAAAAAACTATGGAGACCACACCTTAGGCTACTTTACGATGTTTGGGTCTCTGTCCTTCTGTGGCTGCCCAGGTGATTCACCTGCTCCAGGTCAGTGCTTCTCAATCTTGGCAGCACTGTAGAATCATCTGGGAGCTTTAAAGAATACCAATGCCCAGGCTCCAATCCAGAGAGAGCGATTTGATTGGCTGGGGGAGGAGGTGGGTTCCATTCTTCCTGTCCCCTGAGGCAAGCGATGGAGAAGTGCAGGCAAGTTGGGTTTGTCCCTTCTCAAAGTGTGCTGCTTAGGCCACTGGCAACAGCAGCCCTGGAAACTTGTTAGAAATGCAGAGTCTCAGGCCCCACCCTGGACCCGAATATTCTGAAGCAGAATCTGTATTGTAACAAGATCGCAAGGTATCTGTGTGCATGGAATCTGGGTCAAGATTCTTCTGTGTTTCCAGCAAACTTCCTGGTGATGCTGCTGCTGCTGGTCTGGAGATCACATTTTGAGTAACAAAGGAAGAAGATTTATACGTGAGCGTTAACTACGGAAGGATGATTTGAGCATCTTTATCGAGTGTATTAGTTTCCCAGGGCTGCCCTAACAGAATACCACAACCGGGTGGCTTAAACAATGGAAATGTATCTTCTCACAGTTCTGGAGGCTGGAAGTCTGAGATCAAAGTGTCTACTGGGCTGGTCCGTCTGAGGCCTCTCTCCTTGGTTTGCAGATGGCCGTCTTCTCCCCATGTCCTCACGTGGTCTTCTCTCTGTGTGTGTCTGTGTCCTAATCTCTTCTTCTTATAAGGGCATTGTGTGTGTCTGTGTCCTAATCTCTTCTTATAAGGGCGCTATCATATTGAATTAGGGCCCACCCAAATGACCTCGTTTTAACTTAATTACCTCCTTAAAGGCCCCGTCTCCCAATATAGTCACATTCTGAGATGCTGGGGTTTAGTGCTTTAACATAGGAATGGGGGGCGGGACACACTTCACCCCAGAACACCAAGAGAGGCCATTGCTTTCCAACCCGGTAGAGTCAACGCACAACTGCCGGCTTCTCCACGTCCTGAGCATTGTCAGACTTTTTCGTTTTCTGTCAATCCGATAAAGGTGCAATGATGTGTCACCATCATTTAATTTGCACCTCCCTGCTCCTTGACTTTTTAGTGATATTGAGCATCTTTCCGTATGTTATTGCTTCTACCTTGGGGAATTCCCTATTTGTACCTTTGCCTATTTTTTTCAGTTGGAGTTGATTATCTTTCATATGGATTTGTAAGAATTCTTTGTAAATCCTGGATACCGACTTGCATTTTAAGACTTTTCTGCTGGTCTATAGCTTGTCTTTACACTTGCGTATGGTATCCTTTGATGTACGGAGGTTTTTCATTTGAATGTAGTCAAACGCTTTAAGCACCAAGGTTTATCTTATTTAAGAAATCCCCACCTACGCCAAGGTAATAGAAAATGCTGTCTTATGTTTTCTACTAATTTTAAGTTTTGTTTCTCACATTTTGGCCTCAGTCCACCTGGAATTTATTTGTGCGTGTGATGTATGAAAAGAGTCTAATCTTGTTTTCCCAGACGGATTGCCAGTGGCTGTACCCACCCCATTTCAAGCTCTGGTTTTCCTGGTGAGCCGAGGCCCCAACATCCTGTCCCCAGCATCAACGCCCACAGCACACCCAAGGATCTGCCTCTGAAAGGGCTGAGCACTCAGCACAGTGACGTCTCTACCCGTTGTGGGCTGGGCCCAGTTGGAGCCTGTGGCTGTGGCTCAGTTCTTCTGGAAGGGGCTGCAGAAACAGGACTGTATTAGTTTCCTGTGGCTGCCTTAACACATTACCACAAACTCTGTGCCTTAAAAGAAGAGAAATGTATTCTCTTATAGTTCAGGAGCCATACGTCTGAAGTCAAGGTATCAGCAGGGTTGGTTCCGTCTGGAAGCTCCAAAGGAGGATCTGTCCCCCATGCCTCCCTCCCAGCTTCTGGTGGCTGTCAGCCATCCTTAGCATTCCTCAGCTTGTAGATGCATCACTCCAATCTCCGCTTCCATCTCCACATCCCCTCTCCTCTCTGTCTCTGTGTCTGTTTCTCCTTCTCTCCTCTTCTCTTCTAAGGACTCATCATTGGATTTAGGGCCCACCTTAATCTGGGATGAGCTCATCTTGAGATTCTTAATCACATTTCTTTTACTCTTTCCAATAAGGTCATATTCACAGGTTCTGGGTAGACATATCTTTTGGGAGCCACCATTTAACCTACTACAGGGACGATCTGTGAAATGGGGAGGAGAGTTTCTGCTCACAGGGGTGGGAAAGGCGTCCTTCATCATTTCCCTGGCCACGCTGCACTTCCTCTGGTTCCCCTGCTCGGTGAATGGCACCCAGTTCCTCCATTTTCTTTCTTTTCTTCCACCTACTCCCACATCTAGGGACGAGATGGCCTACTCCTGGAAATATATCTTAAGGAACTGATTCGACAGCAAGAAGGAAGTCCTCTATTTGTTGTTGCTTTGTTAGTAATATTGAAAAGTTGGAAATAACCCCCCAGGAGAGGAGGTAATTGCTTAATGACTTCAATAACATGCATTCATGTAACCTCACTGAGACACAGAAGTTGACACAGGGAGAGAGCAGAAAAGGAGAGAGACCAGTTGCTGCCTCCAGAATGAGAGGAAAACATATCACACCTGATGATATGTTCAAGGGTCACATAATGCAAGTGAGGAAGTGAGCAGGAAGGGAAATCTCAGGTGTTAACCCGGGGGCCCTAAGCTAGTCTGAGTTCCTGAACCTGAGTCATGAGGGCCGAGGTGACTCAGGTGGATCAGACAGACAGGAAGAAGGTTTCAGGGGAGGCAGCCAGCACAGAGTCGGCAGGCACAGCTCGGCCCCTCTGGGACCCATGAGTAGTTACCAAAATTACAAAAACATGACAAAATGGAAAAGGCTTATGATTAGGTGAAAAATACAGCATAGAAATGGATTCAGAAAGGTGCTTAGAGAAAGAGAATTGCCATATGATCCAACAATACTATTTCTGGGCATATACCCACTAAAAAAACCCAGGGATTCAAAGAGATGTGCGTACACTCGTGTTCATAACAGTTTTATTTGCAATAGTTGAAGGTGGAAACAACCCAAATGTCCAACAATGGATAAGTCTACAAACAAAATATGGTTTATACGTACAATGAAATGTTATTCAGCCTTACAAAGGAAGGAAATTCTGACACATGTTACAACATGGATGAATCTTGAGGATATTATGCTAAGTGAAATAAGCCAGTCACAAAAGGACAGATACTGTATGATTCCATTCATACGAGGTACCCAGAATAGTCAAATTCATACATACAGGAAGTGGAATGGTGGGTGCTGGGGCATAGGGGAGGGAAATGAAAGTTAGTGTTTCATGGAGACAGAGTTCAGTTTGAGGAGATGAAAAAGTGCTAGAGACGGATGGTGGTGACGGTTGCACGATCACGTGAGTGTGCTTAGTGCCGCAGAGTTCCCAAGTGGGCAAAACGGTAAAGTTTATGTTATGTGTATTTTACCACAAGTTTTTCCAAAAAAGGTGCCTAGTATAGTAGCTGATTGGTGCAGGGTGTGGGGTGGGGCTTCGAAGCCCAGCCACGCCTCTTTACGCATCCCTTTTTCCCTCTAGCGCGTGGCTCTTTCTACTGTTGAGGAGCTGTATGGTGGTGTGGGAAGCAGACAGATTGCCGCGGTCCTGGAGGGTCCAGGTAGGAGGGGCAGGCAGATCTTAATCAGGTCACATCATCAAAGACTCGCAGGAATTTCCTATTAGTTATTAGCTCTGTGAACTTGGACAAGCCACTTCTCCTGTCTGAGTTTGTTTCCTTCTCCATCTAAATGGGGAAAATAATATGATCTAATGATAATGTCAGAGGATTAATGAGCATTCTCTAAACCGCCCAGGTGAGAGTGCTCAGCTTAGACAGTCCTGCATGCGGGTTAGTTCCTTTTCCATAATTCTACAGCAGAAATATATGCGTCAAGGATGCACTAACATAGTCTGTGTTGTGCAGAGACGGAATCAGGCAATATATCTATTTTTCAGTCATTCGAAATTCTTTTTTTTAATTTCAAAATTCTTTTCTATCCATAGAAGATCTAGAAGGATATTCACCAAAGTGTGACGACTCGGTGATGGGATGTCAGATAGGAATTTTGGTGCTTAGAATATAGTTAAGTACCTAATTAATATTTATTATTATTTGCTTGTTTATTTATATTTTATTTTTCCAAATGAACACATATCATTTTTGTAAAAAAACAACAAAAGTTTAAAAAGTCCCTGATTGCTACACCTTTCGCAGCCACATTGGTTTGTAGCCACACATGGGGTTCTATCTTCACTCTGATTTCTGGGTCTACTCCATCCATTAGACAGACCCTCAGGAAAGACCAACAGCATCAGGCAGTTGAAGGTGACAGAACAAGGGGACATGGGGGTGGAAACAAGAGCCAGAGGGACTCAGTGGAAATGGCCAGGGTAGAGTCAGGACCAGGAACCAGGATTAGCCCCTTCCCTGGGGTGGAAGGTGGTGACAGCAGAAGGGAGGCCCAAAGGAAGCTCCCGGAAGGTGTGAAAAGCTGCAGACATCCCACGAGAGGGTGGAAACAACACACACATCATTAGGGATGGAGAGAAAGTACACAGCCTGGTTCCAGGGGCTGGGGCAGATGGAGTAAGAGAAAGATGAGCCTCCCCGGGGATTTGACAGCACAGATTCGGACAACGAGCAGACATGAGAAATACACAGGAACTTGCCATCTTCCTGCTGCAGAAGAAAAGCAGGCGATGTGGGGGTTCTGGGTTGAGGGGTCAGGAGCTCTGAGCCTGGTTTTGCCATTTCTTACCTGTGTGGTCTAGGGTAAGGCTTCTTCCCTTCTCTGAACCTCAGTTTTCCCCACTTGCAAAGTAGGGAAGATGGGCCGGAAGACCCCCTAGGGGTAATTTTCAGCTCTGGCAAGGCAAATGACTGCTCGTTCCCTGGGGATGCAGGGAGGGGTCGAGGCTGCTGGGATTTGAATGTGTCGGTGGCCCCTTTAACACTTTTCTTTTCAAGATGGCATACTCCAGACGTAGGCTCAAAACTGTGAGTCACCAAATCAAAGTATGAAAAGAACATAGACTCTAATGTATACCTTCCTGGATTCTAGTCCCCACCCTGCCACTTCCTGGCCTAGGAATGATCCTACGTAGCATTTCATGTTGAATTGGTGATGTCTGTCATGGCTGAAGAAACGGGTGGCTCTGGCTTTCCCCCCCCTGAACCCAGAGCCAAGGCTTCCTCAGGGTAGATTTGGCTAGTTAACCTCTGAGCAAAATCTGCTTAAATTTTTTAGCCAAATGAAATGGAAAAATGAATAAGTATAGAAATAAACCATTTGCCTGAATCCCTGGCCCAGCCACCTGTCAACCACTGGCCTTGTGCAACCACATGGCCAGAGGTCACACAAGCGGGCTTTGATTCGTGGGTCATTGTGTCTGCGCTGAATGAGATCCATTAGCCTATTGTGCGCTGTTCAGGTTTGATGCCTCGAAAATTGCCTGCTGAAACTGGAGTGTGGAGGAGAAGCACAGACAATGGGTCGTCCATCTGAAAGGAGCCTCCCTAAGTGCTTCACCCAGAGTTGAGTCACGTCCCACCCAGGGTACCCGCAGTGGGTCCTCTTGAATCATGACTGCTCTCTAAGCATGCTCTAGTGTGAGCATGAGGACAGAAGGGCAGACCTGTGTCTATGCCTGTTCCAGAGAAAACAGGATGAGCAACGCCCGCCGGGGCTGAAAGGCCTGGGCATCGAGGTGTGTTGTGGTGAGAACTAGCTGGGGGCAGAACAGAGTGGCACTTGCTGTGGCAGGCTTTGGGCTCTGTTGTGGGTTAAATTATGTCCCGTAAAAAGAGCCCTACGTTTTAGCCCCCAGAACCTCAGACTGTGGCTTTATTTGGAAATAAGGTTGTTGCAGATGTAATAAGTTAAGATGAGGTCATGCTGGAGTAGGGTGGGCCCCTAATCCAATATGACTGTGTCCTTATAACAAGAGGAAGTTTGCACACAGCCTCACACAGGGAGAATGCCTGGAACATGAAGGCAGAGATTGGGGTGATACATCTGTCTTCAAGCCAAGGAAAGCCAAAGGTTGCCAGCAAACCACCAGAAGCTGAGGGAGAGGCCTAGAACAGATTCTTTTCTGAGCCCTCGGAAGGCACCGACCCAAATGACACCTTGATTTCAAATTTCCAGCCTCCAGAGTCGTGAGAGAATAAATTTCCGTTGTCTAAGCCCCCACAGTTCGTGGTGCTTTGTTCCAGCAGCCCTAGGAAACCCATCAGGTGCTGACCAGAATCCTGGCTGAGTGGCCTTCTTTCTGGGAGACCTTGGACAACTCACTTTCTTTTGCTGAGCCTGGGGCCCAGAACCAGAGACTCAGGGGGTCTAGCTGGACCCAGACTAGTCAAGCCGATTGGATCCCTTAGCTGGACATTTGGAAGTGGGAAACTAGATGATGGTGAGTGACCACTTAGCCCTGGGGACTGGGCTGAGGAGGCCATTGTGGGCTCAGTGCCAGAAATACAAGCAGAGGCAGCCAGTGTTCCATGAGGAGCTGGAACAGAGTCCCAGAAAGAACAGGAAAAAAGACGGAGGGGAGAGAGGAGCCTTTGTGCAGACACTTCCACGATCCCCGCTTCCTCCGGAGGCCTGGTTGGTCGTGTTGGCTGGTTCTCACATATAAGTTGTTCCCACAAACCTCCCTTTCTTGTGGTATCACAGGGATGATATTTCAACTGATCTCATTGCCTGTCTCTGGAAGGGCTTTGGGAACTGTAAGGTGGGGGTACACATTTTCCCAGCAACAACAAGCCTTAGAGTACCTGCTGTGTGCAGGAACAGGGAAAAAACTAAAGAAGCTCCAGGTGGTCCTCAGCCAGGGGGAGTGTCACAGGGCTGCGTGAGGCCCCGGGAGACAATGACAACGCTGCCATTGCCTACTTCCCCTACTCCAGTTCAAAATGAAAACGAGACGGCCACAAAGTCCCAGTGTTTTTCATTGCCGACAGTTAAGTGCTTTTGTGAAATATCAGATATCACATTCTTCCCCTTATTCATCCTTTTATTTTGAGAGACATGGGCTAACAGAGGAAATATAAAATACATGATTGGGGCTAAAATAGGCAACGCAGCATGGTGGCTAAGAGAGTGGGTCTGGTACCAGACTGGCTAAGTTCAGTGAGATCTTAGGCAAAACCTCTCTGTACCTCAGTTTCCTCATCGGTACAATGGACAAAATAAACCAAGGAGTCAACATATGCAAAGTGCTTATACCAGTGGCTGGCACACAGTAAGCCCTATGTGGATATTTGCCATTATTAATAAAATAAGGAAATGTACCAAGTTGGGGAGCACAATGAAAAAAGTGATTATTATTTGTAATAAGACATTTCTTAGGGGGCCTGCTCAGCTCGCGATGATCTGACTATCCTTCTCACCTCTAGGGAGCGGTTGCCAGCAATCATATTTGTACAGCTTGGCTGGGACACTGACTGGGGTGGGCACCTGGTCCCAGCTGAGCCAACCAAGTCCTTCCCTTGGAAATGAGCCAGGCAGATCTAGTTTGATCTCAGTTGGTCTCCTGAATGGCCACCTTCTGAAATGCCGAAGCGACCTAATGGAGAAAGCCAGAATAGGAGGGAAGGATAATGCAGAGAAAAGCAGACACGTGAAGCACTGAGCAGGTCCCTGGTTTCTGGCTCTTTCTGAGTCCTGGCCATCTTTATGCCCTTGGAGCTCTGTGAGATGCCCTTGAGTCCTTGTAACCCATCTCCACTCTTTGTTGAAGCTGCTCTGATTGGTTTCTGTTGCAGTGGAGGTGTCTTGGCTAACACCTGGACCCTGGGCCCCGCCTTCTCATTTCTCTGCATCTGCGTGGCTCTGCTCTTCCTGAAGTTACAAAAAAAAACAAAATGTCTACTCCTTTCCCTTCAGCTCGGGAAGGCTGGAATCAGTTCTACTGTGGTGGAAGAAGGAAGAGACTAGGAGCTGAGAAACCATTTTACTTTTCCCTTCAGCTCGGGAAGGCTGGAATCAGTTCTAGTTTTGTACTGTGGTGGAAGAAGGAAGAGACTAGGAGCTAAGAAACCATTTTGCCCTACCATTTACTTAGCACCAACTTCTTCCTGAGCATATTCTGAGCACTTTACATGCATTATCTCATTAGCTTCACTGTGACTATCATGACCGGATCGCTGTTTCACAGATGCAGAGGCTGAGGTTCAGAGAGGTTAAGAGATTTGGTTAGTGTAACTCAGCTAAGGAGAGTGGACAGCTGGGACCCAGTTCTGAAGTTTCTGTTTTTAACCTCTTTGCTATCCTACCTGGGGCCCCTGGATGGCATCTTCCCGCTTTCCTGCTGTGAGATCTTAGACAAACCCTTGGTCTTGCCTTAGCTTCCTAATCTGCAAAATGGGGTGATATCATCACCCTTGCCCACCCGAAGGTTGTCTGGAGCGGCCGATGCAAAGAGAGCTGTGGGTGAATTTTGGAAGAGTAGCATGTTCCCCACATACGTAACCCCCCACCCCCTTTACTTCCTTTCATTGCTTCTTGGCAACTGACTCAGAACGGATGGAGGGGAAAGAAAGGAGGTCACATTTAAATTGGTCAATTTGAGCAGCTCACCGCAAAGGCTGGTGTGGGAGAGAAATGCAATTAATCTGAAAAACACAGTGGTTTTCATTTTTAAAAATATGATCCATGGCTTTCAGTTCTCTATGTGGCTGTGCTAGGCATCCATTTCCAAAGGTCTGCAGTAGCTTGGCATTTGGGCTCTTCATAAAGTCCCTGTGAATTAAAAAAAAAAAGAAAAAAAGTAGCATCTATCTTCTTTTTAAAAATTAAAACAAATCAATACGGGCTCCCTGTAGAAAATTTGGGGGAGGCGTAGAGAGAGGTAAAGAAGCAATCAAAATTTACCTGTAAGCGTTATATCATGTAATGAATATATTAGCAATAAAAGGAACAGACCATGATACACAGACCAACATGGATACATGTCAAAAACTGTTATGCTGAGACCCACCCCCTCAAACAAAGTACATACCTTTTGATTCTATTTGTATGAAGTTCAAGAAGGGGCAAAATTATCTATAGTGATAGATGGCAGATTAGGGGCCGCTGGGGGCTGGAAATAGGTGGATGGGGTCGACTGCAGAGGAGCACCAAGAAACCTTGAGGGCTGTGGCAGTGTTCTATGTTGGTATCTTGATTTAAGGTGGTAGTTACACAGGTGTATACACTTGTCAACACTTACCAACCTGTTCTTTGAAAATAAATGCATTTCATTTCCTGTAAATTATGCTTCGATAACATTGATTTTAACATTGATTTTAAAAGAAAAACATGACCTGTAATTCCACTGATCTTAGACAGACCTTTGATCTTACCTTGGTTATCTTGATCTTGGTTATCCAGAGATAACAGCTATTAAGGGTTTGGTGTGCCTACGTAACTTAACCAATCAATAAACTGATTGTGCATAAGAAATATTAGTTCCAGATAAATGTTCAGTCCTCTGTAATACCTTTTTTTAAAAAAAAATTAACCTCAAATTTCATTATTTGGTGAAAGTGAAAAAGGGGGAGAGGATAGAACTTCCTGTTCCTTTGATGCTTTCCTTTGCCCTCTAAAACCAGAAAAGGTGGGGGTGTGGCATAGTAATCATTCAGGTATACCCAGTATCACAGGCTAATAGAAACCATGCTCCCACCCTCTTCTCCCCACTGATGAGCCTAGAAAATGGGCTGACTTTACATCAGCTCAGAAGAGGGAGGGGGACGTTCATCAACTTCAGCATAAAAACATGACTCCTTTCCTTATACCGGAAGAACAAGCACATTTAATTATGTGATCAGTACATTAAATGGCATCAGTACGGAGCATGTGTTCCATTATACTGGTGTCTCACGCCTGTTAAAAATGAGGTTCGGGAATGATCTTCTAGCTGCTGTAATTTTGAGACAGAGTTTTCAGACGGAGCTTTTAGAGAGTTCCCCAAAAGCAATAGCGTCATGGGTAGCTCCAGGATTGGGACCACTTAAGAATAAACAATTTTGTTGCCTGCTTTTGGTGCTTGGCATTTTATTACAAGTATAGCTTCATGACATTAAGTAGGCTCCAAAAACAGGACTTAAAAGAGGGTGTGCCTTATTCCACACTATGGCTCCCCAGGTTCCCTGACAGTCTGATAAAGCTGGTGGCGAGTTTGCTCCAGCCCCCAGAAGTGGCGTCTGAGGAGGAATGTGCTGTTGCATGAAAGTGAATAATATAATCTCCCCAGACTGCGACTGACAGGATGGCTGGCGAGCCGACTGTACCTGCTGAGAGGGTGGGGGAAAACGTCTTCCTTAAAACAAGAGGTTCTCACCCAGCAGTGATTTTGCCTCCCAGGTGACATGTGGCAATGTCTGGAGATGATCTGGTTGTCACAAATTGAGGATGCTACTGGCATCTGTGGGTAGAGGGTAAGGATGCTGCTAAACATCCTATACTGCGCAGGACAGATGCCTGCCACCAAGAATTATC
>NW_006434825.1:780831-784501 GCF_000325575.1 Pteropus alecto | reverse complement strand
GCAGAGATGCTCTGTCTGGAGTGTCTACACTCCAGTTGTTGGGCAAATGGGAAAGGTTTGGAGAAGTAGACTAGATGTAGGGCCCATGATCAGGGCCATGTAAATATGGGTTCTAAGGTGACTGTGGTGATGTGAACTAGCTAACACTTATTCAAAGTATATACTCTGTGCCAGGCTGTGAGCTTGACATTATCTTAATTTCTACAACTCTGGAAAAAGGTACTGTTATGAACCCACTTTATAGAAAATCAAACATACACACAGCTGATATAGGGACGAGTAAGTTTTTTTCTTCTTGTCATACTTTTCTTGGCGGGGGTGGGGGGTGATTTTTTGAGGGCAGGGGTGTCTGATTTCCCCTTACTCGACTATGAGCTCTGAGAGGGGAGCATCTCGTATGAGTTGGATCTGTAGCACTCAGAAAAGTCCCTGGCACTCAGTAGATGCTAACATTTAATGGAATGGAATGAAAATGAAGAAAGGAAGCAGGGCAATGTTGCCTAATGGTTAGAACATTGGCATTGCAGTTAGATTTCCAACCATTCAACAGATAACCTGTGTACCTACTCTGGCCCAGGCCCTAGAGAAACAGGCAGTGGCATGCTGGAGCTAACTTACACTGGCTCATGAGAGTTGACTTAATTTTTTCAGGAAGTTTGCAAGCTGGTTGTCAAACAGCCATTAAACAAGATTAAATTATATAAAGTCACCATTAAATCAAACATATTTTTTAAAGGTAATGAAACTTATCACATCCTAGTGATTTTACCACATTTTACTAGTATTTGTGTTCTGGAGGTTATTTATGTCTATTGTAGGGGTTGCCAATCTTTTACTGTAAAAGGGCCAGAGAGTTAATGTTTTAGGCTTTGCAGGCCAGGAGCTGAATTTGGCCTCTCAGCTATTGTTCACTGACCCCTGGTCTGTTATGTCTGTAGGACAGGCATACCCTATAATGGGGCGCATCTCTTTCCATCTCCACATTCAGTCATGAATGTTGGTAGCTTGAAACTAGCCATGGTGGGAATATTTACAGCAGGGAAATTGTCAAACGCTGTAAATCAGGGGTTTCCTTTTTTTCAGCAAGCTGATTTACCAGCACACCACTGGACACAATGGTGGGAAAACTAGAAGAAACCCTGCCCTTTTTGAGGGTGTAGAGTTGGTTTGTGCTCCAGTTCATGCTGGGGTGGGGCAAGGAGAGAGCTGTGCATAGGCTGGCGAGGATTTCCACTGGAGACCACTCCGAGGGAAAGGACACCCACCTACAGGCGTGTCTGCTGCAAGGGGCAGGGCTGCTAGAGGAGGGCTCAGGCGAACCTCTCCTAGGGATGGCCTTCCACTCCGATGCTCCACTAACCCCGAGGACTTTACCACTTCATCAACTTCCTTTGTGGGCAGCCAGGGCAGTAGGGCTATCTTTCCTCTCTGAGTTAGCTCAAGGGAAGACTTCAAGGACTTCGGAGGGCAGTTTACTACCTGTTCACTACAACCCCAGCTCCCAGCCCTGCACTTGACACAGCGTAAGTTCTCTACCAACGTGGCCCAGGGGCGAACCCTCAGTGGATTGCTGAACTCGTGATGCAATGAACAGGTGAGAGCTGAACGTGGTCCTTTGGGACCTGACTCAAATAAGGAGGAACTGACAGCAAAGAACGCAGAAAATGACAGGTTTGTCTGGTGACGTTGAATAAATTGGCCTAAGGGAGCTTGAGGAGAGTGAAGGGTTTGTAAACTTCCGTGTCTCCCCTGCTACTCTGGAAACCTCTCAAGGGTCAGCCCTAAGGGGCCAGGACCATTTTTTAGAGTCTAGACTGTCTGTGGAATCAAGGATGACTTGGGTGCATGATCCATCAATGGAAACTCTACAGGCTTGTGTCTCCTACAGAGGTTAGGGGGCTGCATGGAGAGGCTTCTGATGGAATCTGACAGCTGGACTTATTCACTTCTAGGTCAGGAGCCTGAAATAGTGGAGGCAAGGGGCTCAGCAATGAGTTACGAGTCCCAGTCTAGAAGGCTGGAGACTCAACTTTATCACTGACTGAACACCAATGACATCCCATCTCACTGTGTCCCAACTTACTGACCTGGTTCTATGGCTGGCACGTCCTGAAGAACCAGGGAATAGGTAAGTTTGATGACCAATCATTGCCTATTTGTCGAGTCCTGACCTAGTCCAGGCACTGAGCTAGCTCTGCCGTTAACCAGGAACTCCTGGTTTCTGCCCAAAGGAACTTTTTTTTCTTGCAGCATCTTAGGTGCTCCATGTCACTGATTTCAAACTAAAATTTAAAAAATTATTTAAAGATGACTGAATTCAATACTTTCATCTCTTAGGCCCCTGCCCTGCATTCCTGGAGCACTTTGTGCGCCTTGGCAAATGAGCACAGTTTCCAGCACAGGTCAAGTTTCCTACCACCTCTTTGCATACAACCAATACAATCATCCTTTGCACTCACATCCACAGCATGAAGTGGGGGCTCGGGGTTGCCCCTTTCTTGCTTGATGGTTTTCTCAAGGCCATTGAAGTTTAGAACTTGAAGGAAAGGCCAGCAAATTGTGGGGAGATGCCAAATTCCCCATTTTCTTACCTAACCGTGCCTCCCTCAGGGCACACAAAGGGAGAACAGCTCTGCCCTTCTCTTGGGCAGCCTGGACATTTGAGTCTCATTCGGTGAGGGACACATGCTGGGGCCTGCCTTCCACCCCCTCCCCCTAGCCCTGGCCAGGCTCAAGGGAGAGAGTCGTTGGGGAGCATCCCCCCACCCCATCTTGTCTGTTCTTGGAGACAGTAGGGAAGAGATAATCCTACCGCTGGGACACTGTGGACAAACTGAGGTATTACAATGCTATTCAACACATGCTCACACACTCATGTGTTCACTACAGAGCACCTTCATGTAACAAAAAGGTAAAAATCTGGGGGTTTTGATATTAACTGCAGAAGTGCATAGACCTGAGGAAGCCTGGTGGTGGAGCTGAGAATTTGCTGGATGATACTAGGTGCCCTTCCGGATGGCAGAAAGAACATTTTTGTTTCAGAGTTGGAGTTTCTGAGTGACACTGTGGTTCTTTCCACAAAGATGCTTCTGCTTCCAGTATGATTCTCTCCCCAGTCTTGTGCTGGGCCTGTGGATGCGGAGATGAATGGCCAGGTCCTCGTGCGAAGGGAGAGATAGAGAAGCTGGAGCTGCTGGGATGCAGATAGAGGAGGGGAGGCCCAGTAACTCTGGGGTGTACTTTGTTGTCTAGGTTCCTCGAGGGGGTCAGAGTCCAGCAGTAGAAAAAAAGGCAGCTTGAGGGCCTCAAGGGCCAAGGTGGGCAGATACCTATAAAAGGCCAGGGGGGCTGCAGAGTCTGGCAGGACAGGGCAGCATGGACTCATTATCCTGATAACTGGCGGGACATTTTCAATTCGAGGAAACATGATTGTCTTACGGCCCCACCTGGCCAGTCAGACGGGCAGCCTGAGCTGCAGAGGTGGGTGTCAGAGGTCCAGCGGCTCAGCCCTTGGTCCTCCAGCCCAGCCCCGCCCTGGTCCCTCAGGTTTGCACCTGGCCGCACCTTGGCCATCGCGTTGGCATATTTCGGGGCGCAGGGGTGGGGAGCGTGAGGTGCGGGTACCGCCACTGCTCCGGGATCCGGTCCAGATGAAGGGCCTCGCGGCTCA
>NW_006434825.1:779781-780060 GCF_000325575.1 Pteropus alecto | reverse complement strand
CGACCCCCGGCAGATAGAGGAGACCAAGCCGCTGCTGGGGGGCGACGTGCCGGCCCCCGAGGGCACGAAGATGGGCGCCGTACCCTGCCGCCGGGCCCTTCTGCTGTGCAACGGGATGAGGTACAAACTGCTGCAGGAGGGCGACATCCAGGTCTGTGTCATTCGGCACCCGCGGACCTTTCTCAGCAAGATCCTCACCTCGAAATTCCTGAGGCGCTGGGAGCCGCACCACCTAACGCTGGCCGACAACAGCCTGGCGTCCGCCACGGTGAGTCGCTT
>NW_006434825.1:766104-779681 GCF_000325575.1 Pteropus alecto | reverse complement strand
CTGGGTGAGGGGGGGCTGGGGGCGGGGAGAACCGGGAGTCCCCTTCCTGGCCTGGGTTCTCGGCTGGATTGTGGAATCCGAAGCTCTGCCCCTCCGGCGTTTCGGGGAGACCCTTAGAATTCTGGAGAGGATCTGGCCCACCCGGGGCTGAGCATTTGGGGACCTCTCAGGCCCAGCGCTTGGTTTTCTTACGGATAGGACCGTGGGATAGACCCGGGGCTGGATGAGGGTTTCCTTTCTGAAAGCCCTGCGGCCCATCTGGATCAGGGATGGAGGGGGAAACAGAACAAACCGGGGTGGGGGGGAGACCCAAACCAGAAAACCCCAACGACCTCAAAACCCGAAAACCCAAAGAATTTCCAGAAACCAATTTTTTTTACTCGTCTTTTATTTTCCCTGCCGAGGCTGGTAGACAGAACTGGGTGCTTCCCTTTCTGAAAAATCTCTTGCACATTAAGAGGTTGGAAGTAGAGGGGGAGGGGACAGGGGTCCTGGACGATCTCCTCCTGGGCGCGGTAGAGGGAGGTACTGGGGTGGGGGGAGGAATGTCAAGTTCTAGGGTGGAAGCTGGCCTGCGGGGGTCTTGCATTATCTGTGAAGTGTGTATAGACGTGTGTTTTGTTGCTGGAGGTTTTATTTTGTTATTGTTTTTAAATATATGGCTGGGACTGGGTCAGCCGGGTGAGAGGGACAGGGGAAATCATTGATCTGTTTCTGAAATCAAATCTGCAAGGTGGAGAAAAACAGCTGTAGTGGGGTCTCAGGGCTGGGGTGGCAGCAGGAGCCTGAACTCAGGATGCTTTGTGTTTTGAAACAAGGACAGTTTAAAGCACCAGCTCTGCTTGGGCCTGAGCCTTGCTGAAGGGTTTCCTTCCTCTGTGGAGAGGTGACAGGTCTTCTCCAGAATGCATATTCTCCCCTGGGTCCACCGTGATCCTGTTTACAAAGCACGATGGGTGGGAGGGCAGAATTCACTGCCTGCCCACACCTGTGCCAAGAAAACCCAGCCAGGAAACAAGGGTGTCGCTTACATGGCATGTCACAAACGTGTAGCGTGTGTAGACATTTCCCCGGCATCCATGTTCCCTTGGCAGTGTGTCACAGGCCGTGACACATGCTCCAAGGAATGGGGAGGGGGAAAAGTTAGCAGAAGAAACTGTACTCCTCGAAACAGCTTCCCCCCTTCTGAAAGCATTGAAGCACACGAGGACTTTTATTCTGAATTTTGGGTCCGACGTGCTGAGAACACCTATTTTTTTCTTTCCTGTGGGCACGTTGGTGCAATGTCTGCAAAGACTGCTTTCTCAGGAAGGATCACCGGTTGTCGTGGAGTGGCCCAGGCCCAGTTTCAGGCTCCTGCATGTTCTTAAACCCGTCCCGAGCCACAGGCCTCAGCATTTGGCTTTCCATTTGATGGAGGGAGAGCCTCAGAAAATTCGCCAGCATGCAGCCTTTCAGATTTGGAGACGAACTGGTGTCCTCAGTAGTTCCCTGCCTGGGACCGGAGCCCCTAAATCTGGCTTCAGAATTTTCCACTGGCTCAGGGGGGCTTTATTTGTTTTCTGCCACCCCTCAAAATGAAGGGGAGTTGCGGGGGGAAGAAAATGGTTGAGAGGCACAGTGATCCTCTGTGGGAAGGACAGGCTGAGCTCCTGTGCTCCCTTGGGAGAAGCCAGGAGTATGTCCTCTGCTGCTCCTGGCCACAGTCTGGGGAAAGCCAGCTTTGGAGGCTCAGGGCCCCTGACTTACCTCTGATTACTCAAGAGGCATGTATGAGAGAGAGGAAAGGAGGAAAGGCTAAAGCCGGGTGCTGGTTTCTTAAGCAGCCAGAGGCCCTGGCACCACCTTCACCATCAAGGTGGGTGGCACCTTTGTAGCTTGGGCCTTTCTGGAGAGGAGCTGTGATTTTTCAGGACTAGGGACTGAGGGCTATCCATGGAACAAGGTTTGTTTCGGCAGAGCCTCGCTCTGGCGTTGGAAAATGTGGAAGGAGGAACTTTGAGCAAGTGTCCAATGAGCTGGCATAATCCTCCTTCCTCTATTGTCACCAAGGCCCATGGGTGGTGCAGGGGGTCTCCTTAAATCTCGCCATGGTGGGCTCCAGTGGAGTGCATGGCTCTCCATGCTAGGGCTTGTGAGCGTGGAGGTGGGCTGCTGAGTTTAGGACCAGCTGGGGCGGTGGCCTCCAGGGCAGAGGTGGGATTGAGACTGCTACTTGGGACCTTGTCTCATCATGAGACACCTGGTTGGTGTCCAAGCCCTGGAAAACAAAGCAGCCCCTGAGGGGTTTCCCTGAGGCCTGGGCATTATGTAATCTGTCTGCATTTTATAGTGCAGCCCGAGCACTCTATTGAGAAATATTAGCCCAAATGAAACAAAGGTGAATTTGAGTGCAGTTCACTACAACAAAAAGCCCTGTGCAGCCCTGTGCAGCCCTGTGGCTTTGCAGAGTCCCCTGGCTCATCAGCCTTGAGCTAATAACACATCAGGTATGTTTTATATTTTATGAAATGTACATCGTCTATATATTAAGTCATTTATACAGTGCAATTCAGAACCATCTGGTAATTATCTTGTTAATTGTGTGGGCTTCAGGAATAAGATTCAGAGTGATTGATCTGGATTCAAACCAATAAACAAACCAAATACACTCTTGTGCCCCAACAGTTTTCAGAGTCTGTCTACACTGATCCAATTTACTGGATTGTTGTCAGAGATAAAGACCAGGCTTCCAGAACCACAGCTGCCTCGGGGTAAGGGGTGGAAGCATATGGGGCTCCCAGGCCCACTTGGGGGTGGCTCCTGCTGGCTGCACCCCTCAGGTGGACCTCTCTTGATTCCCTGCTGGGGAGATGGGCTCAGCCTGGGGCCCCAGGGACTGGCAGCCTCGCCCCCTGAACTGGCCGTAAACTTTGCCTTCTGTGGGGTCAGGTTGGAGCTTGCCCTGTACCTGTCTCCTGGGCCAGTTACTGATTAAATCCTTGCAGAATCAACAGTGTGCCTGACGTGGCCTGTGACAGTGCCGGGCTTGATGCACTCTGTGCTTGAGACTTTGGATCCGGAAAGCTCATAAACAAAGAAGGAAACACAAAGACGATAGTGACCTGGCTGACTTGTGAGGAGAGATTGGGAAGAGAGATTGTCCGCCCCTTCCCTGGGGTACACATGACCACACCTTTCGGGGAAGGGCCTGCTTGCTCAAGCTGTGGCCTAAATGTGGTGCCTCATTCCGCTTTTGCATCCAGACTTCCCAGTCCCCTGGCCTCCCGGGGCTTTCGTGGTGTCAGTCGTGATGGCAGTCATAGCTGATGGCCAGGCATTCTGCAAAAGCAGCCTGGTCTGGTGAGACCAGAATCCATTTTGCTGTTCTCTTGTCCGGGTTGAATTTGATCACCTGCTAGACATGTTTGTCCACAGGAAGAGGGCTTTGTCTGTGTTTTGTTTCTTCTGTATGGAAGAAGTACAGATAAGCCGCTTACCTTTTATTTAACCCTGTTTTTGTGCACACAGCATACGGCATCTCAGAATGGTGGACCTAATCCCAAATGTCTTTTACTCATTGACCAAACAGGGATCAGAGCACAGGTGACAGTAGCGTTCTTTATGCCGAAGCCTTAATTCATCAGTGACTTGTTTTAAATTTTTACCACTCTGCTGCTCTGATTGAAATGTTTGTGGTTTTTTTTTAAAGAGAAGTTACTTTAATTCTCATCGGATTTCTTTAGTCTGGTGTTTTCTTGGGGGAGAACAGCCTTCTTCTGAACATGGATTTATGCTTACTAAGCTCCTACTGGGTGTCAAGGGCTGAGTGGAGAGTTCATCCCTGTGGTGCGGTTTCCACTTGAGAATTAAAGTTTGTGTTCTCCAGAATAGTCAGAAGTCCCGAGGGAACAGTGTCTGCGTGTGTGCGCGCACGTGTATTCATGTTTTTACTTTGTCATGCACCGCTCCCTGGTGTGCCCGTCCTTCCCTCCTTTGATTTATGTGATGTTTTTCATGGAAGTTAGTAAACACAAGGAATTTTTTTCCCAGTGCCATTTATCATAAGATTTTGGGATATATCAAATTTCTTTCCAAGTAACTTGTCTGATTGGAATGGAGGAGGGGAAGGGCAGAGACAGAGAAGAGCAAAAAAAAAAAAAAATCTGAATTCTCTGTAAACAGCAAATGTGGTCCGCCTTCCCCAGGCTGTGATAAATGAAGGTATTTTAAGGTGGGAGTACGTTTTGATGCTGTCATTCATTTGCCTGGTACAATCTGAGATGCCCTTTCTGGCCATGGGCAATATTGTGCCAATTCAGATAGAAGGGGTTTCACTGCCGAGCTGGTGATGGAGGCAGGCGAGGCAGACATTTGCTGTTGGCTTTGGCTCCGTGGCCCACAGGTGGCTTCTCCACGGTGTCCGCTGACTCACCTGGCAATGAGAGAGTGAGGGCTTTTCTGGGGTGCCATGTTCAGCAAGTCTTCTGTGGGTCCTGGTGGCCGAGTCACCAAAGCTGTCTTGGTGCCTCACTGCCAGCCAGCCTTGGAGCAGCAGAGTGGCATCCTTTTTGCAGGCCAGCCAGGCTTGGCTTGCGTGGATGGTATCCCCTTAGTGTTTTGTCAGAAAGAACCTTTAACATGGTCGAATTATGCCTTTGATTAAAGGTTTAACTAAGATTAAGCCTAATGGTTTATGGTGTCGTCACTGTGGGGCAGAACAAACTCCGAGTTTGCCAGCACTTGGCACTGGGTCTAGATTCTGAAGTTTTTAGGCTTTCTGGCTGTGTGACTTTTGGCATGTTGCTTTCCCTTGCTGGGCCTTGCTTTTTCTCCTGGAAGGTGGAAAAATTTTACTTCATTGACAAGGCTGCTATAAGGATTAGGGAGAATTCAGATTAGCACCTAGTAGGGCAGCCAGGACAGAGTAGGGGTGTGACTAAGGGCCAGGATTCCAATTCGTGTTTTCCTAATTGCCCTGAGAGAGCTTCATGAAATTCTGCAGGAATGGAAGGGGTTATTGCTATTTAAAAACGGGCAGTCTCCAGAGAAAAGTCTCCTGAGATGAGCAGTATGTTTGGGAAATGTAGGGGTATTTAGCAGATCTGGTATGTATGGAGGCAGTGAAATTGTTGAACAGTTTAAGAAAAATTCCTTAGAGGGCACAGTCTAGTTTCTTTAAAAGAAAGCCCACAAAACTCTTAAAAATTGAAACAGTAATGTACAAATCAAATAAATTCAGATAGTACAGCAAGGCACATTAGGAAAAATCAAGCTTCTCTTATTCCTTCTCCCTACAGCCACTAGTTTTCTTCTCAGAAGCAAGACCTGTTACCCATTCCTTGTGTATCATTGCTGATCATTCTGACATTTACACATGGTTCTGTTCCACTATTTTTCATTGGACAGTGTATTTTGGAGATCATTCTAGATCTGTGCATACATGGCTGCCTTGTTCTTTTTCACTGCTGCATAATGTTCCATCATAAAGGGGTGTTACAGTAACGTAGGTGGACCATCACCTATTGCTAGACATTTAAGTTTGTCCTAATCTTTTGTTGTTTTGAACAAAATACTTCACATTTTTATTCAGGGGAGTTGTTTCTGTTTTGATAATTTGAATGTTTTTGCTTACTTCTTTAGTCCCAGAGTGCTTTGCAAGGGCGAGCTGACCCTCCATCAGAGAAGGGAAGAACAGTGCTGTCCTGGGTCATTGCTGCCTGGAGTCATGCTTCACTTTGGCTGAATGTCGCTGGTTAGGGAGCCCCATTGGAGGGTTTGGCCATCTAACCCCACCAGGAGCTGAACACAAGTGAGCAGGGGGCTCTGACCAGTCATGCTGGCTCCTGCCCTGAGGACAAGGGTCTGTGTGACCGAGGATGGCTGTTTCCTGTTCCACCTGGGAGCATCATTTTAGTCCCCAGACTTCCTGCTTCCCCAGGATGGAAGCCAGTGGTAGAGAAAGGGAGGAAGTGAGAGTGTCTCTTCCCTGCTCCTGGCTCTGGTGACAAGGCGCCCAGTGCATTCAACAGGGCGCCACAGGAGTCTGTGCACGTTTGAAAGGAAGCTTCTCTGACAGCAGAGCTATACCAAAGGGTGATGAGGCGTGTGCATGCATGCATGTGTGCGTGCATGCGTGTGTGAGGATGGGGGAAATGTCGTGTGTACTGCAAAAAAAAGAAAGCAGACAGGTAGGTGTGGCATTTGGGGCTTGGGGACATGTTGCTTTACAGTCAGGGAAGGAGGCCATATCTGGGAGGAGAGCATTCCAGGCACAGAGGATGGCAAGTACAAAGGTCCTAAGGCTGGATCATACTTAGAAATCACCCAGTAAAGTGGCTGGCACTGAGTAAACGCTCTACAGTTGTCATTACCCTGCCTTCCAGGAGCTGTTATCATTTTTTAAAAAATATTTATGAGCACCTAGAATGTGCTAGGTGCTGGGTGTACAGGCAGCTCCCTGCCCAGTGGAGCTTCCTTTCTAGCATATGTGTGTGTGTGTGTGTGTGTGTGTGTGTGTGCGCGCGCGCGCGGGTGCATGTGTGAGCTCTCTCCCCCAAAATAGTATAGGATAGTTTTGGAGACTTAAATTACAGAGCCCAGCAAAACTTTTAAAAACCAGCTCCCTTTGTCCATATTGTGTTTCAAGGGTTGTAGGGTCTGCAACATGCTAATCATTGAATTTGCCTCGGGGGAGAGGTGAGGGGAATGTGTTGCCCAAAAACCCTTACACATGACTCAGAAGCAGGTGGGGACTCACACCCAGGAATCCTGCCTCCCAGCACCTTCCAGTGCTTTCCTTTGTTGTTGGCTTTCCTACTTTCATGTTGCTATCAGAATGATGTGATCGAGAAAGCAATGAACAGATTAGGCCGAGTAAACTCACTTTGGAGGGAAGCCGAAGAGCTGGATTCTCTAGTCCCCCAGGTGAGGCAGGGCAGCTCATGCTTCCCTGGGGCTGGGCTGGCTCAGGTGGGGTCTTCTGGGCTGGCTAAGAAGAGGAGAAAGAATGCGGGAGCTTGTAGTAGTCCCTTGGATGTCCTGGGCCAGCCCTGATCTCTCAGAGGCCCAGCAAAGCTGCAGATGGGAGCACACAATCTGGGGAAAGCCCAGGCCTGGCCCCACGGCCTCTGGTTTTGGCTCACTGTCTAGCCCAGGTGAATCTGATGGCTGGCACACGCTGGCATGTGGCTCTGGGGCAGTAGAGCCATCTGTGCGGACAGGGCAGGGTGAAGTCAAGGCAGGCTGACCGACGTAACAACCAAACCCCCGTACCTGCGTGGCTTCATGCAACATGGTTTACTTCTTGTTTGTGTCACAGTCCAGTCAGGGTTTCTGACCCCTTCAAGGCCTCATTGATTGGGGGATAGGGAGAAGGAGTGAGCACCAGGCGGAGCCATCTGTAGGTCTGGCAGATCCCTTGGCCACAGCCCAGTCATGTGGCTCCCCTGTGTGCAGGGAAGGCTGGGGTGGAGTGAGCTGTGTCCAGGAGAAGGGATGATGACTCCCACCCCAGGACCGCTGGGACACCACAGTGGTCTAGAGGTCTCCAAGGTACCAGCAGCAGAGCTGTTTCCTTGGAAAGAAAATTCAAATGGTCTCTTTTGGCTCCTGGGTTTGAGCTTGGTGGCAGGTCAGGAAAATTTACAGTCTTCTCTATGGTGGGGAATAAACTAGGATAAGTGAATCTATTGCAAGGAATGGAGCAGTACACTCCTGATTACAATGACATTTATCATTGACCTGCTGTGTGCCAGGCACGGTGCTCATTTGCTTTTCCATACAATCCTATGGGGTGGGTGTTGTCCCAGTTTTATAGATGCTGCACTGGAGGCTCAGTCAAGGAGGACTGGGAGGAGGTAGGGTTCAGAGGCAAAGGCAGGTCTGTCCCACACTCATGTGTGTGTCTATAGATATACGTGTAGCTGTTGGATATACATAAAATGATTTCAGCCTCTTGCACAAAAACATCTTAGTTGAGAATCAGTGGGCTTATCATAAGTTCTGTGTTTGCCAGTGTTTGGCAGACATTCCTTTGTGAATTTGTCAAATGAGTTCAGGGAGCTGGAGTTGGAAAGTGAATGCCATGTATTTGTAAAGGGTAAGCACCCAGTACTAGTGTGTGAACTGAGTACCAGACACTGCGTATGCAAAAGGAGTTCCTCAGGTACTACATTTGCAAAGGGGGTGCTCTCGGGTACCCTGCATTTGCAAACAGGTATTCTCAGGTACTACACTTGTAAAGTCAGACATAATCTTTGCTCCCCAAAGGCTCAGTTAAATTGGAGTACACTACAAACTAGGATATGCTGTAGAGCAAAGCACATATCCTCAGAGAGGTTTATGCCTTGTCTGCTGTTTGGAGAGAGGAAGAAATGCCGCCATGGGGGCAGGTGGTTTTAGGAAGGACTTCATAGGAGAGACACATCTGGACCAACAGAGATAGGGTCGAGATTGGCAGAGATGAGGATGGGGGCGATGGGGGGGAATGGGCAGAGGGAGCAGTGAGCAGAGAGAGGCCGGAGCAGTGGGGGCACATTCTGGGTGGTCTGTGTCATTCTCCCTGAGTGGTGGGCACCCGGGCACCGTAAGAGGATATAGTAGGTAAAGATGGAGGCAGGATCGCTTCTCAGAGTGGGGGTGCTGGTGGGGTTGAGGTTAGTGCCATATTCAGCAGGGCACTTTCCAGCTGACTGGGCCCTGATCACTATGCAGAGAGATGAGGGACTGGCTGCCAGCGGGGTCCCGGGATGCCCCTGAATGGAAACTTCGCCAGTGCAGGGATCTGAGTCACCAGGGCCAGGCCTTAGTCACAGTAGTGACCATTGCAGCCTCCATTCATGAGTATTCCTTTTACCAGGAGCAGTGGTAGGCCGTCATATTGGTGATTCCTACAGCAACCCACCGAGATGCTGTTACTCTCTCCATTTTATAGGTGGGACACTGAGGAAAGGATGAATGAAATAATGAGGCTGCTGCAGGTGTCTAGTTAGGCGGTCCCGCCTGTTGAAAGGGGAGGGGGAAGAGCCAAGTTCAGACTCCATCTGCCACTTCCTTGTAACCCTGCACATCTCTGGTCCTTTGTGGCCGGGCATGTTACATCTTTACCTTCTCAAGGGTTGCTGAGGCCAAAGGTGAGAGTATGGGCAGCAGACTTACGCATTGTCCCGCACACGGTGCACAGCCAACCTCAGGGCGGACGCAGGCCCGAGGGTTCCTGGTGCACTGCTGTGCCTGTGAGGCTGCTGGGCCCAGCTTGCCGGCCTGGAGCTCCCGATGGGCTTCCACCAGGAGGCCTCTGATACTCTCCAAATCCCAGACCCGAAACCTCTGCCGTGAGCTTTGGCTCACAGGGCTCCCTTTCTGGAACCTTTCTTGTTGGAGGCCTGGTTGGAAAGACAAGTTGGCTCTTGAGAAGGTGGCACCATTGGGCCGAGGCCCAAGGCAGGAGTGGCACTCTACTTTGTGTCTGCAGTAGGGTCCCAGGTGGGCAGCTGTGGGGTGGTGGGGGCAGGGCTGCCCCATTGGAAAGGGGAACAATGACTTGTGACATCCTTCCGTTGCTCTGGTTAACTTGTGTTTCATGACCCTGTGACTGAGCCTTGCTTTGGGGCTGGGTAAATAAAAGAGCTTGAACCATCCCAGCAGTCCAGTGGCTGCCAGGCTTGGGGGTCTAAGCAGCATCAGCCGTGGCATCAGATAGGTCAGGATGGAGTCGGGATGACTGCAGGGTAATAGTGGTAGTTTCCTTCAACCATGCCAACTCCCCTGGGCATATTTGTGCATTAATCCTCACACTTGCGGCTCCAGCTTACAGGTGGGGAAACAGAGGCCCTAAGAGCTTCAGGTCATACCAATGGTTTCCAACCTTTTTGACACCGGAGACCGGTGCTCCTATTAGAATCTATTGCCTGACCATCCAAGGTGGAGCTGAGGCGGTGATGCTAGCGCTGGGGAGCGGCTGCAAATACAGACGAAGCTTTACTCACTTACCTCCTGCTGTGCAGACTGGTTCCTAACAGGTCACAGACCAGTACTGGTCTGCGGCCTGGGCGTTGGGGACCCCTGTGTTACACAGCTGGAACCCAGACCTGGCTCCAGAGCCCAAGGCCTTCTCCACAATGCTGTGATGCCTCCTTGTTGGGGTTTGAGCACAGGAGCCCAGGCAGCAAGAACTGATCACCAGCAAGGCAGTGATAATACCTAACACTTGCACAGCGCTACTGTTTACTGAGCCCTTCATGTAGATGAGCTCATTGCATCCTCATGATGCCCTGTGAGATGTTGCTTTCACTGTTCCATTCTACAGATGAACAAACTGAGGCCCAGAGAGACACGGTCAACACTTACCCAGCTGGTAATGGTGGAGCTGAGATTTGAACCCAGGTTGTCTGGCTCTAGAGTATAACTACGTGTGGCCTGTGAGCGGGACTGGAGAGCAGAAGGTCAGAAAGGCCCAAGGTGGCCAGGGTAGCTCCATGCTGAGAGGAGGGCCTTGTGGATGGGGGAGGATATGGACAGAGCAGAGCACTTTATCCTGAGGGTTTGTCCATTCCCCTGCAGATCGTCTTAAAAGAGCCAGAGTAGAGATTTGCTCCTCACCTGCCATTCATTGATCTTAGGGTAGTGAACTTGGCCTCTTGGAACCTCAGTTTCCTTACCTGAGGTGGCTCGTCTTGAGGAGCCGCCTGTTATAGCCAGCTGTGATGACTTGACTATGGTGAGCATGAAGTCCAGAGTCCACTGTGGTGTGTGCACCCTGCCCTGCCTGCCGTCTGGCTTGGCCCGCCCCCGACCCGCCCCCAATACCTGGAGCTTTGGCACAGCACCTCTTACCCTCTGCCTTAGTGATGGTCACTGGCCCCTGGAGTCTTCCCTGACCCCCAGCTGGAGTGAGGGCTCACTCCCTGCAGAGTGTCACTTCCCCAGCTGGGTGGCAGTTGTGTTTTCTACTAGCTCTTTACCTCCGCTTTTACAAATTGAAACCAAAATAATCACACAGGGATGATGATGACCTTAGAAAAGCAAGGAGGAAAAAATTTTCCCATAATCCCATCACCCAGAAATCCCCCACGTAAACATTTTGGAGTATAGCCATCTGTGCTTTTTTCTCAGACATATACATATGACATACATGGGATCATTTGCACAGTGAGTAGAGACTAGGTCTTATTCATAAATGCTAAGCCATTTTCATGTATTATC
Organism: Pteropus alecto; assembly: GCF_000325575.1. Classification (NCBI taxonomy): domain Eukaryota; kingdom Metazoa; phylum Chordata; class Mammalia; order Chiroptera; family Pteropodidae; genus Pteropus; species Pteropus alecto. Next base: position 768,497 of record NW_006434825.1, on the reverse strand, counting down.
TCAAAACCTTTCTACTTTGGCCATGTTGATATTGGGGCCTAGATTATCCTTTGTGGGGGGCCATCCTGGGCATTACAGGATGTTGAGCAGCATCCTTAGCCTCTGCCCACTAGTTGTACATATGCTGCTCTCTTCAGTTGTACCAGCCAAAAATGCCTGCAGACATTGCCATGTCCCCTGGGGGCAACGTTGTCAGTGTAGAAACCCTGGGGTAACTCATTTAACATCTCACACACCGGTAGAGGTTCCATTGGACCGAGTGGCCCTGCCTGCCTGCTGGCTAGCCTGTGGCAGAGCTGGAGCTCGCGCTCCTGCCCTGCCATGCCATCACCTGGCACAGAGGCGGTCACCAGGAACTACGCGGGGCTGTAGGATCCCTTATCCCTGTGTCTAGCATGGCATGGGGCCCAGAGGCAGCAGGGCCCCTGGAAGGAAATACCTCTGGCCAGGGCATTAACAAGTTCCCCACACCTTTGATCCCTCTGATTGCCCCCCTGCTGTCCTGGCCTTCCCCTGATGACTCAGGACTTCAGTGATCTGGATTGTTGAAAGGGGAATTACATCATGCCAATAAAAAAAAGAAAGAGAAAAACTAGCATTAGAAAGTTTTGGTGGGAGGAAAATGACTTTGAAACCTGCTTCTTTCATCCTGTGTGAATTAAAGCAGTGTTTTGGGGAGAGAGTAATGGAGAGGAGAGGGAGTAGGTTGGGTGGGCGACCTGGCTACTTGACTCTTCTAAAAAGGCTTTCATCTGTTTGCCTCAAGCCCCAGCCAAGGCCACTCATTGGGCCCTTCTGTTTTGGGAGCTAGCTGAACACCACCACCAGAAAAGACAAAAAGGAAACTTCTAGTGTATGTGCAGGTCCTGCCAGCAGGTGCAGTGAAGGGGCAAGGGTCTTAGGCCAGAGAGTTTTACAAAGAGTAGAGGTCTGGGGGCTCTTCTAATGAATGCCGTGGTGGTCAGCAGGCCTCCCTCTGAGCCTGGAGAGTCAAACCCCCACCCGCCCTGGCTGGATGTTTCTGTGTAGCTCACACCCTGCTCAGCATTCACCGCAGCCTTGCTTGAAGTCTGCAAATTGGGGAGCAGCAAACACCCTGTCCCCGCTTTCAGACCTGAGATGGAGGTAGAGGCACTCAAGACCCTTCCTTCCAGGTCAATCCTTCCTTAGCAGGGATGCTCATTGTCAACGAAATGGTCAAGAGTGCTGGCCACCATGTTTAGATTCCGACACTTCATATTAGGCCAGGTGGCCAGTGGTGTGATCCAGCTGTTTCCCCTTCTGCAAGCTGGGATAATGGTAGCCACCTCCCAAGGTTGTCCAAATAGAGGAGATAAGACATGGAAAGTGCTTAGTAGAGTGCCAGGCGTAGGATCAGTGCTCAATAAATGCCCACTCTGTCATCACCACCAGCTTTACCATGGCTCCTGCCCGCCTACATTCCTGTTTCTTGCTTGCACAACTGTGAACTTCTTGAAGGCAGGGTCCTTTTCATCCAGGTATACCTGAGGTCGGAACAGTACTTTGGCTCAATACAGTCTGCCCTCCATATCCGTGGGTTCCTCATCTGTGGATTCAACCAGTCGCGGATTGTGGATTGAAAATATTTGGGGGGCGGGGAGAGTTATATTGATGCTGATGTGTATTGTAGTTAGGCCTACTGTGGTTGCAATGGTTGGATCTATACTGGCCATGTATGTACAGACTTTTTTTTCTTGTTATTATTCTCTAAACAATATAGTATAATAACTATCTACATAGCATTTACATTGTATTAGGTATTCTAAGTAATCTAGAATGATTTAACGTATACAGGAGGATGTGCGTAGCTTATATGCAAATATGCCATTTTATATAAGGGACTTCAGCATCCAAGGATTTTGATATCTTCAGGGTCCGGGAACCAATCCCCCACGGTCACTGAGGGACAACTGAATAATTGCTTATATGGGGCATCTCGAGACCCCATGCATCACAGTCTGTGAAGGGACGGAAAAGTGTCTCAGATTTTCTTGGAAACCCTGATTCTGTCTGGTGACCTCAGAGCTTCCTGTCAGAGAGAATCTCTAGGCCGTGACCTGAGGCACCTTGGACACCCAGACCTGGAATGGACCCTCAGCCCTGGCCCAAACCCCAGGCACCATGTCCCTGACTCGAGGAAGGTAGGAATCCGCAGTTGAGAGGGTTAAGATATTACTGGTGGTTTTCACCTCAGCTTTCAGCAGCAGTGCTTGGGAAATAAGATTTTGATCTTGGAAAATATAATTTAAAAACAGAATTGAAAGTTGCTGTTATTTTCTCAACGATATTGCCCCCGACACATGCACAGGGCCTGAGTAGTGGCATCTGGTCTGAGCATGCTAGTGGGGACACTACTCACAGCTCTTCCACAA
>NW_006434825.1:754009-766085 GCF_000325575.1 Pteropus alecto | reverse complement strand
CTCCTGAGAGGGTTCTGTGTCTTTGATTCCCCACTCAGGTCAGTGATGACAGAGCCCAGAAAGCCCTTCTTCTTTTGGGGTTGCTCACTGAGTTGCCTTGGCCTCACTCACACTGTTGGCAGTGACACTGTTACTAGGGCTTCCTCATCAGAGCCCTGAATATCAAGAACTAAACTCATTGACAGGTGACTTCATGGAGCTTGAGTCTGGTTGTTCCATCTCGATGTTCCCATCCCAAAGCGGGAAGAGGTCCCTTTCCTTCCTGTTGGATGAGGACAAGGAGCTCTGAGTCCCCACCAGGCCCTCATGGAGCCTTCTAAGAGGTGAGCTCTGGCCCCCTAGCCATCCCAAGGTGGATTAACACTCCATTCTTGTCTGTGTTTCTTTGCGCCCATGACCTGGCTGTGTGGCCTTTATTAGCAGGCTTCTGTGCTCTGGAAGCTTCTGGGACCCTGGAGGGAGATGGAAGCCCTGGGCTCCTTCATTCAGGGTTGCCATGGGTGGGCAGCATCTCTTGGCCACAGCTCCTGCCCCATCACCCCCAACCAGGCTTCTATAACTGCTCCTTCCTCTTGTCCCTTCAGGTCTAGGGGTAGGAACACTTGAGGCAGAAATGGATGACCAACCATCCTGGCTTGTCCGGGACTGTCCTAGGTATTTGCATTCAAGTCCAGCAAACCCCTCAGCCTCAGGCAAACTGGGACAGTTCATCACCGTAGGTAGAAACACCATCTCTTGTGCTTTCACCGTGTTCTGCCCACACCTTGTTTGTTGTCCTTTCGTTACAATTTCTTCAGATGGCACCATTTTGTGTCTGCCATCTGTTTCTTCCCAGGGCCCCGGCTGATACACCAGGAGTTTCAGGAGGATGGGATTGTTTTCAGAGCCTCTTCCCCATTAGAGTTTATAGTAACCAAATGGGCCGTAATGCTGACCATGGGAAAAAGAAATTAATCTCTTGCACTTGAACACTTTTCAGAAAATATGCCCCCTTCAAAGACAAATGTGATGATGACAATGACCACGATGATGATGATGGCAGCGGTGCTTCATTTTCCCACTTACTATGGGCTTGTTGTTTGATACACCATTGTGTTTAATTATTTTGACAATTCTATGAGGATTTTCCAGGATGAGGAACCTGAGGCTTACCTAGGAGTAATTTGCCCAAGACTTAGGGTGGGCAAGAGGTTGCGCCAGGGTATGAACCCTGATGGAGCTCCTTGTGAGCTTACTATGCTCATTGATGAAGTGTTTTACAACCTAAGCCTAGCCAGACAAAACTCACACTTTTGCTGCTTATGGCTTGAATGGGGTGTCTTACTGGGTGTGCAGGCTGCAGATATGTTGTTTTTCACTTCCTCCCATGTGGCAGGGCTGTATGCATGGAGCATGTAGGACTGGCTGGGTGGCCAGTTTTGGCTTTGCTGAATTTAGATATGACTGATATTGGAAAATGTTAGTCTTTTTAATCTCTCTCCCTTTAAAAATTTTATAATTAGAATTAGAGGTGGCTAGAGTTGGAAGAGAACCTGCAGGTCATCTAGTTATGGGATGGCAAATAAATGACACACATGCTGCAACTTCTTATTGCCTCTCCCCTGATAGACATTGCTAATCAATCCTGGCATAATCAGTCCTTCCCAGTGAGCCTGGAGACAGCCATTACTAATTGATTGTTACAACGTGTCTCCCACTGTATAGAGTAGGAAGAACCCAAGACCTGGCGAAGTTGAATGGGCTTCAAGGGAGCCATTGGAGTTGCAGAACCCGCTCCACACCAGGAGTTCTCTGTTGAGAGGTGACTGGGTTAAAAATCTGACGTTTAAAATAAAGTGTGGTATAGGGAGAAGGACCTGGGTTTTGCATAGCGGTGCATGGATCTGGGTTTAAATCCCAGTTCTGCCTCTTACTGGTTGTAACTTCCGTCAAGTCACATGACTTCTTGGAGCCTGGCCTGCGAAACTGAAAATTATAATCAGTGCATCCTAGGTTGTGAGGAATAAATGACATGGAATGTTTATTCAACATCTGGCAGGTATTGATCCAGGCCTTTGTGTGTGGGGCACTGCTCTAGGCCTGGCATGTGGTGGTGAGGCTGTGTAGACGAGGCCTCACCTTCAAGGAGCCCTCATGAACATTAGGCCTGATTCAAGTAATGCTGGCTTTCTTCCTCTTTCCTTCTCAGAGGCCTGTGAAATTGTATTATTATTATTTTTTGGAGGTCTTTGAATTTGTGTTATTTTTTTCAACTCTTCTGTCACATCCACTTAAATTTTGTCCTGTTTATGCTTTACACGACTCGCTTTGGGAAATGATTTATTTTTTCTTTCATTCCTGGTCTTGTGTCTAGCCTTATATTGTGTGGCAGGTGGTCAGTGAGTCTGTTGGTCATAAACAACCAGAATTCTCTTTACAGAATGGGTGTGCCAGGACACTGGGTTTTAGACTTCTTTGGAGTGATACATTCCTTTTGAAAATTGGATGAAAGCTGTGGGCCCGTCTGCTGGCAAAATGGTAGGATGGCAGGTTCATAAAGTGTTGCACTGTAATATAGGCATCGTTAAGGACTGATTCATGGACACCCCCCTCAGGTAATAAACCAGTCTGGGGGCCCTGTGACACTTCACTGGCAAGAAATGGAACTTGCATGGGAAAAAAAATGTAAATGATTAAAAATGTTTCATTAAGTATGAAAGATTAAGGTTTTTATTCAGAGTTCTGCTGCTCTGGTTGGGCACGTGAGGCTGTCCGTGTAGCCTCTTCTAATGCATGTTGAGCTGTGTTTAGTCTTCTTGGTTATGGTGAAATATTTTTTCTTTTATCCTAAGTCTGGAGTTTCAAGGTTGGCATTTCTTGCCCCTAAAATGTTTATTTTAAGATTTGGAACACTTCTTCACTTTTCGATAAGACAGAGTGCATCATTGCAGAACCACTGTGGTTGAGCACAGGGCAGTTCCACTGACGTCGCAGACAGGTGGCTCAGTGCTCAGCCCCGCTGAGCACACACAGCGACCTTGGACCACCTCACCTCTCTGACCTGTAAAGCTGGGAGGCAGAAGGACCACAAACCCCTGGTGGTCAAGGATTAAAAAATATCCTATGAAAAAAAAAATAAGCCCAGAGAATGCCCAAATAGGCTGTGGTGGATTTTTTATTTGATCACATGGAATTTGACTCAGAAGTATGGATCCTTTGCACTGTGAGAACTTGGTGTTTTTATTGAGTCTATATTATGGAGACTGCCTGTCATATTCAGCTAAAGTGAGCCGAGGTCCTCTGTGAGGTGCAGGACACATATACTTCTAATGTGCTTTTTCCTCCAGGATACAGAAGGCTCTAAGGAGCCTGACCAGCATAGTAAAAAGAAACCAAGGGTCTTCCTTGGTGGGTAGCATGTAAAAAGACTCCAATAAATGAGTTCCCTCCTTGTTTTTGACTCTTCCGACGTTAGCCACGTGCTAGAATGACTAGAGAGAGGGTTCCATGGGACTATTTCAAATTTAGACATGGAATTTTGCTGAAATGATTTCTTTGCCACTGAATTTTGCATTTGCGTATTTTTAAGCCAAAAAAAGGAGTTGAACTTGCCCTTTTGTTTGCTTCATTACTCCCACCACTTTTAGCAGTTTAGCGGGTTGCGGGTGTATGTGTGTGTGTTTTTATGATTCTCAAATTCGTTTTTAAAAGTGTGCTGTGTGCATGGAGGCCACTCCCCTCCCTGAAGGTTTTGTAGGGAGGTCTGAGCCAGCTGTCTGTCTAGCTGAGTACCAGTTGTCAAGGGGCTGGGCGAAATAATGGAATCTCCATATCTTGAGTACCTACTACATGCCAGGTGCTCATGTATCTCATCTCATCCTTGCAGCAATCCCCTGAGGTGGTAGTGTCCTTGTGTTAAAAGATTGGGGACAGCCTTTTGCCTCCAGGGTCACACAGCTGCAGGTTATAGAGCTGCGACTCACATCCAGGTCAGGCTGACGTGAGTGCATGTGCTTTATCCTAAGCCCCATGCGTCTTCCATGACCTCAAAGGACTTCCTAGGTGTTCTTTGTGTCTCCACCCTTGTAAGATTCCACTTAAGGAAAAACAGGTAGGCGTTGGTCTGACAACAAAGCCTGGAGCGTTCTGTTTCTCCTGGTCAGCAGCTCCCCTGCTTAGCTCAGGTGGAGCCGGCATTGTCCCAGCCCTCCTGGTCACTGGCTAGGGTGGTCTCCTCCAGGCTGCAGCTCTGGAACAAAGTTAGGGCTCAGCCTGCCTCACCTGTGCGACCTTCCAGGGCAATCCTGGCCAATATGTAAAGGAAGGGGAGGACAGAGAAGGTAGGGGAGGGCGGCTGGGCATGACCACTCAGAAAATGAGTGAAGTGGCCAGGCTGAGCCTGAGCTGTTCCTAGTAGATGTTTACAGCCTGTTTACCTGGAAGAAGTGCATCTCAGGGGTTGGCATCATGAGCAGGAGGCATACATCTGCCAGCATCTTCCTAGAATCAGCTATGTGTCAGGAGACTGAAGAACAGACCCGGCCACTGAATCCACACCTGGTCTGGTGGCGCCTTTTGAGGTCATCTAGGCTGATGCTTTCTTTCGTTTTACAGCTGGTCAAACAGAGGCTCAGGAGGAGAAACTGCTGGTCACCAGCCCTCCCTCAATATACCTTCTGGTTTTCTCACTTTATCTACTACATGGTTCCGCAGTCTTATTTATTTGTTTAGGCAGTTAAGATTCTGAGTGTTTTTATTGTAAAATATACATAACATTTATCATTTTAAGCAGATGTAGGTGGTACAGTTCACTGTGTTGATTATATATTCACAGTGCTGTGTTACTGTCACCACTGCCTATAACCAGAATTTGTTATCATCCCCAACATAAACTCTACCTGTTAAACACTAGCTTCCCCTCCCCCAGCCCCTGGCAACCTCTATTCTACTTTCTGTCTCTATGAATTTGCCTATTCTAGGTATGTCTTGTAAGTGGAATCATACAATACTGCCCTTCTATGTCTGGCTTAAGTCACTTAGCATAGTGTTTTCAAGGTCTACCCATGTTGTGGCATATATCCCAATTTCATTCCTTTTTTAGCTGAATAGTATTTCATTGTTTGGCTAGACCACATTTTGTTTATCCATTCATCCGGTCATGGACTCCTGGGTTGTTTCCATGAAACTTTTGGCTCTATGATTAATGCTGCCATGAATTTGGGGGCAAATATCCGTTAGGGTTCCTGCCTTCAGTTCTTTTGGATATATACCTAGGAGAGGGCATTTATTTTTAAAAGACATGTATCTCCCTCTGCCCCATTGTATTGGGAACTCAAGTTCATTGTAGAATAATTAGACAATACAAATAAAGGAGAAAGTAAAATTTCCCAGAATGCTAACACCTGGAGATAATAATTAACATTTTTCTAGGACATTCATTTTTATGTGCTGTTTTTCCCATCCACTCAGGGTTATGCTGTATATTCACAGTCTTTGGTAGTGTGGGATTAAAAATATAAAAACCTTTGTATAAGGTACTGGGATGGAGAGAGAAGGTGCCACTTGGTCTTTGTGAGTCAGCTGAACATTCACCACCTCCAGGAAGCATCCCTCTTGGGTGAAAGATGCATCTGCTTTGTCCTGCTTTGCTCGTCCCTTTTCCTATTATCTGCTGGACCATCTAAGTCCTGGAAGGGCTGCCCATCATAGCTCCTGGTGGTAGTTGGTGCTTAATAAATATTTATTGGGTGAGTGAATAAAGAAATGGCCAAGCGAATGAACAAGTAAAATTAACAATTGTGGTTGATGAGTAGCTGGGGTCTTCTTGGGCTATACCTTTTTGCCCACAGCCTGCAGCAGACACATTGGGCAGAGTAGCCCTAGTACACTGAGTCGTCCCTGTTGCTAGTCTTCCTTCACAGCCAGGAAAGGCAGAGGCTGTCTTCCTGTGGTAGAGGCTGTCCCTAAGAAACTGGGTTCACAGGTCCCGTTTACTCCCAGCAGTAGGGCCGTGCGTGTTCCCTCATTGCACAGATGTTTGCTGAAGGCCTTCTGTGTGTCATGCGCTTGGCTAGGGGCTGTGCTATGGGGTGACCAACAGAGGGTCCCCTTCAAGGACCTTACATTTCAGAAGCGGGGAAACCCTTGCACAAAAGAACATAGTGATTTCAGATAGTAATAAATGTGATGAAGAAAACTACTTCTTTTATTTATTCTTTCTTTTTCTCTTTTTTTTTATTTCTCTTTTTTAATAATAATAATAATAAAAAAATCCAGTTGGCTGTTTCTTGGTTGATTGGCGGCCATGGATGTAATGTGTAGTTATGGAGTTCAAATCCTAGCTCTGCTGCTTTGCTAGTAGTGATCTTGGCAATGACCTTAAGCTTTGCAAGCCTTAGTTTTCTTCTCTGTATGCAAAAGATAGAGGTGTGTCTGCTTTCTGGGGATTATGATGAAGCTTAATGGTGACATTGCCTATGAAGTACAGTGCCTGGAACATTGGGAGTTCTCAACAACCATTGCTGTTCCTGCTCTTGTTATAGACCTGTTCATTGAATATAATGAGGCTGCCAGCTGCTTGCTTTTAAAATGATAAAACTGGCCCCATCCCATGGATTGGTTGACTGGAGAGGGACTAGCAAGCAGGGCATCTAGTGTGTAGTCGTAACGCAGCATCACTTCCCTGATGCTTTGGCCGAACCGAATTTGTTCAGCACCCCCTCCGTGTGTCAGATTGTCTCCTCCCTGGGAACAGGAACAAAAGGACCCAGCTCTGAAAGAGGCTCTTATTCTTTCACCAAGCTTGGGAAAGCCAAGGCGAGTGTCTGCAACCCGTTCCAGGAGTTCTGTAGCGGGGCCGGACTCTTCTCTTTTTCCTGTGTCTCTTTGGGGCCAGATTCTTCTGGTTAGCTGACTGAGATGACCAGAGCACGTTTGTCCTCACAGGGTGGGGACAGGGACCTTCTTGAGTACAGAGAGTTTCTTTAATTGAACAAATTCCCAGTTCGTCAGGCATAGGGCTTGATTAGATCACATGGTGCCACTTGGCCCATGTGTCCCAGCCTAATGTGGGTATTAGACTTGGCCCTGCATTTGCCACCATCCCTCTCATTTACTGTGGGGCTTGAGTGAGTCTCTCAGTGTTTCTGAGTGCCCGGCCTCAGGTCTCAAATGAAGCAGACACAGGGCAACCCCGGCATTGTCGGGAGTGGGGGTGGGGGATGGGGTGAGCACGTGCAAGGCTGGAACTTACTAACGGTGCTCCCTCCACCTCTCAACAAGGGTATCCCTTCCACTATCTCCTCCCCAACCCCATGAGAAGGCATGGGGACTCGAATGCTGGCCCCTCAAAATGCCATTTCAACCCAAGTTCAGGTCTGGGAAGAACAGGAATTTAGCGTTTTACATTTCCCAGATCTCCCTTTTTTGCTCCCTTTTTGCTCCTGTGGGCCTGAGACCCGGTGAACAAGACTGTGAAGTACACAGCGGGGGGCACTGGGTGACTCTCTGGAGGCCGAGATGACTAAGAGAGGCTGGACGAGGACTGGGAGAAGGGGAGGCTGTATTTCCTTCTTCCCTCGGGGCCCGCTCAGCTCCTGTATCTGAAATGATCTAAAGTGGGCTCGTACCCTCACCTGCCCAGCGCTCACATACTCAGGACAGATGTGTCTGTGTTCTAGAAGTACAGAGTATATACTCAGAGGGCCTGGCTTTTAGTCCCAGGTCTGTCTTCCTGTTTTCTTTCAACATGGAGCCTTCTGCACAAGGTAGGTTGGGAATGAAGTGAGGAAATGCACCCTGTGCCTGTGTACTGCTTCCTCCGTGCATGTTAGTGGCTTCTCACTCAGTGTTTAGGCATTGTGCCTGAAGCATGCACTTAGGGATCGCCTGTTGGTTACCAGGCATTGTGTCCAAGGTTGGGAATACAGAGCTAGCTGGAGGAGAGAGAGCTGGGGATGGTGGGATCTAACGCCCCATATGACTCTGATATAAACGAGGGTGACGGGGAGCGTGTGGGGAGCACCGGGCTTCCCTAGGAGAAGGCCGCTGATCAGAGAAGGGGGTCAACTCAGGCCAGATGGGGAATGCAAGGGACAGCATTCTAGGCCAAGAGTGGATTGGCAGAGCCCGGAGGCTTGGCAGAGCCTGGGGAGGGAAACGCTACTTGCAGCAGGAGTGTGTTGAGTGGGCTGGGCCTGGGTGAGCTGTCCGGTGTGCTGGGCTCAGTACTTTTGACTTGAGCATGGAAGCTGAGTCCCTGGAATGCCCCTGAACGTCTTAATTCCTTTTTTCTCAGCCTTGAAAGCACTTTGTTCTTTGCCCTGACTTGGTCTTTCTTAGGCCTGAGAATCTAGGAAAGGCTGAGCTAGTGACAAGGGTGGGGCTCAGTTCATTGCCAATGAGGAAATAGCCTTTCTTTCTCAACCTTTGGTGTTGGTTGAGAGACTCAGAGGAGCTGGCTCTTGAAGTCATTCTGGGCCGAGATAGCGGAGAGGACCGTTTGGTATTGGAAGTGCTCGGATCAGTCTTCCACGAGGAAAGGAACCCCTGAGCCTGTGATTAGAGCAGCAAGTTAGAAGTTCCACTTGGGTTCTGCCACTTGCCAGTTGTGTGACCTTGGGCAAATGGCTTAACCTCTCTGGGCTTTTGTTTCTCATTGGTACAATGGGGTGGATAGTGGTACCAATCCCCTGGGTTTCCGAAAGGTTTTGGTGAGATGATGCATTGTCCTGTGTTAGCTCTGTGTCCCGCACAAAGAAAGTCTCCAAGAAAAAGAGAGAGCTCTTATTATTACCACTGTTACTACTGCTGTTACCGAGATGACAGAGGAGGGGGCCTGACTGAGCCCAAGGCAAGAGAGCCAGAGAGGGCTTCCTAGGCCAGGTGACATGGAGCTTTGGAGTCAGACATTTGTAAGTTCAGATCTGCCAGTCTCTGGCTATGTGTGACATTGGGCAAGTTATTGAGATTAAATTGAGCACGTATTTACATTCTGACCCCCTTAGTTATCCCATCTGGAAAGTGGGATAATAATGGCAACTCCCAGGCTGCTGTAGGGGTGTAAGAGCTGCTAGGTCAAGGTTCTGTTTGAATCAGGTTTCCTAAAAGTCTTTGGGGCACTGGGAGAAGGAGGGCTTTCTTCAGACTCCTCCTGCTCTGTGATGCCACAGCAGACATGTGTGAGGCAGGGAACCTTGGGAGCCTGCACTCATGACCTTGTCCAGAGGCTGACAGCCATCCTCAGGTAAAGAGCCTTTGCTTAAGCCCTGGTGGGAGCCCTGGTGTTGCCTGACTGTCCTCCACCCTCTGCTGCCACCCCCCCGCCCCACTCCCAACTGTGTTATCTTTTGCAGAAGTTGTGAGCAGGAGGAAGGACAAACCACTTCCTCTACAGCCTTCAGATTTATCAGGCACAACTTTTGACAGTTTCAGTTTGAAGAGAATTGAAAAAAAAAAAAGAAGTTGAGAAGTGTTAGGTAAATAAAGTGGCCTAGCACCTCTGCTCTCTGCTGCTTCCACGGTTGGGACAAGGCATCTCTGGGGGCCTGTGGGATGTGGGGAGAGGGTTCGGTTGGTTTGGGTTTGAGAGGTGGCTGGTGTTCAGAGCTTTCTTTGCACACATAGGCTGCTGGCTGTGGGGCTGGGCTTCCAGGCCACTGCCTGGTGTTTCCTGTCCTGTGTGTTATGGCGTTTGTACCCAGAGGCCAGGTCGCAGAGACAGATGTGTCAGAAGTTTGACCACAGAGCAGCTTTCTTGCCCCTCAGTGTGTTTGGAGAAAGTGCTAAAGATTAGGCTAGGCCTGAACTGAAGCAACTGCTGGTCATCCAGAGATTCTGGCCGGGGTAATTTCCCCTTCACCTGTCTATCTGCTTGTTAAGATCCCACTCAGAGGAGGACTCTTAGGTTATATTGGGTGGAACCATAGGGAACTGTGATTTTGTAAGTCAAAATAATTAAATATTGGTTTCACATAAGTTGATCTACTAGTTTGGAAGTAAACACAATTCTTGACTTCCTGGTGTCACCTCTTAGGAGTCTCAAAGACTTCGAAGATCAGGACAAAAAGAAAACCATTCTTGAGGAGGAAAGGGGAACATAATGATTGGTATAGATATATATACACACACATACACATATACCCAAAGACACATATACATGCACACATACATATACACATACTCATGCATGGATATGTACATGCACATACGCACATATACGCACACACATGTACTTACACCTATACATAGACACATATGTACACATACATATGGGTGGACGCACATGCATACATGGAATATACCACACACACACACCTTCAAAGGCCATCTTTGGCATTTCACTCCATGCATTCAAATTTACTAGGCGTATGTGTGACTTTGAGCACATTTATAACCTGCCTCGTTTTCCTCATATCTAAGATGAGATCAGTAGTAATATTGATGACCTGGGATTGTGGTCAGGATGTGGTGAAAGAATGCATGGAACAAGCCTAGCGCAAGCCCCAGGACCTCCAGAGTGCTTGAGACGAGCTCTTCTGATTTTTGGTGTTCTTTGTGGTGTCTCTTCAGGCCTGCTCTCTTTGCTCTTGCTGTGGTTTGCCCACGGGTGCAGGGTTTGGCCCATCTGCCTGTGATTCTCCTGGTTAGAGTGGACGGTGAACTCTGCCACCTTCTCCACACTGCCGAGCGTCAGCTCTGTGCTAGGGCATGTCAGCACGGTCTCTGCTCTTGGGAAGCTTGGGTTCAAGGGGCTGGCAGGGAGGTTCACAGTAGACAAACAAACCAGCAATGACCAAGGCTCCTTCAGAGGTGACAAGAGCTAGGATGAAAATAAGGCAGGGCGAAGCGGCAGAGAGGGTTGGGTGGGGGCATACTTTAGGCAGTGCAGTCAAGGAGGGCATCTCTGAGGAGGGGACACTGGTGGCAGAGCTAGTCCTGTAGGGATCTAGGGAGGAGCATTTTGGGAATGGGTACAGCAAATAAAAAGGCCCAGAGGTGAGAAGGCGGGGGCAACCAGCAACCAGCTTGGGTTTTATTGAGTGCCTTGAGGAGCAGGGGCAGGATGGGGTCTGATGACCTTTTAGTGAGCTTGGTGGGAGAGGCGTCAAGGACAGACGTGTGTCTTGTTCTTCTCTTGTTCCGTTGGACCGGCCTTGGGCTCAGCCACACGGTGGCTGCCCAGTGGGTTGTCAGGGGCTAGTCTGTTGAACTGCGCTCCGTGAGGGTAGCCATTCCCCTTGAGTCCAATGGACAAGGCTTACATCCATCTCCTCTGTGTGCCCTCAGTGTCCTGATCTGTTCAATGGGCATGAATATGGGTGCCCTACCTCCACCCCCACCGCCCTGCCTGATGGCCCTTCTTCCCCATGTCCTTCTCTGAGGTCAGTCCCTTTCAGCTCCCACAGGGCTGACGTTTCTGTCTTTCTTGTTTGTTGTGGGGGAGGGGTATTTAATTACATTCCTCATGAGTGAATGACACAGAAAGGGCAGGGGTATGTCAGCGACGCTGCTCTATAATTTTCATGTCTGGGACGGGTTTCAGAACTGAGCTGTTTTCCTCTCTGACTGGCAGTGGCTGTTGCCCAAGTCAACAGCGGTGCACTTTCGAGTTTGCCTTTGTTGGTTTTCCTTTTTCTTTCTTCTTTTTGAAATAGGTCTTTTCTTTTTTTTTTTCTTTCCTACAAAATAAAACTGGTGACTTGGATGTGGTGGCTAAGAATTAGTAGTTCCTGTCTTTTTGGTGTGGGAGTCGGGTGGGGATTGAATTAAACATTTATTTCCCATTAAGAGATTCATGGGCTTGGAAGCTGGCGTTAGAAGTGGAGTGATCGCAAGTCCCAACTGGTGATCATGATACCTGTAGGACTTGGATTTGCCTTAGAGGGAAGCAGGGAACATGCTGAGCAGAGGGTGAAAGTGGGTGACCCACAGACCAAGGCCAGTCTGCCGATATATTTTCCTTGGCCCACACGGTGTTTTTGAAAGCAATGCTTCAATAAGTTGTCCGCATTTAAAAATCAAGAGAGTTCCCCCCACAAAAGTCTGGATTTTCATTTTTAATAGTAACAATAAGAGCAAACACTTCTGTGTCACTGTT
>NW_006434825.1:676646-753932 GCF_000325575.1 Pteropus alecto | reverse complement strand
GCGGTTCTGCGGTGCACATATCTTTATTATTATCCCCATTCTATAGCTGGGGAAACCAGTTTGCTCCTGGCTGTGCCCCCCTTTCCGTGTGGCAGCTGTGGGCTGGAGGTGGTGGTGGCCGCCGCCTTTGGGCTGGGTACATGCTCTCCATTTCACTCCAGCCTCTCCTGGCCTACTGTACTCAGGTTCATTACTTTCCCACTCCGGCCTGCGGGCATTGGACTTTGGAGAGGTCAAGATGGGTGATAGGAGCAAAGCTGCTCTTCTTTGCACTGAGTCATTGTTTATCCCTTCCTCCCATGCTGCCTGCGGTCACCCAGAGCCCACCTGAGTCAGGCAGATCTCACACCACTTCTCTGTGTAAGGATTCGTCCAGGCTCCCTGGTTTCAATACAGACCTCCAGTGGGAGGTACTACATGAGGCTCTCAGGGATGAACTGAGACAGGCTGCAGGAGAAGGGGTCCACAGCCTGGCTGGGGGGCCCCTGTTCTGTGCTAGCCATACTTCTGTGGGAGGGGAGCGGTGGGGGAAGCAGAGGATCCATGTCCCACTCGTGGAAGGAGCTGCATAGGGTGCTGTGCTCGAGGCACCCTCCTCGTGGGGCTCCCCTCCTTCCTGCAGTTGCCTACCTCCAGGGAGCAAGCCCAGGACTGTGTCCGTCCCAAAGCCCCGCCAGCCCGGCCACCCTGCGTCCTGCCATGGGGAGAGCAGGGGAGGTGTATGGCCGCTGCTTGTCTTTGTTGAAACTGCTGGTAGGCGGAACGTGGTTCTGGGGTGGCCAGGCTTGTGGGTGACTCATTTTGGAAGCTTCGAGACGTCATTTCACCTACAGAGGCTTCAGCAACATGGAGGTGAAGTGGCCCTTTTCACAGAGGGCTTGTGGCTTCGTGGATGGAGCTGCGGTGGTCAGTGTGGCTGGCCTTCCCTGTGGCAGAGAAGAGCGTGGGCTGTGATGAGAAGCTGCTATGCTCAGAAGCCTTAACCCTTCCCTCCCTCCTCTCTCTTTCTTTTTGGGTGCATTAAAAAAAAAACAACAACTCTTTTTTGAAGTGTAATCGATATCCAATAAACTCTGCATTCTCCCTTTGCTTTTAAAATGCTGAACGATTCCAGTGATTCAAAGCAGTACATAAAATAATATATAAAATATAACAACCGACACAAGAAATAAACCATTCCAGCTGCAGTTCCTGATGTTCTCATGTGCGCTCCTCTCAGATTTCACCCCCTGCTTTTCTCAGGTCCCTGAATTCTTTATAAACATCTCCCTTTGCAGGAGTGCAAGAGTTTCTCCTACTTCTCCCCTTCATCTTCTTCCTCCTTTCATCCCCTCCCTATTCTTCCCTTCTTCTTTCCTCACTACCCAGGGCAGCCAAGTTCAACCCATTGGGCCTCCTGAGAATTTTCAGGAGACAGTGAATAATAATGGAAAAAACACCAGGCTGGGGAGCTGGAGTCCTGAGTTTTAGCTTTAACTGTTGGATGTCTTTGAACTTCATCTGTAATAGGGCCGTTTCCAACTTGAGCTGAAATAATTCCTGCAGAATTGAGCTGAGCATTTGAGGCATAAAATAGGTGCTTGATAAATGGTATCCAGTTGTATTATCAGTCCATCCCTGGATTTTGCAGAAACACATCAACCTTGGAAATGTTGGCCCTGAATTTTTAAAGGGCAGATCTTTAGGCATTCTATGAATCATGTGTGGAAATTACCAGGGCCTACAACTGGGGGTGCCTCTGTTCCCACTGAGGAGATCAGGATGCTCTGCCTTGTGGGAAGGTGGCCAGGCTCTCATCATCTGCAATCACACTTGCATTTAGGTTCAGGGTTCATATAATAAAAAACCCCAGCAACTTAAACACAATGGAAGTTTTTTTTTTTCCTTTCATATAAAAGAAGCCTAGGGTATAGGCTATCATTAGGACAAGTATCGTTGGTCTGTATTCTTCATGGACCCATGCTGCTTCTATCTTGCTGCTCCACTATTCTTAGCACCTTGCCTCATGGTCCATGTAGCTGTTCACATTCCTGCCATTGCATCTGTATTCCAGATAGTGGGAAGTGGGCTCTTGCTATCATATCTGTGTTCCAGTTAGTAGGATGTAGGAGTGGAAAGGAAAGTGGAGAAGGATGTCTACTCTTTAGGAGACTTCTGTTTTCATCTTATTGGCCATATCAAGTCACACGGCAACTCCTAGCTGCAAGGGAGTCTGGAAAATGTAGTCAGGGAGGCATGTTTTGAGCGGGGCACAGACATACTCTTATGTTTCTAGAACAGGCCATCCTTTGGAAAACTGTTCACATGTAGAACAGTGGAAGGAACTAAGTTTTTTAAGAGGAGCCAAGGTAGGGAGTAAATTTTCTTTGACAAGGGTGTAAAGTAGAACAAAGAACCGGTTTATTCTCTGAGTTGTTTTTAGAGTTGAGGAGAGAGATTTTGGCTTCCTGTATGTGGAGGAATAGGCTGTTGGATAAGGTAGTGAGTTCTCCAAGAAAGGAAGTGTGTAAGCAGAGGTCGAATGGACATGTGTAGTCATGGAGCCCACTGAGTGTGTTCCAGATCTGTAAGAAAGGTTCATGGAATCTCATCAAGGAATTGCTCCCTAAGGGATCTCATCCAGTAATGGCAAATACACAGACCTTGAGTTGTCTGTCACCTCCCTCCCCTGTCTTGCCAGTGGCAGACATCACTGGTTAATCCCTACAGAACCCAAATGCCACCTGAGAAACCTCCCCAGAGCCTCCCTACTGATAGAAGTTGGCTCACAAGATAAACCCACTCTTCTGCAGGAACCCAGTTGTCTCATTTTTGTAGGCGAAGACATTAAGGGCCAGACAGGGAAGTGAGGTGCCCAGGAGGTGCACATTGAGGCTGGCAGGGGACCCAGGGCTCTGAGATTCAGGTCCCTCTCAGCCATGCTAGTGCCCCTCCTGTGGGTCCTTTACCTCCCTGTGAGGAAACCTAGAGCTGCAGAAGTCACCTCCTGGAGCTGGAGTGGCTGGGTCTTGTTTACTGAAGCTCAGTGCAGACAGGTCCTCTCAGAGCAGGCTGAGAGGGCAGCATCTGCCACCCCACGTCTGGGCTCTGCCGGACACCCAGAAGAAGCTGGGGATATGGGCCAGTGGGAAGTGAAAGTGTGCGCGCTAGCCCTGCTAGTTCTGCTATTGACCCGGCAGGGTTTTTCCTGGGGGGAGGGGAGGAATCTGCTGTGTTTTCTTTACTTAATCTGGCTTTGCCCCAGAGAGAAAACACATTCAGTCTCCATCCTGTTTGTAAAAAGGGCGTTCAGTTACTCAAAGTTGCTGGCCTGGAAAAACTGGGAGGATGTCGTCTCTGACAGAAGCAAGGTGTGAGCTGGGGACAGCTCAGGTGGGACTGGCCAACTCCATTTATTGTGGCGATGGTGTCTTTGGACTGTCAGCATATGACTCTTTTTATTGTGGTAAAATTCATATAAAATCGGACCATTTTAACCATTTTAAGTATATAGTTCTAAGTACATTCAATTGTTTTGCAAACATCACTACCATCCATCTCCAGAACTTTCTCATCTTCCCAAACAGACTGCACCCATTACATACTAACTCCTCATTCTCTGCCCTGACAACCCACCCTGAAACCCACCAGTCTACTTCCTGTCTCTCTGAATTTAACTGCTCTAGGTATCATAAGTATTTGGAATCATGCATGCAATATTTGTCCTTTTGTGTCTTGACTGTGATTTTTTTTTTTTTTTTTTGCTTTTTTGCTTTTTTATGAGGTGAGAGTCACGTAACAAAATCAACCATTTTAAAGTGAACAATTCAGTGGCATTTAGTACATTCACAGTGTTGTGCAATCACCACCCCTGTCTAGTTCCAAGATATTTCATTACTCCAAAAGAGAACACCCCCGCCCCAATACCCATTAATAGTTACTTCCCATCTCCCTACCCCTGGCCCTTGGCAGCCAGCATGTGGTTATAAACCTGTGAATTTGCATATACCAGGCACTCTTCAAGTATATGCTGAATGAATGAAAACTATTCTTGCCAGTTGAGATAATGATGGAAGCTTGGATTTCCTGAGCACCTACTATGTGCCAGCTCCATGTAAGCATCTGTGTTTCTCTGCCTTGGTTGTACTATGAAATCACCCCAGGTGATCTTCATAACCCCTGGTGCTCAGACCCCAGCCTGGAGATGCTCATTGCATTGGCCTAGGGGAGACCTGAGCAGTAGCCTTTTTCAGACAGCTCCTGAAATGATTCTGCTGTGAGAATGGCTGCTGTGCATTATTTCATTGTGCTGTAGCACTCCTCTGGACAGGTAATACTATCTCCATTTTATAGATAAGAAAACTGGTTCAGAGAGGTTAAGCAACTTACCCAAACTCACACAGCTTCAGATCTATCTTTGTTTGAGTGCAGAGGCCTGACCTGATCTTTCTGCTGCCCCACTTTACCCTAGTAAGTTCTGTCGTATGTGATTTTGAAAGCAGGATCTATAGCTACTCAAATGTATACTATGGGATAAAGTAATTAAACACTATCTCATTAGCATTTATGGAGTGCTGACTGTGCGCCATGCACAATACACTTATTTGCTTTTTCTCATTTTACTGCTGCAGGAATCCCGTGCAGGACTCTCATAGTGACATTAATTTCCCCGTGAGCTGGTACTAAAGGGGATGGGATTTGCTCAGATGTGACGGGAAGGACAGGTGGGGCGCCATCAGCTATCATTTAGGAGTCTCCCCTCAGCCATCGTGGTGGTGGTGGGGGTTAACCACAGAAGAAGGAAGAGGGAAGGTTGGCCATATGATGTCAGTCTGAGGGCCAGGCTTGAAGCTGGGCATGGCATTTTTAACAGGAAGGCCTTGGCAGTGATCAGTACTCCCTTTGGCCAGTTTGAAATATTTGGGGGCTGCCGGAGTTGACCTAGGAGAAGCCATGCGTCCTTCAGGGCTATAGCTTGGCTGTTGGTCTTGCTCAGGAGCATTAAGTCGCATGATTTGTCTTTTACATTTGTGTTTGAGACCTTTTAATGCTATGGAACTTATTCACTCATTCATTCAATAAACAGTACTCAGACCTGATAGTCTGGCATGGTTTGGGGCTCTGGGGATAAGTAGTGGACAAGACAGGCGCAGTCTCCGTTCTCCACAATCCTGGGGCATTGCTGAGGATACAGATTGCAGTGACAAACCCTTATTTGAGCTTGCCAAGCATGAGTTCTCTCGTTCCAGCCTCACAGCAGTTGTAGGAGGTAGGCCCTTTTGCGGCCCTGTGTAAGAGATGAGGAAAAGGTAGCACAGAGACGGTGGAAAGCATTTCTAAGGTTGCACAGCTGCTGCTGAAGTCCAATGGGGCTGTCTGGCTTCAGAGCGTGAGCTCCTCACCACTTACAGATAATTACGAAAGAGGAAGTCCTCAGAGCATCTGTGTGGGGTCTGACCACACTGGGGCCAAGGCAGGCCTGCTTTGAGCTGAGGGCACAGCGGGTGTATTAGTTTCCTATTGCTGCTGTAACAGATTACCATGAACTTGGTAGCTTGAAACAAAACACATTTATCATCTTACACTTCTGGAGATCAGAAATCCAAAACTGGGTTTCATGGGGCTAAAATCAAGGCGCTGCATTCTTTCTGGAGGCTGTAGGGAGGAATTGGTTTCCTTGGCTTTTCCAATTAACAGAGGCTGCTTGAATACATCGGCTCATGGCAATGTCACTCCAACCTCTACTTCGTCATCATATCTCTTTCTCTGACTTTGATCCTCCTGCTTTCCTCTTCTGAGGACCCTTGTGATGACATTGGGTCCACCTAGATAATCCAGGACAATCTCCCCGTCTCAGGATCCTTGACCTAATCACACCTGCACAGCTCTGTTTACCACGTAAAGTAACATACAGGTTCAGGGGTTAGGGCCAGGACATCTTTGGGGGCCACAATTGTGCCTTCCACAGCATTGGGAGAGTGAGAATGACCAGGGGCCTGGAGGTAAGAGAGCATGGCTGCTGGCAGAGCTGTTGGAGGGACTGCTGGGTACCTGAGTGCCTGGGGTGAAGACCAGGAGGGACGTTTGGTGGGCAAGAGATGCCGGCGTGGTGTGTGGTGGAGGCCTGATAAGCCAACGGTGCAGACTGGGAGTTGGGTACTTGCCAAGTGACTTCTGGAGAGAGCACCTCTGCTCCCTTCTGAGCCTGTGAGGACACGTGAGTCCCAGGAGCATGGAGCCTGGTGGAGAACCTCCTGCCCCCACCCCCACATACGGACCGCCCTCCTGCAGCCTTTGAGTAGGAGGACAGAGAGCGGGGAGCACTGAGCGGGGAGGTGCCAGAGATCTCTGAGATAGGAGGGAGTTTGGCTGTCTGGGTTCAGGCAGGTCCCACACACTACATCTTTTCACTTTTGTCGGGGGGTGGGGTGGGGCGGGTGACACACTTAGGCTTTGGAGTCCCTGCAGTTGGGTGGATCCAGGTTTCACCACATTCTAAGTTGAGCCTGTCCTCCTGAACTGTAAAATGGGGGTGCCTGTCTCATAGGGTCACCTCTGAGGAGGCACCAAATGAGTCAGATCATGGAATGTGCCTGGTGCAGAGCTGGCTCGCTTGCTCGTTTATTCAGCAGGCGTTATTGGAGTATTCGCTGTGTGCCAGGCACTGTTCAAGGCACTGAGTAGAACACACAAGGTCCTGGCCCTCTCAGAGCTCCCATTCCACTGTGGGAAGAAGAAAATTAATGAGGAAATACAGAGAATCTTTTCAGTGGCTGATGAATGCTATGGAGAAAAATGTAGCAGAATAAGGACAGGAATGCTCCTATGAGTGGGGAGGGGTGATTCTGTGTGTGGTGGCACTTTAAGGTGATCAGGAAGATCTGGATGAGAAGGTGACATTTGAGCAGAGGCCTCCTGGAGGTAAGGGAGCAAACCATGCAGTTATCTCAGTTGTGCAAAGGCCCTGGGGCAGGAATTCAGCCTTTCCTGAGAATGCAAGGAAGTGAATGTGATTGGAGCAGTGAGCCAACTTGAAGGAAGGTGGCAGGAGTTGAGGTCAGTGAGTCAGTGTGGGGGGCAGATGATGTAGGACCCTGAAAGAACTCTGGCTTTAACTCTGAGGGAGAAAGAAATTGTGCTAGAGCAATTTAAGAAAATGGCAGCTCCAAAAGCCCTAAATGCCTCCCTCCCTCCCTCCCTCCTGCTCTCCCTCTCCCTCTTGATCTCCCCCGCCACTGCCCACTGTGTTTAGTGGGAATGGTTGGTCCATCAAGGTCCGCTGCATTGAGCACAGGATCCAGCCTCACCTGTAGTCTGGTCTGGGGACTTTACTCAGCCATCCCCTCCTCCAGCCAGCCTCACGATAATGGCTTTTGCTATTTATACAACACAATGATTTACAAACTCTGCTTCTAGAATTTCACAGTCTCTCCTGCAGTGCATTATCTCTCCAGGAAAATAATGGTGATCTTTCTCCAAATCAAAGGACAAAAATTAAGGCTGTAGATAAGATTGTCTGTGTTTCATGTTTTTCACCCTATATATTTTTCCTTAAACTTTTGACTCCCACTAGAATCTTGTGTAAGGTAGCATGTGGTTTAGCTCAATTCTATATTTAATAATTTTGAGGTTACTGAATTAGTTAATATTTGTTGAACACCTACTGTGTGTGGGGTTTTCTGCTAGATGCGACAGTTGGTGGTGAATAAAGCTGGCACCTTTTTTGCCCTTTCCTATGTAGCTTTATAGACAGCAGGAAAACAAATTGAAATAATTTCAAATGTGTTCTGACATCATCCTGTTCCACAAATCACCCCAGGTCAGCTCAGCGGCCCACCTGGTAGAGCCATCCTTCTCTTGTGGACCCTGCTGGTTGGTCTGCCTGCTTTTTGGCAAAGTAGGTTATGGTGAAAAGGCCACAGCAGGGGTGGAGTTTCACTTGCAGCCTGAGGAAGATTCTGGGAGGTGCGAGAAGCAAAAACTGGCTGTGTAGGAGCCTTGAAGACACTGAGCACTCCCTAGCTGGAAGGGGGTGCAGGTTCAGCTCCATCTTGACTCTAATGGAGAAAGATTTCCTGGTTTTAGAACCTCCTCATAGTAAAAACCATCTCCCCTTCCCCTTGGTCCCAGCGGAGGCAGGAGTGGACTGTAGGGAGTCACAGACCCTGCTCGTGAGGGACCATTGATCGGACTTCTGCAGACCGTTAAGTGATGGAAATATTGGGCAGATCCAGTACTTGGAGGCTCAGGCCAGGCCTGGAGGGTGCCAGGTGACTTCTAGAACAAGTATGGAATTTAGTCTCCTCTGCTCCTCTGACGTCGGGCTGTCTTCGGTTGACTCTTGGCTTCCTAATTTCTCTATTCCCTCCTGAGCATGCATTCTGTTCAGGTTCATTCTCTTTCTGCTCCTCCTGCCTGCAGGAATCCCCTGGAGACCTCTCTTTTCTGTCCAAGGATTGCTTGCTAGATTTTGAGCAGCAGTTTCCATCTTGGGCAATCACCTGGGAACTTAAAAAATATACTGATGTCTAGGCTCCTCCCCTCCCCCCCAGAGGTTGGCGTTCATTTGATATGTGGTGAGGCCCTGGCATCATTTTTATTATATCATCTATTGTGATAGCTGCAGAGTGTTCTGCATGTGTGTACTAGAATTGTTTCCCATGACAGACATTTGAGTTGTTTCTATATTTTCCAACTGTAGTACAGTCTATATCTATCTTGTCTGTCAAGAAATATTGTAAATGACTTTGAAATGGGTAGGAAAATATTCCTGGGTGTCTAGTCTGGCTCACCCATCTGAGCTATTTCTGCCTTTCATTGTCTTTGAGCTATTTTACAACTCTAATTGTAGAAAGCTGATAATAACGTACGTGATTCCTATCCAAAATGCCAGCCACTCGTGCTTGCAGAGTGTAGTCGATTGCTGCTGGACACCAGATATTGTTCAGTCATTCCTCAGGTGATTATCAGGTGCAGCCATGTGGAGATCTCAGCTTAGAAGATTCAAAGTGATTTCTAAACTCAGTCTCATTGTCCCTCTGGACTCAGTGGGAACTGATGGCTTATTTATTTAGCTGTATGTTTAGACATCCAGTGGAAATAATAATAAGAGCCAACATTTACTGAGCACTTATATATAATATGCTGGACACTTTTTTGAGGATTTTAAGTATTGTAATGTGGGTGCCATTTCACACAAATAGGAATCAACCTAATGGAACAAGAACTCTTATTATCCCCTGTGCAGATGGGGAAGTTGAGGCCAGAGAAATTGCTAGGTCATATTGTTATGAGTGACAGAGCTGGGGCTTGACCTGTGTGGTGTGCTTGTGCCACCCCAAAGAGGTGGGTGCCCTGGGGTCTCATCTGGACCCTGCTGATTCATTCCTTCACTGAGTCACTAAGCTGCTCTGAGCCTGTGTTGTGGGGCTAATGACCCTGAGCTCTCAGATCTGCTGCTGAGTGGTGAGGTGTCAGGCTCAGAGAAGGCCATGCTCAAGGTTGTCACCCTGTGTTTTTGCATGTTGGTTTGCACGCTTGTCACCTGCTTGGTCAGTGCGAGTGTGTGTCAGACTTCACATGAGTTTGCATAGGGGAAGAAAATGAGGCAGTTCTACCACAGCGAGGCTTTTTCAGGGATGTTCAAATTCCAAAGACCCTGGCAGTGAGGTCTGTAGTTGATGGACTTAAAAATTGATAAGTGTGCTCACACTCTGGGCCAGGACCTTACGTCTGTTTTAGTAGTTAGTCCTCAGAACAACTCTAGGAGCTAGATATTATCATCCTCATTTGATGGCTGAAACTGAGGTTTATTCATTCATTCTTGGGTTCCTTCACTTGTCCACTTCAGTGGCCAGGTATGCTCTCGGCCCCAAGACACAGTGGCAAACTAGGAAATTTCACTTTGGGTCCTTATTGGAGTTCACGCTCCTCCAGGAAAGGTGAAATAATATGCCCAGCAGCCCAGAGAGGTCAGGAGAGGTGCATAAGGCCACACAGCCAGGAAGTGTCCACGGGGCCTATGTGCCCTCCCAAGCCATTCTGCTCTTGAGCACACACGGTAACTCTCTAAGTAGACCAGAAAGTTTCTTGCCCCGAGTCAGACGGTTTCTGGGTGTCCTTAGCCCAAGGTGGCCCCTTACCCAGTCCCCAGAGAGACCTGGGCTCCCCAGGAACTAATTTCTTAAGAGAACTTTATGGCTCTTAACTCCCTAAGCGGATCCAGATGTGCCTTGTGGCCGGCACTGCTGCATATGTCCTCGCCAAAGCCAGTTTGGTTTGGAAGCCCAGCCCCGGCAGCCGCCAAGTCTGGAAATGAAGTAAATGAAGGAGTTGTTCTTGGCCATTTTCCCCTCATCTCAACCCAACTCAAATCAAACTTGGGCTCTGACCTCAGGCATCGCACATTCCAGTGTTCCCCGGCCTCCTGGTGTTCCAGGGCACCAGGCAGGAGATGACTGCATTGGGGGCGTTGAGCAGGACAAGGAAGTGTTCTGGAGGGAGCGTGGGACACGGGGATAGGGGCAGCTGAAGCAACTGCATTCCCCCACACACCAGCCCTTGGAGAAACAGAAGGGGACGCGGGTCAGGACTGGCCTCCAGCCTGTGGGGGGGTCCAGGCCTTGCTGGGAACAAAGAGGCAAGACCTGAGCAGTTGGGGCGAGGGCTGATTTGGGGCACCCCTTTGTCCCCCTCAAGCATCTCTGCTGTGCCTGGGAGCCCTAAACCGACTTCCTGAGTGCTGGCGGCATCTCTGTGGAGGGCCTCTCCACTGGGTGGTTGCTGAGAGCTGCACCTGGATTCCTGAGGTCCTGGGGAAGCCTGTTCAAACCTGGGTGGTCAGGAGTAGCATGGAGCTGACTCCTCCACCCCCCCAGGCCCAGACCAAACCACACAGCCCTCGAGGGTGAATCACTTTGAAGTGTGGTGTTCCGGGGCCTGTGGCAGGCTGAGGGAGCCGACTGGGCGGGAATGGGCAGGCGGGCAGGCTTGTTGCCCTTGGCTTCCGGGCAGCTCCTCCCCTCTGAAGGCGAAAGAAGCCGGAGCCAGAGCGCAAGGGTCTGGGCTTGGGGGATCAAGAGAGGCAAAGTTCAAATGTGTGTGAAAAGTTCCTAGCTGTGTGATCTTGGGCAAGTCAGTGATCGCTGAGCCTCCACTTGTTTTATCTGCAAACCAGGGGCTTCCTCACCCTGCCTTCAAAGGGACCAGAGGAGAAAATCCGTGAAATAATCAGCCTGGCGACGGGCCCCAAAATTGTGGAGCTAAACAGTTTTGGGAGGGCTTAGCCCAGCATTACCTCAGAGCCACTTCCCCCACTGACACAAAATACAAACAAAAAATGTGCTAGTTCTGTCAACAGTTATTAGACAATCTGCCCGTTCCCCTGTTTCACTGAATTACTGCTCCCAGCCCTTCCTCATACAAATCTGGAGGGGCCATTAGCCTGCCCTGTGTATTATTACTGTTGGCGATATGACCTTTGCATACTAAAGGTGAGAGCGTTATTATTATTACTATTATTATCGTTGTTATTATTATTATTAATAGCTACACGACCAAAGCACACAAAATCTGAGAGACATTAACCATATGGTTAAAAATTCAGATTCCAGAGCCAGTCAGCATGGGCTGTAAATTCTTCTTCCTCCATTTACTAGCTGTGCGACCTTGGGGCACTTACTGAGAGTGTCTGTGCCTCAGTTTCCCAACCTCTAACTCTAAAGTAGAGATAATACTATCTATCTCGTAGGGTTGTCCTGAGGATTGAATGAACGTGTGAAGTGCTCGGAGTTGTACAGAGAGGGCGCTGTGTTAGCTATTAGTGCCGTAGTCGTTCATCTGTTCCTGGACAGGTCTTGGTTATGTGTCTGAGTTCTCTCCAGTCTCCTGGGATTTCTGTAAGAGTGATATGCAGTTCCTTCCCCTTGGTGCCCCTCCCTGCCAGGGTCGTCAGCTTCCCTTGCTGTACCCCAGCCCCTGCGTGGCTCCTGGGACTTCCAAGAGTGTCTCAGGAGGGCTCTGGAGCCTCCAGACCCCATTCTGGGTACTCTTGCCTCAGCCCTTGACTCACTCTGTTGTCTTGCCATCCAGTGTGATCTCAGTGAGGTGAGGACTAATGACCAGCATGGCGATGAAGTTGCTACTGTAAAGTCAGATGCATACTATTGTCATTCGACACTTGACTTTGACTCCTGGCTCTGGGTGGTCACTGGGAGAGAGAGTTGGCTTCTCAGTAATTCCTACGTGTTTCATTCATGCTTTTTCATTCAGTCTGTTCCCATTCATTGCTTTCATTCATTTTCTTCATTTAGTCTTTTGCCATTCATTTACTTTTCAGTTTATGGAATCTGTTATGTCCTAGCCTCACTCTTGAGCATGGAAGATGCAGCCACGAGCATGGCCCATACAGATGCTGACTTGAGGGATCAGGGAAGGCTTCCTGGAAGAGGCAACATCTAAGTGGCACCTGGGGAGGGAACTGGAGTTAACCTGCAGAAGGGACCTTACCTGCAGAGGCTCAGGGCCCCCGAGGCAAAAAACAGGCTTCCACACCTCTGGTGGGGTGATGCTTTCTTTTCCCCTGTAGTGAGATTTACCATTTGGATGAAGGGTCATGGGTAAGAGACCAGCAGTAGAGGTGCCGGTTGTGGGTTCCCCATTCCAAAAGTGCCACTGTATCTGGAGGTATGGAAGCCCTTTGGTACAGGCAGGGACTCAGCATGCATTATCACGAAATATAATGCATGACTCATATGGCTGCCATTTCCTCCAGGACCCAGTCCCTGGGCTGGCCTTGGCTTATGCATCTGAGTTTTTGGAGCCTCTGTCCTCCTTTGTGAAATGGCCCTGCAGCCCAGCTCAGGTTAGGGGAAGGAGCTGAGCAGTGATGTGCGCAAAGTGCCCAGCACAGGGAAAGTTTCCGTAGGTGTCCAGGGTCCCAGTCCTGGCTGGGTGGGTCCCCCTGGCAGGAGGAGTCACAGGGGAAAGGAGAGGCCCAGGGAACTTCCCCCACCATCCAGCACTAGCAGTTGGGCTTTGGCCTCCTGTAGGGGTTCCAGAATCCAGCGGATGTACTGAAATCTTTCATTCCCACCATGGCAAGGCAATTCGTCATGTTTCTGGGCAGCAAGATTCTTGATATCTTCTTAGTGCTGGCCTTTAGTCTGGTGCCCTTTGGGTCTCTGGGGAACATGCAGGGAAGCAGAGAGGATGTGGGGCTTGCAAACACCTAGGTGGCTGGCCAGAGGCCTCCAGTGTCGTGGGGAGTCTGATGTCCCTTGGGGGGGAGGGCTGTCAAAGGCCGCATTGGCTGTCAGTTGAATGTGGCCAAAGGTTCCTATTCCTCAGGCAAAATCATCACCATCGCTTATTAATTAATTAGTCAACATTTATTGACTCCTGCTATGTGCTAAGGATATAGCACCACAGTGAACAAAGTCCCTGTTCTCGTGGCTGGGCGGGTGTCTGACACTAAGCTGATGAATACATAGCATGTCGGGTGTGGACAAGGGCTATGAAGATGGCCAAAACGGGGTGGAGGGTAGGGATGTCCATGATGTGAACAAGGCAGGCTTCACAAGGAGAATACTTGAGCTGAGACTGAAGGAAATGAAGCGGGAGTCACCTGGGTATCTGAGGTCGAACGTTCCAGGCAGAGGGAGCGAGTTCCAAGGCATGGCAGGCACGAAGGAGCACTTGCTCTGGCCGAGTATTGAACTGGGTGCATGGCACATGCAGTAACCCTAAGAGAGTGTAACTCTGTTTTAATTCCTGTTTTGCTGACTGGTCCTGGTGAGGTTCAGGGTGATTCAGCTCACACACAGCCAATAAGTGGAGGAGTTGGAATTTGACCTTGCGATGGCTGACTGTGCAGCTTTGGCTCATGCGTCTGTGCTGCCATCCTCATTTGGCTGCAGGGCTTAGGTTAGAGACCAATGGTAGAGGTTTAGTTTATGGGTCCCCCTGATCCTGAACCACATGTGGAGCATAGCATTGGATCAACTGTAGGTCAGAGGTGTTGCCCTTGTGGGGGTAATCTGCCAGCAGCCCTGGGGGCTAATGCTTGATGTGGCCTACAGTGGTGTCATGTGTCACAGGGGCAGATAGATGGCTGTGGGCAGAAACATCAGGGATGGAGCTCTGGTGTCTGGTGTGGACAGGCCTAGAGAGCTCTGTGTGGGGCCTGGTACATTCCCGGAAGTCCCATCTCTGCCACCACATGGCTGTATGACACTGAGGAAGTCATCCCTTTCTGATTTCCTAATTTTCATCTTGGTGAAAATGAGGTCAGTAAAACTCCCTGCCCTGCTTTCCTTCAGGGATTTTGTGAGGATCAAGTAAGATTATATACGAGAAAGCCCTTTGTCTAGCTCTAAAGCCCTGTACATGAGAACCCTGATTTTTCCTTTAGCTAATTGCAAAAACAGTATCAAAGCAACATTACAGAGAGTTTAAGGAGAAAAGAAAAGAGAAATTCTTTACTTGCAATTCTACCACCTTAACATAACCGTGGATGGCCCATCCTACCCCAAAACTCACCAGCTGAATAGATTTGGACAGATTTTCAGTTAAATCCCACACTTGCCGAACTCGTGCTACTTGCTATCTCAAACTCTAGACCACAGAGATTGGGATTATTTGTCATCCTTCGCTGTCTGAACTCAGAAGCCAAATGGACTTGGCTATCGAGAGTTACTCGTATTGGTTTCCTAATTGGTGCTATTGGTTATTGTCTACCTGTGCATGTGTTTTTGTCATTTCAGGGTGAATGTGCCAGGTTCTTTTTTATTTTTTTCCTCTGCTGTCATGAGTATAGATTATGTTTTGCACAGTCTTCACAATCATTTTTAGTTACTACCTGATTGTTGTTGCACCGTGTTTTATGAAATTGTCTCCCTTTGGGTAGATATTAAGGCCATTTCTGGCCTTCCTTTTTCAATAAAGTATTCCACAGTGAGTATCTGTACTTGTAGCATTTCCCCCCTTTCCTTATGATGATGAATAATTGTTTGGAAAAATTCCCAGGATGGTGATTAGTTGGTCAAAGGGGTATGAACGTTTTGATGGCTTTTGATGTCGATGGGGCTATATTGCTTTCCAAGAGTCAAGCCCGTTTGTGATACCATCGGCAGCGTGTGAATGTCCTCATGTTAATGGAGCCTAGTCAACTCTGGGTGTCATTGTTTTTCTTTTCTTTTTTTTTCCCCCTAAATTAACTTTGCAGGTAGAGAATGGTGCAGTGTTGAGCGTTGTTAGTCAGCAGTTGGCTTTGAGATACATGCCCTGGTGTCTTCAGCTCGTGCTGTGTTCCTCTTCTGTCCCTCATCACTCAGCCATTAGCACCGCTGTTAGCAACAAAGATGATACAGTGTCCCCTCTGACCAGCATCATCCTCCTGTCTGATCGCAGAGCAGGTGGAGGCTCTCACAGGAATCGGGTGTGGAGAGGGCATGGGACAGGTGCCTGGGGAGCATAAGGCGAAGCGGGGAAGGGAAACGAGGGCACTGGAGAAAAACAGGAGGGAGAAGCAAAGACAAAGTTGCAAAAATAGACCCTAGAAACGCAGTGAGGATGAGGAAAAAGAACTGCTGATGAGAAGGGCAGGATGCGGAAGAGGAGAGATAAGGTATTGCAGGGGGTGAGAGCACAAACAGCGGGTAAAGAAGGGGTTCCAGGGGAATAGGGGTCTGAGTGGGGAGGGGTGTGTATGTGAGAGAGACATAGGGGGTGGGGGAGAGAGAGACAGAGACAAATTGAGAAAAAGAGTCACAGAGAAGACAGAAAGAGACAGAGGAAGAGAGATACAGAGACAGACAGCAGGAGATAAAGAGAGAAAAAGGAAAGAGAGGGAGCAAATGAGAAGGGAAGGACATGGGAGAAGGGGTGGGGAGTGGGGAGGTAAATAAATCCTTAGTTTGTATGAAGTCAGTGCTTTCTCAGGGTGGAAGGGCCTCTGAACCTGGCGGGACCGGGGTGAGCATGAGGAAAGGAGATCCGAAAACCGTGCTGTTCATTTGAAACTTGAGCAGGAAGTGAAGCACCATGAGTTGTAGCTGGGACCTGGGTTTCTACCCCAGCACTGTCCCTTCCTAGCCATGTGACCCTGGTTCCGCCTCTGACGGTAGCACTGTCCCCACAGAGTGACAGCATTGGTAAGCGAAGAGGGAAGTAGCCACCCACCGGGTCCTCCCTGGGGGCCCCAACTATCATTAGAAGCCAGCCTAATGGGGCTATGGGAGTGACCACAGCCATCTGTGGGACAGTTAGGAGCCAGGATGCTGGGGCTAGGATGCCTGGGTCCACAACTGATACCACCCTGGGTAATAGCCTGTCCTTCACCTTTCGTCTATTCCCTCACAGAGGCTAATAACATTGCCTACTTCTACAGGTTGCTGTGAGTTTTAAATGAAGTTTGCACTTGGAGCGGGCCTAGCCCAGAGTGTAGATTACTGTGGGACCTAAGGGGCTTCCCTCCTTGCAGTGATGATGACGATGGCGGTGGCAGCTACTCAGCAGCCAGCGTGTTGTGAGCCCCCAGCAGGGGCCTTGCCTTGTTAATCCCCCAGCAGTGTGGCTAATTAGATCTGATTATTTCCACTTCACACACAGGGACACTGAGGGTCAGAGAGTTAGTGTAACAATAAAAATAGTAACAATGGCTACAACAAACTGTTTTTGAGGGCCTAATGTGCATGAGGCATATGTGCTGTTTGTAATCTTCCAAAACAGTAGAACTGACAGATGAGGAAACTGAAGCTCAGAGAGTGGACTGCTGGGGCCACACGGCCACAGAGTGACAGAGCCAGGGTTGAACGTGGATCAGTGCAACTCCAGAGCCCAGGCCAGGCCCACTTTTCGTTTGTTTCATTTTTCAGGCCCAAGCTATGAACTGGAGCTTTTGAGAAAGTCTTAGGAAAGATGCTTTACTTATTAGCTGGTTTTTTAAAAAAATGTCTTTATTAAAAAAAATTACAAGTGTGGAAATGTGATTCCATATGTGCTCTGAGAAGTTGAAGCCAGAGCCCCTGTCTCAAAGATAACTGCCGCATTCACCTGGGTGAAGAATGTTTAGGAAGCTTGAGTCTAGGCGCTATCTTTGCCTCCTGACCAGTCGCCTGGGGAAGCTGGGGCAGGGTTAGGTTGGCATTGGCTGTTGGAGCCGTCTCTTCCCGGGTCTCCAGCACATGGCAGGCCCCCATTTCTTCTGTGTCTTTGCGAAGGGCAGTGTGTGCTACCTCTGACCACGGCCTTACATCTCGTGGGCACCTGCCCACTGCAGTGTGGTTCCTCTCTGTCCCCAGCCCTGGGTGGGTACACCCAGAGCAGGTCCCAGTAAGCCAAAGGTGTTTCCATACGTGCTGAGAACGGAGCAGATGCAGAGTGGAAGATCCTCCAGAATCGGCTTTTATTGATGTGGAGGGTGGGAAAGGAGCCACGTGGCTGCCCAGGAGGATGGGCCTCCTCCGCAGCCTGGAACTGGGCCGCGCTTGCCTAGAAACTTTCCAAGCAAGGCCAAACAGCCCTCCTTTCACCTTGGGGAGGAAATGGAACAGGACATGCTTCCCACAGGAAGCTGACTTCAAAAGAGAGGGTTAGCGAGGAGCCCTAGTGGGTTCCTTTCCCGGGACTAGCGTTCTGGCAGCTCCTTGTGCCGAGCACTGCATACGTTTCTCCGCACGGGTCCGAGGGTCCCGGCGTGACCAGAGGGGCTACCCTCCTTGTTTTGCCCATGATGCCCAAAGCCACGTGGTCAGAAGACTCCAAATCCTGGGTTCCTTTGACTCCCTAACGCTGCCCAAGTGCCTCTGGGTACTTGGTCCTCGTCCCCAAACAACGCAGAATTGATTCTTACTATGAATATTCTTAATAAGAGTAAGTAATAATAACTGCCATTTATCAAGAGAGTCTCTTAGTGCTCCCGTATTATCTTGTTTAGCTTGCTAAAGAAGCCCGTGACAGTGGGCATCATTGTCTTCACTTTACAGATGAGGCAACTGAGGCACAGAGTAGTTACATAACTAGTCTGCATTGTTGAGCTGATATCAGAGATGGGACTTCACTGGTTCTGGTGACTAAAGCCTTGTACCTGGGCATTCTAAGGCTTTAGGCAAGTTCGGTGACCTCTCTGAACTTCAGTTTCTTCTGTATGTGAACCTAATCATGCTCCGTGTGGCAGAGGTTTGAATTATGTGAATTAATAACTCTAAAGTGCCTGGCACAGTGTCAGCTGTCCTGCCTCCTCCTCCTCCTCCTCCTCATCATCATCATTGTCATATAACACAGGGTCGCATGAGGAGCAGACACCAGTGGGCAGAGTGGAACTTTCTGGCCTGAGGGGAGCAGAGGAGGAGCCCCCATGGGTGAGACCCCAGGCAGGTTGGGCACAATGGCAGGTGGGAGCCAGGCATACCCAATGGGGTGAGGGTCTTCTGAGGGGCCAGGCGTGGGCGTGGATATGCCTGCGAGAGTGGATGGGTGGGGCCTGTGAGAGAAAAATGCACCCAGCCTGCCGCTCCATTTCCCGCAAGGAGGGAAGTTAGGATTTCCGCCCTGGTGTCCATGGAAGGATGAGACTGGCTGCTCAGATGTGGTCCCTGCACCCTGCCGCTCTTGTGGCTCTGTCTGAGCTTGGGGACTGTATCCTGCACTGGTTGAAGTCACAGATCCACTTAATGGACTGTGGGCGGATATGTCCCGTAATCTGAGATATCTTGGGCCCCTCCTCCTTTGATTTTTGTGGGAGGAATGGCTGAGATTCCAAAGACCCCAAGGCCTTTCATTTGGAGGCCTTGACACATGGAGCCTCTCTGGTGGAGAAGAGACACAGCCCCAGTCTGGCATTTTTGAGAGCTGTCACCTCCTCCTGTAAGCCCTCCCTGATGCTCAGTGGCAGGCACCCATCCCTCCTGAAATGTCAGTTCGCCCCATTAAGCTACTTTGCTGTTGGTTATTTTTTTCTAAGCCCTCAGTTTACTCATCTCTGACATGTCCAGTCAGATAATCACCTGACTCCCTCCAGCTGTGAGACTTGCAGGAGCAGAGACAGTGACCAGGTAGGAGGAATGCAGGGAGCGGGGTCCTGTGCCAGGCTTGGGGAAGCAGGAGAGCCTTTGACCGAGGGCAAGGGCCTTGAAGACAGTGTAAAAGCAGGGTTGTGCCTCAGTTTTCTCATCTGTAAAATGGGGATAATAATGGGACCTAGCTCAAAGGATCGATGTGAGCAGTGGATAAGTTAATACATGTAACATTTAAACACAGAATCTAGCCCATAGTAAGCGCTATGGTTATTGTTATTGATTATTAATCATTGCATTTAGTTAATTAAAAAATGCTAAATTAAAAAAGTGCTTACTGTTGCGCTGAGAATATAGCAGTGAACAAAACAGGTAAACCCCCTGCCTCCATGAGCCTTACTAGTTAGGGGAGACAGACAGGAAGTGGATAAGTGAGTAAATGCACGTGGGATGATGATGAATGCTACGGAAGGCAGTTTAGCAGCACTGAGGGGCAGGGGTTCTGCAGGAAACAGTTTTTTCGATGTTCGCTTGAGTGAACTTTTGTGCACACGCTTTCAGTGATTTTGGTATCACGACTCTCCTCAAACAACATCATGAAAAGAAAGTTCATAAAGGCATGCTGTCCAGCTTAAGGTGGGGATCAGACCCCGTGGGGACCCCTGGAACCCATTTGGGAACCCTGGAGAACAGAGTTTGAAAACTGACACTCCGTCTCTTGGGCCTCTTTCCAAAAGATGATCCGAGTCTAAGAATGTTCTCTTAAACAGAATGGGGGTAAGGAGGCAAAGGGCAGGTTTAAAAGGAGGAAACCAGTGCCAATTGAAAGGCAGTGCCAGGGACACCTGGCACTCAGCCTGGCAACAGGCCATTTGCTCACCCCATGAATTTTAGGGACGCGCTGGGTACTGGGGCTCCTAAGGGGTGACTGGGACTGTGGGAAGGTATCAGTGTAGAGGGAAGTGAGGACACTGGGCCTCCTAGATACAGCCAAGGGGCAGGCAGAGAGAGGCATGGTACCCACACTGAGGTCACTTCTAGCCAAGCATAGCCGTGGGATCCAGCAGCTTGGGGCTCTCATCTGCCCAGGTCGTTCTGGGCCCTTGATGGCTGCCATTTATAAGAATAGCTATCATGTGGGAGGACCTGCTGCATATCTTATGAAACGTGTTTTCAACCTCGTACAAGGTCCTCTCTGCCCATAACCCCCAGTAGATGTTGATTCCCTACCCTAGAGGAGGAGCTCGGGGCTCAGCCAGATTGAACCACTTGTCCAAGGCTTCCTGGAGCTGCCAACTTGAAGCTTGGGACTGCTAAGCATAGCAAGCTAAGGGCTCAAGGAAGCATTTCTTGAGCTCCTGGACCCTTCTGGCAGCTTCAGGAAGGGTCTCCAGGGGGACAAGGGACTTTATCTCACTGTCACTAGCTTGAGCCCTTACGACACAGCCAGCTTTGGGAAGTCATAGTGATAACTCATCCTGGTGGTGACGTCTGGCCTTGGCAGGCTGGCTCTTTGAGAGTGTCCAGGGCTTGGCAGCTGGGATCTAGCTAATCCAAAATCCCACGGGTCTTGAATAGAGCTTGGAATGCCAGCTTTCAGAATTTACACTGAAGGCTCTGCTGTGAAGCCGCCAGGCCCACACTCTGGCTCTGGACTAATGGGGGCCAGCCTAGAGGCCCCGACCCACACCTGGGCCGCCTCTTCTGCCACAGCAGTCCTGGGCCCAGGTAGAGTGCTCTGTCTCCTAAGAAGCTTCCTGAATGTGGCATTCGAACACTACACCAGCACTTCCCTTGTTTCATCCCTTTCCTGGGCACTAATTTTCGGTTTCCTTTCATTGTTCTTTGTTTGTTTATTCATTCATGCATACATGCATTCATTCATTCATCATTCATGTTCATTCACTTATTCTCAGAATAACAAGTCACTGAGAGGATGGTCACAGAGTCAGACAAAGGTGGTGTGGAATCCCCTGCTCCCAGCTGTGGGTCTGTGGGCAAATTATTTAACTCTCAGTTTCCTGTCTGAGAAAATGGGGATGGTACTCCTCCTAGGGCTGTTGAGAGGGTTAAATAAATAACATGTGGAGCCTGTGGCGCAAGTGTGTCCAGTGGGTGGTCTGTATAATGTCACGTGTCTGTGTCTCACTCTTGCTAGCGGGCTCACTCTCCTTCCTTCCTATACAACTTGCTGAGGCGTAGGGGTGAGTCAGATGTGGCCCATGTCCCTAGCCTTGCTGGTCTGAGTTCTGTCCTGACCTTTTTCCACTTAAAGTCTGCTCAAGGTGCCCAAGCAGGTCTGAGGGTACCCTCTGGGCATCTGGCCACCGATTGCTCAGGCTCTTCAGAGCTGCCTTTCCCACTGGGGTTATTAGGCCCATGTCACCATGATTTGTCCTGAGTGAGTCCAGCCCACACACATGTGCCTGAACACACCCACATGTGTACACATGTAGTCACATTACTGGACCATGAGCAACATGTGTCTTGGACTTTTGCATATACTACCTCCCCTGAGCATCATGGTTACACGTAGCACACGTATTCAACGATAGCTGAATACACCTCACTCTTGCACATCCATACACTCCCAGCTCACGTTTCTCTGCCCCTGTGTGTGCACACGCTCTCATTTATTCTACACTATGCACGCGTCTCTAGATGTACACAGGCTCTGTGACCAGCTATGTAACCACTCACCTACGCTCGTGTATCTTTTTTTAACACACATAGATAGCATCTAAGTGCTTTACAAGTACAAATTCATTTAATCCCCTAAGAACACTATGAAGTAGTGACTACTATTAGCCCCATCTTCCAGATGAGGAACTGAGGTGTGGAGCAGTTAGGTCACTTGCTCAAGGTCATACACTAGTACAGGGCAGGGCCAAGATTCAGTTCCAGCCTGGCTCCGGTCCAGGCTCTGAACCCTAACCTGATGCTGTTTCCTTGTGAATGTGCATGTGCATGCACCGACCTCACTGCGTAAACATGTGTGAGCATGGCATCTGCCCCTCGCAGTGTGCGTCTGTGATCATAGAGCCCTCGTTCTCTAGATCACAGATGCACACACCTCAAGTTTGCATGTACGGGCACATAGCACACATGCTTGGGAACATGTTTATGTCTGCATGCACACATCACTCACACACACACACACATGTGCATACACACTAAGATGTATCCTGTACCTCTAGCCCAAGCCTTGCTCCAGTCTCCAGCTCCCTTTTGGAGAGTCCTTCTAGATTATTCTGTTTCTTCACACTTACCCAGTTAGAGAAGGAAGTGATTCTG
The DNA here is from genome assembly GCF_000325575.1 of Pteropus alecto. Taxonomy (NCBI): domain Eukaryota; kingdom Metazoa; phylum Chordata; class Mammalia; order Chiroptera; family Pteropodidae; genus Pteropus; species Pteropus alecto. The sequence goes on along the minus strand of NW_006434825.1, from coordinate 731,646 downwards.
TAGGTCTGAACTTGCCCACCCGGGCCACCCATGCTCACCCTGTCCCTGGCTGTGGCTTCTGTGTGGGAGGCAGCCTTGACCAAGCTGCCTTCATAGCACCCCACAGCTCTTCTCTCTGCCGAGGCCCTCATTTGGCTGCTTCCCATGCATCTACTTGGCTAGCGCAGGACCCCAGCACCCCCACCCCTTAGGAATCTGTGAACATCATGCTGGACTGGCTGGGGATGTGGCCACATCACAGGGAGCAGAAGTGACTGGTACAAAGGCTTCCCACGAGTTGGCAGCAGGAAATTCACATTTCCTCCTTCTAGGCCTTCCTTTCCTGGCAGCCCACCTTGCTACTCAAGTCCCTTCCAGCCCACCCACCCTACCCCCACTCTGACCCCAGCAGGACCCTCTGAATTTGAACCACATCAGTGTCAGCATCAGCGTCAGTGCTTCTCAGTTCTGCCCACGCCCTGCAGTTGTCTGTTTCTTTCAGATTCAAGTCTGAGCTTGTCAGTCTGGGCGAGTTCTCTATTTTGGCCTCATCAGAAGCATCCACACTTCTGGGCTACGTTGCCCAGTGTCCTTGGCTTAGCTCTCACTTGCTGGTCTCCCTGGCACATCCTGGCCTTTATCTGCCTCTGTGCCTTGCTTTGCTGTCTCCACTGCAGGAGCCCCTTCTTTCCTTCACTAAAGCATACCCATACCCACCTCCAGGGGAGAACCCAGTCTTCCCTTTGCATCTAGCCATCTTTAGCCATTCCTTATCTCTGCTCCTCTTCCCCTTCCTTCCTCCCTGTGTTTCATACCAGCTCTGGCCCCTGACCTGTGTTAGATAGAGTTCATGGTCAGTGCTATGTGAGCACTGCCAGGGGCTTCGATGAAACTTTTGTAGCTTTTCTTTTGGTGAGTTTTGATTCTTCATTCAGATGCCCACCTGTCCGTCTTCCCTCCCTCTCTCCTTCCCTCCCTCCCTCACTCCCTCCTTCCCTCCCAAGCACTAAGTCAGGCCCTGAGCACTGCTTCTTTGAAGCCCCACAAGTTGAACTAACAAAAGAAGAAAACCCAAGGAGATGAGAAATCACTTGATTGTGCAGGTGCCCTCTGCCAATTGGTTAAAAAGTTTTTATGAGCAAATCTGGTGGTTATCCTTGGGAAAATAAGCAAAGGCCAACCACTTCCTGCCACTTCCAGGAGCCGCTCAAATGCTTGAGCTTTCTAAGACCTACCAAGAAACTGAAACTTCAGGCAAGCTTCCTTCATTTTCCTGGAGAACTCGGCAATTTGTGTTGGTGAAATTCCACTGGGCCCGATGGGGTTGGATATTGCATTTCATTTTTGTCTTGCAAAGACATTTCTGAGATCGAGTAATTTGGCGAGAGGAAAAGGGAACTTTGGCTTGTGACGCAGGCAGCAGTGCCCTTCCTCTGGGGCTGGTGCCTCTTGGTTTTGCAAATGCTACACAGTCTCAGGGGACCCAGACCCCCTCCACTGAGTCAGCCACATCTTTGGGCCCAGGGCGAACTCTGGCAGTGCCTGTGCCATGGGTTGACTGTGGGCTCCTTGTTCTTCTTACTTGACCTGTGTCCTGAATTCCTGAAGAATGGGGACAGAGAATGCTGTAGCTCTCCATTCAGAATGGTCTGCTGTTTAGAGGCGGGGCAGGACTGCAGGTGGTTAAGACACCTAAATAGCCACTAACTAGCAAATTACCTAACTCTTCTGTGCTTTAGTTTCCTTAAACAGAGATGATTCTAATACTCCTCTGGGGATGGCAGAGGGGCTTTTTTATTTAATAAACACATATGTAATACACCTACCATGTTAGGCCCTGTACTAAGTCTTTATAAATATTAACTAGTATAATCTTCACAGTAGCAGCTACTGTGAGGCAGCCGCTACTGCCTCGTCCCATTTACAGATGAGGAGACTGAGGCCCAGAGAGGTTAAGTAACGTGCAGGGTTGGGCTTCGGACCAGGGGATCTGGCCGCAGTGTCTGGTCTGCTCTTCACTGAGCTGCATTGTCCTCTAGATGGGATTAGATGGATGCTGTACATCAACAGAGTGACCACTTGTCCCATTTCACCTGGAACAGATCCACTCATAGTCCTGGTATACTTATCAGTCGTGTCCTATTTCATTTCATTCTAAGTCTCCCAGTTTGGAGGATGGAGTACATGGTCAGCTTATGTGTGGTGCACTGAAGACAATCCTGGTAATGTCATCGGCACTGGACCCATGGGAGAGGGGGAGGGGACACAGCCGCAGAGGAGCCAGTGCATGTAGTCTGGGGTGCCTTAGGGACTCCAAAGGGAGATGTCCTCCCGCATCAATCATTCACCGGCCTTTCCTGGCATCTCTCAGATGCCAGGCATTCAGGCTGTCATGCTGGGGGGCAGGGCTTTGGTGATGAGGAAGGAGAGGAAGACAGAAGACACAGCCAGCAGCTCTGGGAAATGAAGTCACACCCAAGAGCCACCCTTCTAAGAAATGCAAAGTATTACCGTTAGGATCTTATTACCATTGCTTTGTTTGGCAAATTATGACAGTTTGTCACTAAGGAGCACATTCTGATTGCCCGTTGTTTGAATTGAAAAAAAAAAAAAAGAAAGTGAGAAAAAGGCTTCTGGTTATATGACTGGTATTTAAAGTTTCCATTCCTGAAAGGCCTCAGGCTAAGGCCAGTCCCCAGGCTGTATGGAGCCATTGCAGTCCCCAAGATGCCCAGTAATTGATTTATCTTTGGTCGCATCCATCACACTCTGTCTCCTTGTCCTTAGATACATTTGCCGTGTGTCCTGGGACGTGGCTTTCCCAGGAAGGCAGCTGAGCTGCCACAGATCTTCTCTGGCCTCCTGGTTGATATTTTATTAAAGACCTGTCCCAGTTCTGCACGTGCTAAATGTGGTGGCTAGAGAACATTGGCTCTGGGGTAGGGTGACCAACCTGGTTTGTGGGGACTGTCCCCACTTTAAAACCCCAAATCCCGAGTCACAGGAAAGCCGGACAGTTGGTTGTCCTACTCTGGCGTGAAGCCAGTCCTGGGTTACCATATTCAGCTCTGTTGTGTGGCTCTTAGCCATGCTGAGCCTGTAAATAGCCTTAATGGTACCTATCTCACAGGGTCATTGTGAGTGTTAATAATTTATGGAAAGAGGCTAGCACAAAGGTACTTCAAAAATGGCAGTGAGCATTGGTTTCATAATGGTTGTAAATTATCTGAAGATTTCCCCCATGGTACTAAGGCAGTAGATGTTATCCTCTGGTCTCAGTGGACCACCACGCACTCTGCCAAGTCCCAGACATCTCTGCCCCTTTTAGATGTCAGTCTGGTCACTTTATCTCAAGGTGGGTGTGTAGAAATGAATTCTGAATCTCAGCCTACTGCCTTGTTCTCTGAAGTTGATTAAAACCTATGTTCCTGCCCCAGCTTCCAGTGACATAGACATTGTCATCTGGGAACAGGACAGGATGTATACGAGTAACTGGCATTTAGTGAGTGCCGCCTTCACACCTGGCATTATGATCTGTGTGCTTTATATTTAAATTCCCACATGAAAACTCTCACTTTACAAATGGAGAGTTGAGACTTGGAAAGGTTAAATTTTTTCTCTCACATTAGAAAATGGCAGAGTTGGGGCTTGAGCCTGTCTTTATCTCACTGTGCTGACTGTGCCACTACATGCGTGGTCTGGGGGCCTGTGCTGATCTGTGAAGAGATTAAGTACAGAGAGCAAGAGTCAGGGTGTAGAAACTTTTCTAGTAATATAACATTGCAGTGATATTTTTGTCATTTTTCAGAAGTACTGATCTGCAATGAATTAGATATTAAAAATAAAAATCAAAACTGGTCTTTTATCATCAATAGATTGAGAACTGCTGCCACGGATGGTGCTCTTAAACCCCTTGCGTCAGCCCGTTAGACTAGCCCATCAGTAGTTTTACATAACTAAAGTTTATTTTTTCCTTTATGCTAAATGACCAGGGCACTTCAGCAGGGGGCCTTGCTCAGCTCTCAGTCTTAGGGTTGGTGATTTTGTTCCGCCATTTACTTTCTGACTTCAAAGGCAGCAGAGTCCCTGGGTCCCAGGGCATCAGGTGGGAGGGACCCTGTGGACTGGGTTTCTGGTTACTATTAGAGGATAGCTTTAGAGCTTTCTTGGTTTTGGAACTGAAAGTCTTGTCTACTTCCGTCAGGCTGTGAGAAGGAAGAAATTATGAGCAGTGTCAGGAAACTGCTCTGAAACTTTGGCCAAGATAATTTCCCCTCCCGGATCTCAGGTCTCTCCTGGGTGAAACAGTGTCTGGGTTAAGTCAGGAATAATATTAACTATCACTTATTGAGTGCTAACTATGTGCTGGGCTACACCGTGCCGAGTAATTTGCACATATTATCTTGACTCATCCTCCTGCAGTCTTAGCAGGTGGGACTATTCTTGGCCTCATTTTATGGATGAGGAAACCAAGGCTCAGAGAGGTTAGGGAACTTCCTTGAGATCACATAGCTGGACACTGGCTGAGCTGGGGTTGGATTCCAGGCCTGTGTGATTCAAAGCTTGTACTCTGAACCGTTTTGATGGAACTTAGTAAGTTGGGGTCTGGGAAGACAGTAATGAGAAAGGGTCCCAAGAGAAATTTTTAACCTTGCAAAAAGCCCAGTGAAATCTTGACATTTATTCTTGAGAGATGGATCCTGGCTATGTTAAGTTCAGCCATTTTATTATACAGGGAAACCTGATCTTTTTATTGATATTTACAGTTTTTTAAAAGATGTCCTTGTGTTATGGAAATAACATTGGAAAATAGAAATGAAAATGGAAAATGGAAATAAAAATTAATAATAGCTTAAGAACACTAGCTTGATAGGGGAAAATATTTTCCAAATATAAAGATTATTAAGTGGGAAGAAGATAAAGTGGTTTTTTGAAGTCGAAATGGTTCAAAAGCTTTTTTCCTAAATGCGCCCTAAGGAAAGGCCATATTGGCCTGGCCCTGGCCCTTTGGGGCTCTTGGGTCTGTGCTGAGGGTCTGTGCAGCCCACTCTGGAGTTGGGAGTTCAGAAACTATAGGCAAACTTGTCATATCTTCCCCATCCATTTGACTTGTAGTTTCGGAGGGAAAATATTAAGTCGTTTAACTAATATACAATTTAAAACATGGCTCATCTTCTTGGAATGAGCATTTTACTGGAGGGGTGGAAAGGTTAAGTAATTTAACTGGTATGTAATTTATACCATGCCGCCCCTTTCTGGAAGCTTCCATCTTAGAAGATGTGGTGAGTGGGGAAAGGTTAAGCAGTCTAATCAGGGAGTCATTTAAAACATTATTTCGTTAATAGAGCAGGCGCAGATGTGGAGTGGAAAATTCACATGGCTTATTAAGATTAAACATAAGACTTGAGTGTAGTTTCCTGACTAGGTGGATACGGATCACTGAGTGTTTGCCCTTCTTTATATTTGGGGTTCTGGGAGGAACAAGAGGCCTGGGTTCTAGGGGGCGGGGGGCGTTGTTCTGACAGCACCAGTAGTGCCAGGAGAATGGGTCCTGTTGCTGCCCAAACGGCAGGCCAACCTCACGGGTCTTTGAAGGACAAAGTTATCTCATCTGCAAAGATAGTCTCGGTACAGACAAGCAAATGAATGGGTATTTTTATTTCCCTTTCTGTTTGTTTAAACAAATAACAGAATCCTGCACACACGTTCCTGTATTATTTTTTCACTGAACAATAATAAGGATTGTTCCATATCAGTGCAGCTTCCTCATTTTCTCTTTGTGGCTACAGAATATTCCACCATATGGATATGTGTAGCCATTCCCTTACGGGTGTGTTTCTAGTCTTTTACTCTTTTTAGTAGAGCTGCAGCAATCAGCCACATAGATCTATCTTTGAGACATGCAGGGGTGTCTCTGGGATAAATTCTTAGAAGTGGAATAGCTGGGTCAGAGGTTAAGTGCCTTTGATATATTGATAGTTTCAAGTCGAATTGCCCTAAGAGGGTGCCCCCTGAGAGAGGCCTCGGGATGGCCTGCAGACTGAGCAGGTGCCAGATTGTCATCGTATCCCTGGGCCTTTTATGACATGTGCTTCATCAGCTATGCATCTTGGGTTGGGAAATGCTTAGGAGAACAAGTGTCATGGCCCAGAGCCGGCCTCCCTTGGCCCTGCTGGCCAGTTGCTTGCAAAATTAAGCACATGATGCATTCATTCGGAAAAAGTGGAATTTGGATATTTGGAATGCTAAGCCCCATTATTGCTTAGTGTGAAGTCCCCCCAACTCCTAGAAATTAACTCTTTGATGAAATTCAGGTTCCCTTTCACTCTGCCTCTAGAGTGCCAGCTTTCATGACCTGGAGAGAATCATATATTATTGTTCAAATAAAGATCACTCTTCAGCAAAAAAAGCCAGCAGGTCCCAAGGAAGAGCAGGTTCATAACAGGTCTCTGAAGGTGAAGTGTGCTTCCCACACGCAGGCCCTCTTCCTGCATCTCCTGTCCTCATCTTCACTACAGTGGGCTCTTTTAGCTCCATCCTGCAGATGAGCAAGTGCCTCTCAGAAAGGAGTGGCCCAGGCGGGACCACCCAGCATGCATGCCCTTAGCCTGCATGTCTCTCTGCTTCTCGAGTTTAATCCTCGTCACTCAGGCACAGTGCAGCATGCAGTGGAGGGAACATGGCTTTGGAGATAGTCACTGGGTTTGAAATAGAGGCGCCTCCGCTTCCTGCCTGTGTCACCTCCAGCTCCTCTCTGAACTCGAGGTTTTTCAACACTAAGAATGGCAGTGACCTTCATGATAAGATAGGTGCTCAGGGGGTCCTGGTCTGTCCTGTTTGTCTGTCCCCCTCTGGTCATTCTGAGCAAGTTAGGCCAGTGTGGCCCCAACACAGAGCTCTTCTCTTGAGTTGGGATGGGGACAACTTTCAGCATGGTTCTGGAATACTGCCAGGGCCACGCAAGGGTATGGTCTGACCAGCTATCTCTTAAGCCCACTTGCGCCAGCTACATCTCCGTGGCTGGGTCTTATCTAGGACCCAGGACCCTGACACTTCTGTCTTCCTGCCTCCCCTAACCAGATGGGCAGCAACAGGTACCCTCTGGGTGGGCTGGAGCCTGGAAGTATGAGTAGGATGGAATGGGTGGCCTCCCCCACCTCTGTGAGATGAAGGCCCTTGTCTTGGAACACCAGGTGTCCTCTCCACCTAGAAGTCCTGCCTCAGAGAAACTGTGCCTAATTGGATCTGGCTGGCAAATGGAACCTCATTTTCCAATCAATTTTTATTATACTTTCAGATGAAGATACTTTTCTTGCATCTCTGATGGGGCATTTGGCAAAAGCCCTACTGACCTTGGCTTTGACTTCTTGCCCTTCTGATGCCCTGTTGAGAAATAGATGACAGTCATCAGCATCCTTTCACCATGTTTGCTTCTCCTTCCTACTGTGATTTATATCCCTCATGGTCCGATCGGGGACCAGGAGACATTTGCTCCTCATGGCTGCCCGAGAGCTACACAGACCCGATGTCAGGGCCTCTGTTTCCCTGGTGAGGACACTAGAGCTCAGCTTGGAAATGTGTCCATGAGGAATACCTTGTCTCTGATAATGTTCTTTTAGAGATAATGATGATGAAGCCACATTATAGACCCACGGCTAAGCACTTAGCTGGTATGACTTTTTAAAATCCTTATAACAGTCCTGTGAGGACACGTTATTATGATTAGCTCCACTTAGCAGAGGAGCAAACTGAGGTTTAGCAACCATAGGGACATACACAGTCATACAACTAGCTAGAGACAATGCCAAGATTTAAATCCCGGAGGTATGATTCCAGAGCTGGCCCTCTTCAAAACTGTGGTCCACCACTGCCCTTCTCTGCTACTGCCTCAGGCCAGCCTGAGACTGATGGTTTCTTCTTTAATTAAACAAAACAAAACAAAATCTTTATTTTGGAAAATTTGAAAACATATGCTGACAACAGAGAAGGGTGAAATGAACCCCTGTGTACCTGTCACCAGCTACAGCAGTTACCGACTCTCGGCCATTCTGGTCACATGGCTATCCCTGTCCACTCCCTTCTCCCCCAGCCACCGAATTATCTGGAAGCAAATTCCTGACATATTATCAGTTCATTGAGAATTTAGTACATATCTCAAAAAATAAGGTATCTTTAAAAAAATATGTATATGTATAAATGCAATACCATTCTCATGCCTAATAAACTACAATAATTCCTTGATATCAGATGTTCTGTCAATATTCACATTTTCCCAGTTGTCTCATAAATGATTTTTGTTGATTTGTTCAAAAAAGAACCCAAACATGGTCTGTATACTGTGTTTGCTTACATGTCCTTAGGGGTTTTTTAAATGTCTTTTTGAATCAGGTCATCTGTCCTATGGAATTTTCCACATTCCCAGGTCTGCTAATTGCTTCCTCATGGTGTCATCGAACACGTTCCTCTGTGCCCTGTATTCCTGTGCATCCTGTGACTTTCTAGTTAGTTCTAGACCTGTGCTGTCCAATACAACAGCCACCAGCCACAAGCCACTGAGCATCTGAAAGGTGACTGGTTCAAATTGAAATGTGCTGCAAGTATAAAATACACGCTGGATTTTGAAGACAATGAAAATAAGAATATAAAATATGTCGCTAATAATTTTTACATTGATCGCATATTGAAATGCTAATATGTTGAGTATAGCGGGTTAAATAAAACATATCCTTTCTAGACGGCACTATGCACTGCCTTTCGCCTCACCCCAGGAGCTCTCCCACCTGGAGTGGTGTCTCTCTGGATGTCATTCATGAGCAGGTTCAGGTGCTGGTTGCCTAACCCATCCATTTTTTCAGCTTTTTCGCTAATATTTTAGTCATCATCAACCATTATCAGATCCATTATTTCATCAAGGGTGCAAAGTGAAGATATTTTAAATTTACCTTTCCATCTTCATTTCTTAGATGGGATTATTCTAAAAAGCGTTTCACTTAATCAGCTACTTGCTGGTTCTGATGCTCAGTAGATATAGGAAAGGCGGGGGAAAAAGCTTCATTCTTTCCCTTTACCAAGTTTTAATGAGCTAATTTTGTAGGATCTTCCAAAGGATTATTTTTAATTTTTTTACTCAGTATGAATTCATAGATTTAAATTTATGTGTGATGAGTTTGAATCCAATGCACTCACTCTTCTTTTTGATGTTCTGATTATCCCATCTTTGGCCAGTGGGAGCCTTTTACTCTGATTTTGATTCCTCCCCTAAACTTTTTGTCATTCTCTAAGTCTTTTCCTCTTTTTAGCTGGTCAGAAGATTCCCTTTGTTCTAATTGAAGTCTTCTTAGAGTGGGGCCTGCCTTCATTCATCACTGATCACCAGGCCCAGGATTTGGGGCATCTTGCCAACAGGCTATTCATAGGTGACACCTTTCTCTGTGGCCTTACTGCCAAGGTCCCAGCCAGAGGCTAGAGTGGAGGAGCCAGGCCAGCACTGCTGGCTCAGGCCCCACGCATAGTAGGTGTTCCGGAAATGGCTGTCTGATGAATGAAGGGACTGAAAGCTGATCTCTCACACCACCTGGCTGGACTGGGTTCCTCTCTACCCTGGGATTCTCTGGGGAGGCCAGCTCAAAAATAGAGCTGGCCTTTGATTCTCTGCACTGTCAGGACACCTTTCTAGGGCTGAGTGTGCATGGAACGGGGATTAAACCTCCAGGGTCACGCTGAGGGTGCTGCCAGGGGTGTTCCCATCCTCCTGGCCTGGCCGAGTGCAGACCTGTGGGACACAGGCAGTGGGGAAAGCATGGGATCTGGACACTTCCCAGTGTGGAGCCACTCTCCTTTCCAGGCTGATCTGTCCCACAGTGGGTGTAGACATAGCTTGAGTCGGCTGGCCCCTGAATCAGTAGCTTGACTCCTTCCGGGTGTGAAATTTTAAAATTCCAGCTCTCAGAACCTCCGGCTTGGTTTTCACCCCACAGACTTGCAGCCCTTGTCCTGTTGTCTTTGCTCCAACAATATTTGCTCTGCTCCCCTGAGCCCTGGCTGCACATTCTTTTCTCCGTGTCCCAGCAATCATGGGCTAAAGGATGGCTTTGTAATTTGGCCCCAAAATGGACTACAGGGCTTTTGTTCTGATTGCTGCTGCTAGTTTAAAAAGCAAAACAAAACAAACAACAACAAAATGCTGCCAGCTTTGTTGATGTCCAGAGAATACTCGTCCCCAAAATAATGTGTTTGTTTACAGAGAATGACTTCATATATTTACTCTATAAGAGGCTAGAATCCGGTGACACGCCTGATCTATTTGAGGGGTGGATTTGTGTCTGGATCTGTTGCAAGGATGGCAGGTGTTCCAGCCCCTGCAGTTGGGGGGCGGGGTGGGCAGGGGGAGAGTGACCAAGAAAGCTTCCCCTTTGCGGAGCATGTGACCACCCTCAGGATCAGGGTGAGAGAAGTGTCCAGAAATGGCATGAGGAGTGGGGAAGGGGCAGCCCAGCTCAACCTTAAGAATAGGGCTGACCCTGGGGGTCAGGAGTGTGGTTCTGGAATGAGACCACCTAGGTTTCCACCCACGTGGCTGGCCACTTGTCTGTGACATTGGACAGGTAGTCAATCTCACTGAGTCTTCATTTCTTCATTCACAAAGCGGGGATATTGTGGGGAGTAAATGGGAAAGCCCACGTAGAGCCTTTAGCATAGCCCCTGGTACATGGTGGGCACGCCGAAAAGGGGAGCACTAGCACAGCGGTTAATCGTGTGGGCTCTGGAGCCTGAGTGCCCAGGAATGAGTTCTGGATCCACCACTTTTAAACTAACTGTGCGGGTTAGTTTCTAAATTTCTCTGTGCCTCACTCTCCTCATCTGTAAAATGGACATAACAATATTTCCTACTTCCCAGGGTTGTGAAGATTAAGTGGCTTAATAAATATGAAATAATGCCTGACACATATATGTGCTGGGTCAGTGCATTATCACGCTCTGTCAGATAAGGCCACTGTGGACCTAGAATGGAGCCCTTTGCCCTAGTGACAGAAATGCAGTGAACAAGTAACCAGAGCATCATCATTGAGGACCAGGCACTGTCTGGGCGTGGCAGTCGTGGAAGGAGGTCATAACCTTCCCTTCCAAGAGCTGGAGCCAGAGACTACCCACGGCCAGTTCCTGGCAGAGCTGGGTAGCCCTAGAGCCCTCAGCCTTTTCCCTATGCCTCCTCCCAACTGGACCGAAGCCTGACTCTAGCAGAGAAACGTACTGGCCACTGGCCTTTATTCTGTGCTAGGATATGCCAAGGAACCTGACCAGGATTTTAGGATTGACCGGGCAGGGGAGGCTGAATCTTTTTAACCTGTGCTTGGAAGCCTCAAAGTGACACAACCGAACAGAGCCCTTGGCCTCCTGATTCTTGTCTTTGAACCTTCGGGGTACCTCCTGCTTTAAAATGTGGAAGTCAGTCTCGATTGTGTGGTACCCATATGTGTGGGATCAGGGCCTGGGCACGTCTGGTCCTGGCTTTGAGGGCCGGCAGGCAGGCACCACTGGGCTACTGTTTCAAGAGAACACACCGTCGATTTACTGTTGAGTGCTTGGGAGTGCGGGGCCAGGAGTGGGTATGATGAGAGGCATATTTCATCATTCTGAGAGAGGCCTGATAGCTATCAGGAAATCAGTTGTGGGCCTGGTTGGCAGGGGCTCTGGAGCCATCCCTAGCTTTACTTACTCTTAGCAAATCTGTCCCCCGAAGCAGGTGCTATTCCAGGTACTGGAGGTTTGCTCTGTCTGGCTGGGCCTGTTTGCCCCTGGGTCCATTTCTCTCTCGCCTTTCTTCTGCTCCACCGGGTATGGGGGAGGGGAGGAAGGTGGGTGACCCCTGCAGGCTGTGTGTCCCAGTTGCCCCTGTTTCTGGTTCAGTCACTGAGAGGAACCAGTGGGAGGCTAGAGGATTTCTCTCACCCTGTCTGTGTCCAGAAGTCTCTCTGAGAGCAGCTGCCACTCCTCCACAGCTCCAGCTCCCCCTGGACAGCCTCATGGTTCTGTCTCCTGGGCTTTGGTACCTCTGCCCCCTTCCTTTGTCCCTCCAGTCTGGGATGGTGGAAGCTTCCTGCTGGTGCTGACCTCTGGGTTGCCTCATTGTCCCCGTTTTGCTTCTTAGCTCTTCCATCTCTGTGTACCCATTTCCCTGCATTAAAGCCCTCAGTTCAAACACTCAAGGTCTCCTGGTTAGATCCTGTCCGATGTAGCCCCAGCTTCTGCATGATTTCTAGTCCCGTCACTTGACCTCAGGTCTAGGCCATAAGTTCTTTTTCTCTTTTAAGTTTTCCGTGCACAGAGACCCACTCCCCCAGCTGCCATCTTGGCCCCTTTCTCATTCCTGGTTCCCCTGGGTACTTGCTGAAGAATCGAATCCCACTTTCCTCTGCTTTGAGCCTGGGTTTTCCTCCCCACCGTCTTCCCAGTAGGGTCTTGGTCATTTGCGATGGCTTTCTCTTCCTGAAGCACCACACTCTGGCTCACCGCTTGCCTTTTGCAGGCATATGCTCTTACTGGGCTCGGCATCTCTCTCCAGAGCCCCTTCCTGGACACTCTAACATCTGTCCCTTTCTCTAGGCCAGCTTTACCTCAGGACCCAGCTTAGATGTCCCCACTGGAGGAAGCCACCCCTGCTCCCCCAGCCTGGGTGTCTCATGGCCAGATACCCTACGCTCAATCTGGGTTCATGGCCCCTTGGTGGCTGGAATTGGGTCTGTCTGTGCATCACTGAGTCCAGGGACCTGGAGATAGATACCAGAGCACCTAGGTGTCTGTCCTAGAGAAATTCTCCCTCGTGCACCTAGAGGCATGCCCAAGGACATATAAGGGAGCAGAGTGAACAACTAGAAACAGCATCCAAGTTCATCAGTGAAGGAGTAGGTCAATACATTCTAATACAGTTGTCGTGCGGAATATGACGCAGCAATGAAAAAGAATGAGGTAAACCTAAAATTCATTTTTGTAGAAAGATGGCCAAGACGTTATTGTTTGAGACCCGTTGTTACACAAAAATATAAATCAGAATGGATTTTTTTTACATGTACATTAATGCCTAGGAGAATGACTCCAAGGAAACATCCCAAACTGGCAAAAGGGATTGTTACTCTGGAGGTAACTAGTGGGGATTGAATCCAGGTGAAGGGGACTCTCTTGCTTTTGCTCTTCGTATTTCTGTATTGTTCGAGTTTTAATGACAAAAAATAACACCAAGCTGTGTTAACTGCAAAATCACAAACTAAATAATGGGCTATCAAGGGAAAGAAAACCCCACATGTAAGCCAGTGTGTCCTATGAATCTCTCCTTGGAACACTAGAAAGGCTGGAAATGTTTTTTCCAGAAGAAACGCGAAGCCGTGGCAACTCTCTTAGAAACTTGTCGGAAAGGATCCCATCCTTTGGGAATGCCATTTTTGGAGTTAGATATTCTCTGGAGGCTTGGAAGATAGAGCCATGGCACAAAGTTGGCAGTGACTTAAAATATCTATTTTCAATGTTGACCTCCTGCCACAACAATGGGAACCTTTTGTAGTTCTTGGATTTTCTAGGAAAATAGACACCAGTGGATTTGTGGAATTTCTTTGCAGGCAATGTAAAAAGGAGTTCCTTTGAGTGACCCCCATCCCATCCACTGAGGTGTGTGTGTGTGTGTGTGTGTGTGTGTGTGTGTGTGGTGCAGGAGAGAGCAGATTCACTGTTCTTTGGCTTAAGTCAATGGGATGCTATTTCCCAAATCACCTTTGGACCCCCTCTACTAAAGTCTATGGATTATCTCATTCCTCCATTTCCTATTTGGCTCTCTTTTTGGGAAAAGATAGCTGAGCACAGAAAATCTGTCACAATTTTGAAAGCTTTACCCACCATCTGCTAAGGGGTCGGCTCACCTGGCCCACTGGTTGTCCTCTGGGTCTTGTTGATATCATGGAGTTGGGAAGTGGAGAGAGGTGTCAGGGTCATGAATAAAAACAATAGCTTTCTCATGTTGGATGGAATACAGGAAACCTGGACCTGTTTGGGAAAGACACCGAAGAGGCTTTCTGCTGAAGTCTCTGGAGGGACCAGGCTGGGCTGCACCCTCCAGAGCAGCAGTAAATGAGGGAAGTGGCATGTTCTGAGCTCTGCCCATGTACTAGGCATTGTGTTGGGCTCCCGGCTCACATGACTAAATTTATTTCTCAACCAGCCCTGTGCGGTAGGTGTTGGCATCCAACCTTATGCATGAGCCAGCTAGGCTCAAACCAGTTAAGTAACTGTCTGTCTGCTTCCTGTGTTCTGTGTCTGTTAATATTGATTTAAAAATATATAACAAAACCCCTGTGGTTACTGGATTCTTCACTAAACTAAATCTGCTTCTATTGGAGAGCAGAGCCAGGGTCCCAGAGAGAGTCCTAGCCCCCTGCCCCTTAACTCGAATCTCATACAGCACAGGAAGTGGTTTCCCTGGTCTGCTTTCCACTCAGTCACACCCTCTCTGGGCTTCCCAGCACCCCCGGGGTAGTCAGGGGAAGAGCATTGCATGTAAAGGACTTTGACTTTGAAACCTACAGACCTGGCTTCAGTCCTGTGTCTTCTACTCCTGTCTCTGTGACCTTGGACCATCATTTAACTTCTCTGAGCCTCAGTTTCCTCATCTGTAAAGTGGAGTTGCTACAAGGCTCAGACATTAGACTAAATCTTAGGAGATTGCCAGCATTTGTTCACTTTTAACCTCGAAAATGGCAATTTTTTGGCTCTACCAAATCTGCGCACCATGAGGATGCCTTCGTGAGGTGCTGGGACTGCGAGGCTCTCGTCTCTTCCCCTCGAGCCCGTGGTGTTGCGGGCTCTGCCATCCTGGACTGTGATGAATGGGAAGTGAGTTCTGAAATCACTGCCTTGGGATGAAGAGGGAGCATTGAAATTGTACTTCCTTGCAAGGTCCCGTCTGCACTAAAGGGGGCCTTTTAACCGAGGCCATCATATGCCGGATGTGTGGCGGGGGCTGCAGGGATGCGGCTGTGGTGCTGACGCAGATGTTTCTGTGTGGCCAAGCAGAGTTGTTTCAAACAGTGTCATGGGGTGACAGGCACAGCCCAGAGGGGTGGGAGGCCTTGGGAGGCTGTGCTCGGTGGCGGGGATCTAATGTTTGTGTTTCAGCTGCTCCTGAGTTGAGAAGCAGTATAGTGGGTGGCCGAGAGCCCAGTCTGGAGTCCAGCTGGCCAAGTTGAACCCCAGGTCTCCCTCTTGCCAGATACAGGATGGTGGACTAAGTGCCTGCAAGTGAGAGATTCAAATAGCTCTGCCAGTGTGCTGTGTGACCTTGGACAGGTCACTTAACCTTTCTGAGCCTCATTCATTCCTCTGTAAAATGTAGGTAGGAAGTGGGAAATTAGATTTATGAGCAGGAGTGTGAGGATGAAATCAGATGCTGCTTCTGGAAGGGCTCGCCCAGTGCCTAGCCTGCTGTAGGGGCAGCTGTAGTGAATTTGTGGTTTTACTGGGAGGGACCCCCTTAGTGTCACATCCTGCTCTCTCCATTTGAGCAGTGGTGGCCATGTGTCGAAAAAAGTCCCCACTGGGCTCTTATCTGATGTGTCTTGCCCTGGAGATTTTTACAACACAGAAACAGGAATATACTTTAGAAAGGATTTAATTTGGGGGCAAATTAATTGTTGAGGAGCGGGAAGAGGGCTTTTAAACCAGAAAACTAATTGCTTTGGAAGGCTTCTCTGTCAATTTTCTGTTCCCCGTGACTGTGGACCGCAGGACCTTGTCAGCCCCTGAGGCCTTGCAGCAAGCCTTCTTGAGTGGCCTCTGCATCATTGCTTACTGAGCGGATGGTACTGCACAGTTGCCATGGTAGCAGCAGGATGTGGTTCCTATGGTGATGGTCGGCAATGGCAGGAAGACAGCAGAGGTTTCAGTTATCTGGTGGCTCTGCATTTGCCGCCCCCCTTAACAGCACAAGGCGAGCTGCTCTCACTGCCTCTCTGCTCTGTAAAATGGTGACTACTGAGGTCGCTGCCTCCCCAAAATGCCACTGCTGCTGCTTAGAAGTACTGGGCTCTGCAGGGGCAGTTCTGGTTCCAGAAGAGGGAAGAGCCTGAGCATCTCTAGGGGCACCTCAGCTGGGGAGGGGGCTTTAGGTGGCCTCAAATCTATCAGATGGGGTCTGTGGGGAGCTTCCCTCAAAAACCCCTCCCGCTGGCTCCCTGGAGTGAATTTTTTTTCTCGTCCAAAGCCGCCTTATTTGTAGGCAGATGCAGGATGATGGACTAATGAGAGGAACCAAATGGTTTTTAAAACTCCTTTTATACCTTGCATCCAGATTTCAAAATGGCCACAGTTTGGGGGGCGGTCACTTGGGTTTTCAAGCATGTGATATTTTTCTTCACTTGGGGATTGCTGGAGATCAGGGGAAGGAAGAAAGTATTCTGAATGTACCTTTTCCTTTTTCCTTTTTGGCATCTGTAATCTTACAGATCGAATTTCTCTGTAGATAAGGAGCCATGATACAGTGAAATGCAGCATAAAGAATGATATTTCTTTTTTATCTAGAAATGAGGAAGGGAAAGTGTATAAGCAGAATTCAGGGGGCACTGTCACAATTTAAGAGCAAATTTGAAATTTAGGAGCTAAGAGTGGGTGTACATGGGGCTGCTGGCTGGTTTCAGTGTTGGGCAACGCCGTCCATAAATTGTACATTTACACTTAATTAAGGCTGCCCAAGAGAAAGGAAATGTCAAGTATCTGCCTCTAGTTGAAATCCTGTCAATCCAGTGTGGCAACACGATTTGCTCATGCTGGTCAGGCACTTCCATTGGTGGCCGATGACATCACTGTGTTTCCTGGAGTGTGATTGGTGGATTGGACACTGCCGTCAGAGCCATATGCCAGGTGGCCATACCTGGATTGAAACAGGAGGGGCTGAAGAGTCCTCTGGATGCTTAGTGCTGGTGCCTCGAGTGCAGGACACTCAGAGCTCCTGAAGTGCCTATCCCAGGGACGGCGGGTCAGTGGCAAGGCCCAGGGCAGCGTGGACCTTTTTTGTACCTGAAGCAGCCAGAGGTCGGAGGAGTGCCTTCTAGCAGAGCCCAGGGGCACCTGGTCTCTAGATTTCTGTGGAGAGGAATGCACTTCAAATGAAGACTGATTCTCTGAGAGACTTTTCCTTTTTGAATTTTGAGAATAAAAAGAAAGAAAGAAAGAGAGAGAGAGAGAGAGAGAAAAGAAAGAAAGAAAGAAAGAAAGAAAGAAAGAAAGAAAGAAAGAAAGAAAGAAAGAAAGAAAGAAAGAAAGAAAGAAAGAAAGAAAGACACAATTTAGGAGACATACATGATCAGTAAGATTCATGTTTGTCTACATATAGTCATCAAGGTGACTTTCAGATGAGCCAACAAACAAACAAAGCAATAAAGACTCATATAAAAAGCCCACATTTCTACCACCCAGAATTGACCATGGTTAATATTTTGTCCTCTTTGCTTTGCTTTCGTAAGTAAAAGGAATAAAACATTATTGGAGAAGTTATAATTACCTTGACAGTCACTGCTAGTTCATCACCTGCTTCCAGGTACCCTTTATAATAAATTTGGTGTGGATCTTGCCATTTAGATTTTAAATAGTTTTATACATACGCATAACATCTTAAACACTATGTAGCATTCATTGCTTGGTGTATATTTCTGTGTGCTTACAACTTGACTTTTCTGCTCTGTGTTGTATGCTCCTGTGTTTGAGATCTGCCTCTGTTGGTTCTTACAGATCTAGTTCATTTTTTTTCACTGCTACAGAGTAACTCTGTATTTGCCCTCATGTTGCATAAAGTTGGTAGCCCCAGATGGGAGATAGATTCACCCCATCTTATAGATGGGGATCTGGAGCCCATGGTCAATCACCTGCAAGGTGGACTTTGTCACCACCCTACCCTGCCCTCAATTTGGTTGAACTCCAAAGGCAGGATGTCCCTCATGGTACCTCAAGCCTGCCTGGTCCCCAGCTAAGCAGCTGACTAATCCAATCTGATGAATCCATGTTCCCGAGTCACCCAGCTCAGCCATGTTTGCCTAATTTAGGTCACTGCCAACTCCCCACCCCCTAAAGGGCATTGTGGCCTAGAATGCTGTGTGAAAGTGAAACGTGATAACAGCGCTTTTGTTCGGAGAGTGCTATGCCCATTTCCCTGACCACCCTCAGCTCCTGGAGGGAGCCCCTGGGAAGAAGATTGTAAAAGCAGCTTTGGGAGCACCCCAAGGTGTCTCCTGAGCCAAGCCATATTCAGGTAACCCTCTGCTTTCTCTTAGGCACTGCTTCCTCACCCCCAGAGCCTGGGCGTGAGGCTGACCTCATCTCTCGGCTCTCTCCCAGTGTCGGGGCCTCTGGAACCAAACGTGAGCCCCTTGCACAGACAGAAACTTGCTGCTACTAGTTACTGAGTCACCGGTCTTTTTGCCAGGTGTGTGTGTGTGTACATGTGGCAGTACATGAGCGTCTACCGTGGGGTAGATTTAGTTTTCTGTCCCATTAACTGTGGTTTCACTGTGTCAGTGACTCCTTGGAGATCACTGGCCTGTGACCTGAAGGGTTATCACAAAACCGAATGGACACCTGAAAGACCAGACCCTTTAAATGCCACCACCCCTTGCTTGTAAGTGAAGTCAGTTTTGGAGTCAGACATAACTTGATTCTTTGAGTCGATCAGCAGTATTTATTGAGCCTCCCGCGTTGCCTGCTCTGGGGACTGCGTGGCAAATGAAACAGAGACGGTGTCTGTCATGCTAGACTCTGCAGCTTAGTGGGAGAGCGAGGGTAAACACACTGTCGTCAGAGCTCCTTCATCAGCCTAACCTGCCAGTCCCAGCTGAGTGACCTGGATAAGTTAACTAAATCATCTGGAAAGCATAGTCACAATACTGCTAGCTGCACAGCATTATTAGAAAGTCTTGGCAAATCACCGTGTTCTTTGTCGTGTCGGGAGAGCATCGGCTGTGACTACAGCCCTCATTTATAGAGGTGGAAGTTGGGGCCAAAGAGGTGAAGTGATCTGCCCATAGTGGCACAGCAGCTCGCAAGCCCAGCTCTGTGTGGCAGCCCGGCCCAGCTCAGAGCCACAGGCAACTCTGCCCCTGACTCTCCTCATCAGTGACAGCGCCTTCTGTGTTCTGCAGGGAGTGGTTTTATTTATTTACTTATTTTTATCGTGGTCAGATAAACCTGACATAAAGTTTACCATTTTAACCATTTTCAAGTGAACTGTTCAGTGGCATTAAGCACTTTCATGTTGTGCAGCCATCACCACCATCTGTCTCCAGAATGATTCCATCTTCCCAGGCTGAAACTCTGTCCCCATTAAGCACTAACTCCCCATTCCCCCTCCCCCAGCTCCTAGCGCCCACTTTCTAGCTCTGTGAATCTGGTTACTCTTGGTCCCTCATCTAAGTGGAATCATACAGTATTTGTCTTTTTGCAACCAGCTTATTTTACTTAGCATAATGTCCTCAGGGTTCATCCATGTGGTAGCATGTGTCAGAATTTCCTTTCTTTCTGAGACTGAATAATAATCATGTGTGTGTGTGTGTGTGTGTGTGTGCGTGTGTGTACCACATGTTGTTTATTGTTACTCTTGGTCCCTCATCTAAGTGGAATCATACAGTATTTGTCTTTTTGCAACCAGCTTATTTTACTTAGCATAATGTCCTCAGGGTTCATCCATGTGGTAGCATGTGTCAGAATTTCCTTTCTTTCTGAGACTGAATAATAATTGTGTGTGTGTGTGTGTGTGTGTGTGCGCGTGTGTGTACCACATGTTGTTTATCCATTCACCATCAGTGGGCATTTGGGTCTTTTCCACCTTTGGCTGTTGTGAATAGTACTGCTATGACCGTTATGTACAAATATCTGTTTGAGCTCTTGCTTTCAACTTTCAGTGCATTCGAGTTTATCCCTAGGGGCAGGGAGCATTTTCAGGGAACAAAAAGAAGGCACCTAACTTCCAGGAGTTCTTATCGTTGGGTCCATAGATAGAATTCAGAGGATCTTTGAACTTGGATGTGAAAAAAAAAAAAAAAGGCATCTTTATGGTCACTGACCTATAACTGCAATGTAGCATTTTCTTCAGTGATGACTCTAGGAAATACTGCAATGGTATTAGCAGTGCCTGTGACTCAGTCACCAATGGAAGTCACAGACGTGTTCATAGCCCATTCCTGTCGTAGATATCTCGGAATATCATTACGTTCGTCATGACTCCAAAGTTAGGGTAGTTATCAAACCTACTGCTAGATTTTGCTATTAATGCAGTACAGAAGTTACCTTTTGCTCTATCACAGATTTTAAGAATATTTCTGTATGGTCAGTTTCCTTTGTGATCCTATGAATTTATTTTATATATTTAAAAAAATTACTCTAAGGAGGGGTCCAGATTCTTCAACAGACAGCCGATGGCTCAAAGGCACAAAAAAGGTTGGGAAGACCACGTCATCTTTCCCCTACCCTTGGGGTGCACGCAGGCTTCCTGGTCTCCTGGAGGAGACCCTCCCTGGAGGGCCCAGTGCAGGAAGCAGCTGCCACAGCAGGTTCCATCATCACCTCCAGGCGGCTTTGGGGAGGAGAACCAATTTCTTCTGGGGGATGGTCGGGGTCCCGGGCCTTCGCTGCTTTTCAGCCTCTCCTCACCCCCAAAGGAAAGGAGATTAATTTCACTTCTTAAATATCAGGAATCTTCTCTGTTTCTGGGATGGCTTTGGACATGTTTTGAGTCCTTCTGGGCTCCCACGAGTGTGCACACGGGCCGTGAGCTTTGCAGTTTTGGGGCTGGTTTCACTGAAGGAGGCGGCAGGTAGAGTCACGCTGCAGCTTAGATAACACGAGGCCAGACGGGTCTGAACCCGAAGAGGAATATGTTTCTGTGGTTTTTTCGCCCACTTCGAGAAATTCTCCACTTTCTAGCTCATTTGCCCAAAGTGGGACAAGGAGGTGGGTGCCAGGGAACAAGGTGGCAAAGAGCTGGGTGGGGTAAGCCAGGCTGAGTTGTTTGAGAAACTTGGCTCCATAGCTAGCATGTCCAAATATTTATCTTCATCATCACATAATAATAGTTTTTTGCTCGTCTAGAGAAAATGTTACTTTTCCGAGCTCAGCTATTACTCAGCTCAATGTGAATAATAATAATAATAATAATAATAATAGTTTCATGGACTGCTAAAGAAAATGGATAGATAACTGAAAAAGCAAGAATAGTAAAATGTTCTTTGTAGATTCTAAATGGTGAGTGTACAGGACCCACTGTCAGATCATTTTAACTTTTTCTTCTTTTTATTGACATACCACTTATGTACAAAGGCACACACCAAAATGAACAGATTCATGAATTATCACATCTCATGCCTGTGACCCAGGCCGTCGATCAGAACATGGCTTGCATCCTCAGAAACCAGCCTCAGGCCCCTTTTCATAACCACCTTCTTCCTCTTCTCCAGAGTTCACTTTCCTCACCACTGTATGTCCGTAGTGTAGTTTTTCTTAGGTTTCAGCCTTATGGAGAGCCGATCAGACAGTGTATATTCCTTCATGTCTGGTTTCTTTATTATGGCTCAATATTACGTTTGTGAGATGTGTCCATATTTTGTGTGCAGCTGAAGGTTATTCATTTTCATTGCTAGATAATATTTTATCTTAATATACCATTGTTCTGACAGTGAACATTTAGATTGTATCCATTCTTTGGTTTCTGTGAATATTGCTAGGTTTCTGTGAATAACTGTTGTCTGCACCTCCTGGGGGAATATGTTGATGAAATGCTGTTGGCTTATAGTTAGGAAGAGGTTGGTAGTCTCAGCGTGTGTGTAGATTCAGCTTTTGTGGATAATGCCAGACATTTTTCCAAAGTGGCTGTACCTGCTTACAGTCCCAGGAGCAGTATATGAGATTTCCGGTTCCTTCATGTCCATGCCAATATTCGTATTGTCAATCTTTTTAAATTTTAGTCATTTTGGTGCATGTATAGCAGTATTCATTTTTTTCGTTAGAATATTCTTATAATAAAATTTGGGAAAAATATCACATGTAACGACTTTATAGAAAATTGGTATTTTTAAGGAAAATGGTTGAAATTGACACTTGTTTGGCCTTGGAGTGAAGACACACCTTTTCACTGTGGATAGCTCCGAGTCCTGCCCTACGTCTGTGACCTTGTGGCTCTCCTTCCACCATGGGCCCCATGCCGACCAGTCCTGGATAAAGTTTAAGAAGTCAGATATAAACACAGGCTGAGGCCCTGAGTGGGCTTGGCGTACCTGGGTGCTGTGCTCATGCATCAAGTTATCCTGACTCAGAATTGGGGCTCAGAGCTGGTTTCTGGCCTAGAGGAAGTCCTGATACCTCCTGCTGCTTCCCAGGGAGATGTGGTTTTGAGTCAGCATGGGAAATTAAAATAGTTCATTGACTTTTTGCTAATTCTAGTTGACTACATACCTATTGCTGGTATCTTCCTGGTCGTGGCTTCCTGCTCATCAGGGCCTCCCTCTCTGACTTAGCACAAAGGATGCCCAAGTCTTGAGCTTTTTCTTTAGGTTGGCCACTGCTTAGCTGAGTTCTTCCAATGTAGATGGTGTCCCTAATTCATGCCCCCCCCTCACCGTTCCTTTCACTCCTCTCACTCAACAAATATTTATCGGACATGTACTTTTATGTCAGGTACTCACCCATTATCCCTCCCTCTCTCTCCTTTCCTTCTATCTGTTCGCCCGTCCATACATCCATCCATCCATCCATGCATGCATCCACCTAGCACTTACTGATCACCCACTGTAAATCAGGCCTTGGACTAGACACAGCTAAATGAACTGTAGTCCTTGCCTTTGAGGTCTTCCCAATATCCTATTGGGGAAGAGAAATGTGTAAGTAGATATTCATAATTCAGAGTGACATTTATGGTGGAGTAAGTAAGAGAGGGAGGGAGGTAAGGTTAGGAGAATCAAGAAAAGCTTCGTGGAGGTCATGATGTTGAAGCTGCATCTTAAAGATGTCTTGGGACAGTCCAGGAGGGAGGATAATGGGATAGAGTGGGCAGCTGGTTTCCCTGATGGACGGAGACACAAAGGTGAGCAGTGCCTGGGATACTCATTGAACCTCAAATCACCAAGTGTGGGTGGTGGAGTGTGGAGTAAGGTGGGAGGTACGGCTCTGGAGGGATCACTAGAGCAGATTATGTGCGGAGACACAAAGGTGAGCAGTGCCTGGGATACTCAGTGAACCTCAAATCACCGAGTGTGGAGTAAGTTGGGAGATACGGCTCTGGAGGGATCACTAGAGCAGATTATGTTGGGTCTGTGGGCCTTCCCAGGAGTATGGACCATGAAGCTGTGGGACACTGGGATGTCTTTTATACAGGGTGTGGTGGACAGACTAATGGTCCCCCAAAGGTGCCACGTCCCAATCCTCAGAACCTGTGAATATGTAACCTTGTAACCTGTCAAGGCAGAAGGGACTCAGCAGATATAGTTGAGTTAAGGATCTTGAGATTGGAATGTGACCTCGAGTTATCCACGTAGGTGCCATGTAGTTTACCGGGGTCCTTATAAGAGAAAGAGGGGCGGGGGGCGGAAGATACGGTCAGAGAAGACATGAGGACAAAAGTAGAGGTGAGAGCGATGTTGTTGCCACCTTTGAAGGTAGAGGAAGCGTCCTTATAAGAGAAAGAGGGGCGGGGGGCGGAAGAGACGGTCAGAGAAGACATGAGGACAGAAGTAGAGGTGAGAGCGATGTTGTTGAAGGTAGAGGAAGTGCACAAGACACGGAACGCAGGAGGCCTCTAGAAGCTGGAAAAGGCATGGGAACAGACTCTCCTGGAGCCTCCAGAAGGAGCCAGCCCTGCTGACATCTTGATTTGGGCCCGCAGAGACCCATTTTGGACCTCTGACCTCCAGCACTGAAAGAGGATAAATTTCTGTGGTTTTAAGCCATTAAGTTGTGGTCATTTGTTACAGCAACCATAGGAAACTGAAACACTCACTAAGTGTGGAGTCATCTGAAAATCTTTGTCCCAGGATCTGAGAAAGGGTGGAGAAGGGTGAGACTTTTTGGCCAAGGACGGTAACACCATCACCATTACCTGAAAACCTTCTTAGAGAGTGTCTTCCAATTAGTCAGCTATAAGTGGTTTTCTTTGTAGATAAATTGTTGTTACAGTTAAGGCCAGGGAAACTCACCAATCCTGATCCATTCATACCTCACGGGTTATGACGTTTGAACCTTTCTACTAGGTAATTCTGATAGTACATCATCCCAGGCAAATACAATGTGATAGGGCCCCACTCTGGGGGAAAAGTCCCAGGGAGAGTGGTGGATCCCTCAGGGACCTCGACGGATTCCCCGTTACTCATTCCTGCCGTCTGTGGAGCTGGAAGGTGGGGTGTTTAGTGAGTATCACTGTAACCTGTACTTTTCTAAAGTCAAACAGATTTCTCCTGGTGGGAGTATTCATCTTTTGTAGGATCTGTGCAGCCCGTCTGACTCAGCGACTCAACCCAGCACCCTCTGCAGCTGACACTCTTGACAATTCAGTTGAATCTCCTGCCTCCTGCTCACAAAAGCCTGCTTCATTATTCAGCTTCCCTCCCTCTCTCCCTCCCTCCCTTGAAGCTGAGCGGAGCCTTTCCCGCCCCCCTCCCACGTCTCTCCCTTAGCCGGGGGCCCGTGTGACTGCTACCTCCAAGACTTCTGTGTCACCGGGAAGTGGAAATATCACTGAGTGATGGAACCGTGCTCCTCCTCCAGACACTATTCACAGTGGCATCATAAGTGGCATTGAGTGCTGGCACTGTGCTGTCCCCTATACACATTATCTTATTTGATCATAACAACCCTTGCATTAAAAATATTTATCTAATACCCCAGGGTTAATAATTGGAAAAGCTAAACCTAGCATCCAGCACATTTACCCACTCACTGCCCACTTCCCTTCAGCTGCCGAACTTAGGACATTAGCCACTGGCTGATAATGTGAGCTCATTCTAATATTGCCTGAGATGGTCACTATCCTTGGTTGAATGGTGTCCCCCTCCAAAAGATATGTTCGAGTCCTAACATCCAGTACCTGGGAACATGACCATATTTAGAAATAGAGTCTTGATAGATGTAAGCAAGCCCAGATCCACTGTCCGACCTTTGCTTGGAGAACTGGGTTCATTGGGTTCAAGAGTCATTCCCTTTGCTTCCAAGTTACAGTTCACTTTTAAGAGGTCAAACCATGTGCCATGGCTTTTCCCAGACTGGCTGATTCAAACCATGCCACAGCCAGGAAAGAAAAAAAAAAACATCATTGACTAAGAAACATTCACTTCTGTTGCAAATGACTAGTTGGGGCTAGTTGTTGATTATCTCACCTCTGTTGCCATTTGTATTTAGGAATGGCTCATGAATTTGCTTACGTGGGTCTGGTTTGTCCTCTAAAATGAAATGATTGCACTGCAAATAGTTCTAAAACCATATCATGATTTAATAGCTTCCATTTTATGGAGCTCTGACTGTCTATCAGGCACTGAATTAGATGCTTTACTAGCATTTTCTGTAGTTTTCACAATAATATAGTGGGCTCCATTTTGCAGATGAGGAAACAGGCCAAGGACAACTAAGGAAGTTAGGCGCCCGAGGTCCCACAGCTCCTTCATGTGCGAGCTGGCTTTCGGGCTGCAGTCTTTGGACTCCAGAGTCTAGTCTTCCCTGCTTGTCTTCATGCTAACTACAAATAACTTCACAATTAGATAGTGGAGAAAAACAAATACAGAGTTCATGTTTAGATATTTGGTAGAAGAGTGTGTGTGCGCATACACGTGTGCATGCACACTTATGCAGGAGGCCTATGCATGTATATAATTGTCTTCAAGAACATTGACCATCACTAATTTTGAAAAATTTCCTAAACAACCTCTCCCACCAGGCCGATAAATTGAGCCCAACAGATAAACCATGGGGCTCATTCATAGTCTCATCAAGTACCTTCTAAATCTCAGAGACAGCTCTGCGCGTCCCTAGGGATTGGGGCTGGCTGTCCTCAGCTCTGTCCTGCAGGCCTCAGGAGGCTCCCTCTGCTTGTCCAGTAGCTAAGTCAGGAGACGCATCCCAGGGCCAGAGGAAGTGGGAGGTGGAGCTATGGGACTCCATGCCTTGCAGTGGTTCAGTGGGACCCAGGCCTTTCTTCCACCAGCCCCCTATAGGATGGTGGAGGTGTGGCATCCAGTATGGGTCTTTCTGCCCTTTTCCCATCATGTAGTCAATGCCTGGCTGGTCTCTCAATGATTAACCATGTGACTGACCTTGAGCGACCACATTGCCTCCCAGACCAGCTGCATAGGCAGTGTGGCCATCGCTTACACATGGTGTGACCTGGGCCGCCTCCTCGAACACTTCCTGTGCTACACCTGGAGGCCGTTGCCCTGACTGGTCCCTCGGATTGGGCTGTCTCTGCTCAGGTATTCATAGTGCCCACTCCCTTCCTTCTTTTTTATCTTTACTCATCAGTAACTTGATCAGGTTTCCTTGGCTGTCTCATCTACAGTATTGACGTCCCCCCCCAATGTTTTTCTCTTATTCCCTGCCTTATTTTCTCTCCTGAGCAGTTATACCATAATCTAACAGACTATGTATTTCTTATTTATTTTGTTGATTGTCTCTTCCTGTAAAAAGGCAGGGATTTTTGTTTGTTTTCTGTTCCCCTCTACTGTATCCCCAGCATTTAGAACAGGGCCTGCCTGATATATACGCATGCTGGATAAATACTTTTTGAGTGAGTGAGCAAATGAATAAATGAATCACTTGAGCTTCGCAGAGCCTCACTTTGCTTATTGTAAAGTCGGCCTGCTAAGTGTGTAGTAGAGACTCACTAAATGATGGCTTCAGTTATTATTTATGTCAACGTTGTATACTTTCTCTGAAAATCAAGGGGCTGCATCTAAAGGTTACCCAGAGTACGAACAGGGGCTGAGTCAGTGCAGGGCAGAGGGAAGCACTCATCTGAAAGAGGCAGTAGGTAGACCCTGTCCTGTTCCCTCCCTGCCCGTCCCCTTTGAGCATCCTCTGGGCAGCCAGGGGGCCTCAGATGGGGAAGGGTCCTGGAGATTAGTGTTTTCTTTTTCCTACTGTCTGATTCTGGACAGGGCAGGAGAGGGGCCCTTGGGAGCCCTGCTCACACCTCCACTGCCACCCTGTGTCGGGTCCATGTGTTTCCACCAGGGTGGACCTGGGGTGCTTGTCTCTGTTGGGGTTCATACTCCTGAGCACGTCATGGGCAGCCTGTGGTCAGGTTGCGTCTCATGGCCAGGACTTTCAGGAATGTACCCTTTTGACCACACAAGCGAGGCCACTCATTCCCAATTCATGCCCAGTCGTAGTGAACTCTGAACTCTTTAAAGACGTGTGAACCTCGCATGGTGCCCTCGGTAAGGATTTGTTCCCCTAAATCTCATTCACTCCCCTTGCTTTTTGAGTTCATTAACTATTTGCATTACTTTTGCACATTGTTTAGATTCTTTGTGCATTTTATTTTTAATTGGGGCATGTGCTTTTGAAAAGTAGTTGTAAGAGTTTCATTTTTAATATAGAAAATTTATTTATTTTTCATATTATATATGTAGTGATTGTTACCTCTTCTCACTTCCTTTTTTCCTCCAGCCTCTTAATTTTTTGTGGAGTATATATTGATATATAGAAGTTTTATATTTTTCTGTGGTCAGATCTGAGGGTCTTAATTAGTGGCTTCTTGATGCAATGTTTTAATGGTTTAAAAAGTGCTTCTGAATTTCAAGATCAAACATTCCCCATTGTTTGTTTTTTTTTAGCATATAGCTGTAAAATTAATCTAGAATTAATTTTTGGTATAAGGGGAGAGGTGGGGCATAATGCTGTTCTTTCCCTTCAGATAGTTTACTAATTGTCTAATGTTCTTCACTGAATATGCTTACTTTTCCCACTGCTTTAAAATATCACTATTACCATTTACTGAAATTTTCCAGTATATGCTAAAGTCTCTTTTAGGCTTTCTGTTAGTTACTATTGACTTACTATGCTTGCTTCATCACCATGCTGTTTTGTTATTCTAGATTCACAATGTTTTAAAGTTGAGCCCCTTCATTTTAAAGATGAAGGAACCGAGGCACAGAGAGGTGAAGTAACTTGCCCAGAGTCACACAACTAGATGGGGCCTCTACATCTCACGCATATAATTTCCAGCATATTTGACCTTCTCAGAGTACCATGCTTGGCATATAAAAGCCCTTAATCTATTAATAATAAAACAATTATTTCTATGGATGTCACTGCCTTTTTGTAAGGTACCTCCTCATGTCCTTGAACTTTCAAGATATTCCCAGTGGCAGATATTTAACTCTGTTGCCCACCTCCCCATCCACCTAATAAATTATTGAGATCGCCTCAAACTCTCAAAGAGCTGATAAGCTGTTACAAGAATAAAAAGTTATACACTTGAACATTCCCATGAGCCACAAGGACTCTTGGTCAATTCATGTGTCCTGGAGAAAATTGCCCACTCTAATGTCAAGATAAATGCATCTTGGATCTTCCCCCAGAGCATTGTGCCACCCAAGAGCCTCGGGAACCTCAGTGATGAGGGACCTCGTGTCTGCAGTGTCCTGTAGTGCGCACGTCTGAGTCAGCATGCCCTCAGCTGCAATATAAGTGCTTAAGTGGGGACTCGGAGCACCCCTCACCCAAAGGTCTGCAGAGCAGCCATGACTATCCAATGTAAAGATTAATTTCCCTGTAAAAACTTTGAAATCAGATAAGTGTCAATTACTTTAAGATTACCTGAAGAGAGACCAGGTTGCCATGAAAGCTAAAACCTGGTTCCTTGAACATATTTGGAGGGTGACAACCAAAGGCACTTAGAAGTGCTCCCCATCCTTACTGCTGAAATCGGAAATCGCCATCTCATGTCATGCACCTGGGCAGAGGTGTGTTTACTCTGCCCACCTGGAATCTTGAATGTGGGGAGGTAAACCCAGATTGTATTCATATTAACTGTCAGGTTGAAACCATCTTTCATCGTGCTCTGGAGGAACCTGTGCTTGATGGTTCCTTGATTTGGAAATAGGTTGTCTTGATTTGGAACTACGTCAAGAGGGAACCTTCAGCTGAAGGGAGAGGTGTGTGATCTGAGACGTGGTCAGTCACAAGTGTGGTTGTTGGGCTTCTAGTAACCTCAGCTTAGAACCGAAATGAGGAGAACAAGGATAAAGCTTAGCCCCTCTTCCCCAGAATGCTACATTTGCATTGGGGAATTAGGACAAACACCAGGAAACAATCAGGGGAAAAGATGGAAGAGAACAAGTGTTTTTGCATGACAGATGTATTTCATTGGGGTGGGACTATCTGGACCACTGTGTTGAGAAAGATTCTGTGGCTGGATTTGAGAGCAGGAAAAAGGGCTGAAATCTATTTTCATGAGGAGGAGAGGGGCAGTGATTTCTCTTAAGATATAGGAATCTATAGGAAATATAGGCTATAGTATCTACAGAGACACAAAATAAAACTGGGCGAAAAAGACATTTTACAAAGGGGAGGAGCTAGACAATGAAGCGTAGATAAAAGTTATTTATTTTCATTTATTTATATGGTTAAGAAATATGAATGTAAAATATTCATTATAGAAAAAGAAAATCATCAAGAATTCTGCTATCCAGAACAATAAATCTGTTATTTGTGGCTCTTTTTCCTAGTTTTTATCTAAATCCCCTCTACATTTTAACATTTTTCCAAATACGTAAAATTTTATATCTAGTTTTTTAACAGCTTTTGCTATTTATTCATTTTTCCATGCCTTAAAGTAAGATTTTTGAAAAATATAAGCCCAAGGGCACACCTCAGTGCCTTTTTTCACCAGTCATTAACTCTGGGAATTATAAATAGATCTCCAAGATTATATTATTCCCATGTAGTTCATCTTTTTTGTGTGATAGAATACGCATAGTGTAAAAGTTACCATATCAACCATTTTTAAGTGTACAGTTCAGTAGCGTTCAGTATAATCATTGATGTGCAGCCAGTCTCTAGAACTTTATAGTTCATTTTAAACGAAGTCCTGGAGCCAACTCTATGGCAGTCACCTGATTCATGACAGTTAGATGAAGTGGAATAGAATTTAAGACAGGAAATCAGGGGAGAAGCAGCATGAGTAGAGACCTAGAAGTAGGCATGACCCCCCCAACCACCCACACCCTGCCTGGTATATCTCACTTTATAGATGATGAAACTGAGGCATAGATAGTTGTTGCTTTTGGGAGGTAAAAGTTGTTGAAACATACATCCAGAAATGTTCACAGATACTGTACAACTCAGTGAATTTTTGCCAACACGTGTAGCCAGCACCCAAATCAAGAAACAGAATATAAACGACCAGCCCTCCTGCCCCGACGTCATGCCCCACCATCCCCTGAGTAACTGCTCTCCTGATTTCTTTTTTCATCCAGTTGTCTTGCCTGTCTCTGAGCGTCACATAGGTACGGTCTTTCAGTATGTACGATTTTGTCTGGTGCCTTTTGTAGACATATCGTTTACATGACTTTGCATAGAACTTGCTGGAGACCTCGGAGCCAGTCAGAGGCAGAAGCAGGATGCAGACTCGGGTCTGTCTATCTGCTCCTGTCCTGCCTTTCAGGGGGCACATGGCCTGGGGTGTAGGGCAATCCTGGTAAATAAAGGTGGCTAGAAATGGCAAGATCAGGGAGTTCATGAATATTTAGCAGAGGAATTAGGCACAGGCGTTCCAAAAGCCACTTCTGTTGAGCCAGTGAAATGATCTGCAGTGTTCTGACAGGGAGATATTGGGGTAGTGGGAGATGCCTGGAGGGAATACAGAGCCAAGGTCAGCCAAAGCAGTGAGTTTGAGGATTCACGGAGTAAGGATTCACAGTCTTGAGCAGGCAGGAGCATAGGGTATCTGTCAGGGTGGATGTGAGAAAGAGCCCCAGTATTCTGGATAGCACAGTAACCGTGATAATTGACATGTACCAGGGGCTTGCCGCATACTGGACTCTGTGCCCAGCACATTGCACATCTCATTGCATCCCTGCCACAAACCTGTGAGGTAGGTACTACCGTTGAACCCATTTTTACATAAGAAAACTGAGGCTCAGCGGTTGAAATGACTTGCCCTAGATTGGGTATCTAGAAGGAGGAGAGGTGGGATTGAGCAGTCTCATTCTCAGAACTTCACCCATAATCACCATGCTCTGTGGACTCCCTTGGAAACTATAAAGACATCCATGAAGTCGGGAGCTAGCGATGGGGTCTCCTGCTGCCTGGAGCCTGAGTAGTATAAACACAGAGAAGAGGCTGTATCTGACTACAAGGGATTGTTGGAACAAAGTGGAAAACGATTGAAACCGGTTTCATCATCATTAGCGATTGTGCTGTGGGTTAGCTGGAGTTTTTTCAGTAGATTTGCTTGAGGCTGGCATGGATCCCCATATTCTTACTTCATAAGCTGAGTAAGTTGATAATTGCAATTTAAGAAGAGCCTGGTTTCGGTAAGAAGTTGATTCGATTACCATTTTATAAGAGTTTTTTGGTCTGGTCTTGATCCTGTGGATTTCTCTTGGTTTCAGTAATTTCTGGGTGCTGATCTATCCCTTGCCATTTAAGCCAAGTCACACTGATGTTCAGTGCACCCAAAAGAATGTGTAAGAATAGCCTCGTTCCAAGAAAATAGAAAAAGGCATTAAGGTGGAAATAGCATATGACATCTCGTTGGAGACATCTCGGGCAATGATATGATTATGTGATTTTATTTTTTCACAGGCAAGTTGATTCCTTCTAAGGTTATTAATTTTATCTGTATCCAGTGGAAATTGTGTTCATTTAAGATTAAAATAAAAGTAATGCTGTCCATCTGTTTTTGGAAACCTTCATCTATTAAAGCTGATAAAATCAGTCTATTCACAAGTTCATCATGGGTCAGAACAACAGTATTTATATTCACACACACAGGAAATTCGATTAGATAACTCAGAGGAAGGACACACACTGATGGGACGTGATTACCCTGAATACAGGCAGCCCAGATTCCCTAGTCCTTTTGAATGTCATATTAGCTGGGGATATCCCTTTTGTGACGCAGAATCTTGCAGCAAAACAATTGGGTGTAGCCGCCTGGGAGAGAGAAATGCTTGCAGCCGGGATTTTCCAAGCAGGCCTCTTGATTGCACATAAAAACGTTTTGGGAATGTTTCCATAAGCCCAGCAGTCGGAGGGTTTGTGCAGAATGGCGAAAGGCTTCTAACCAGGGTGGCCCTGGGGGTTGATAATGATTGGCGGGGGCAGCTGCAAAGTGTCTGGCTGTCCTAGGGGGCCTGACACAAATGTTTGCGGGGCCCATAGTGATGGAGGAAAATGAGGGCCATTTTGGAAGCACGGGCTGCAAAATTACCGTTTTCAGCTGGGCATGAAAGGCATGCGCATAATGAAATTCCTTTTCTGCTCAAGAATCCTGTAATGGTTCCCCATTGCTTTTAGGAAACACTTGTAATTCTTGACTTGGCTTCAGGGCTAGGTATGATTCTACGTGGACCTGCCTCTCCCACCTCTTCATGCACCATCTGGCTACAGCCAGAAAGTCCATTTCCTTTGCTCGCCAGTCACCTTCTGATTACTTCAGATCACACACCGTCCTTTTTGCAAAGACCAGTCTTCTCTCCTGTCTTCACTTACCCGCTCCTAATTCCCTTCCAGTTTTCAGCTTCAGTGTCACCTCCAAAGGAGACCTGTTGTGGTCCTCCCTGATGCCCTCTCCACCCCAGATAGATAGGATAGCAATTCTCTTTGTGGGCTTTATAGCATGAACACAATTTACATGAAATAATGATTTGTCCATTGGTGGTTTTGTGTCCCTATATGCTAGGTCTCCAGCTCCTAGTTCACAACTCCAAGTACCATGCCTAAGTACCATGCCTAGCGTTTACTAGGGACCCACTAAATCATTGGTGAATGAATGATGGAAATAAATGTTTGCAGTGAATGAGGCTGACTGTAGTTATCTGATTTGCAGAATAATCTTAGCTACCTTGAAAGGTCCCTTTGAGTGCTACTTCTTGGTGAATTTGTCAGATGTACAGCATAATCAACTAAATGGAGAAACAAACCAAGGGCCAAAAGCAGTTGGTTGCTGTGGCAGCTTAGTGCATACATTGACCTTGGGATCTGGTCAGAACACTCAAGTTTAATGAATTCACTGACTGTTTTTAGTCCTGCCTATTGAAGATCTCAGGCCCATGAATGCCTTTGACCATGCTATTCGCTTGCTAACCCTGGCTGAGAGGCAGACAGCTGTTTCTTTGAAGCCATGTAAATGTTCCTTATTTCCAGTGTTATTTTGATTTTTTTCAAGCTACATACTTGTCAGGCTTTGGGCTCATTTGTTTTATGTGCTGAACTCTTCTGTTAAATCTTATTGATCAAAGAAAATAAAACCCAATTCTATACTTGATATATATATATATTTTTTCTTATGAAAAATGATGCCTTAAGAAAAGTGTCAAGTTCCCCTTCCTCTACCACCAGTCCCATTCCTACCCCACATCCCATCCTTCCAGTCTTTTTGCTATATATTTATATTCAAACAGATGGTTCTATAGAAAGAAGATATGTATATAATTTTGTATGAGTTTGTTTAAATATAAAAGGAGTCATGTAGTATGTATCTTTCTGCAGTTTACCTTTTCACTTAATAAGACTTTTCAGAGATGTATCCATGTTAGTTCAGTAGAACCATATAAATTATGCTACAATGACTCACTCCCCTAACTTTAAAGACTTATTTCATAGATTGGCTAGACACTGACATCCACCTATCCACTCCCTCTGCAAGTCATGCCGGCTGGTGCACAGGCTGGTGCACAGGCTGCTCCAGGAAACCCCTGCACTGTTCTTCGGCCGGTGGTGTTGTGTGTTACCAAGAGCCAGTTGTGTTTGCTCCCAAGCCTGATTATGCTGGTTACGCTGCAGTTACACAGTTTACTTGAAGATTACATCAACTTATTAAATATGAATGTGAAAAAGTGGTTCTTTTTATGAAAACCAAATGGAATGTTTAGGAAAGTCTCGGTACCACTAAAAAACAATAGCTGTTCTAAGTGAAAGAACTAAAAAAGTAGGAAAAGCCATAATGATCAGATAGCTTTGCGAAGGTCTTTAGAGAAAATTGTCAGTTGCATGTAGCTTGGGATTTATGTGAGGAAGACAGAGAGGACTTCGTGGCTGGGGGAGGGCAGGGGCATCTTCAAGGAAAAGGCTTTGGCCTGACCATGAAAGATGGAGAGCAAATACACATTTTACATGTTTTCAGTAAAAATAACATGTCTATTTCATTTTGTGATGATTGACTTATTTTTTGGGTTCATCACCCAACCTGGTTCTAATAGCTATAGATATAGCTCATTCTGTTGTTACTACATCGAATTCCGTAAAACAGCCCTTTCTCCAATCCCACCCCTGTTGATGGACGTGAAGGTCATGCCTCAGTTTTCACTCTTAAACATAGCCCAGGAGCAAAGAGCCTTATCTGAGATTTCTGTGCACAGTTCAGGTAGATGCTGAAATGCAGATTTGCTGGTGTGGGCATACTTTATTTTAAAGGAGGCTGGCGTTGGTTGCTTTTGAAGTTGAAGACTTCCAGGCTCGGAGTTCCGAAAACACAGGAATTGTCTTTCACCTGTGGATGAGGGTTACAGTAGGGGCAAGATATTAAATGTGCAGATATTCACCCATTTTTTTCGAGGCCCACTTGTGTTCCAGGGACCATGTAGGCACTGGGGGTTAGGAGAGTCCCAGCATGGGGTTCCTGGTCTTGAAAAGCAGGAAAAATTATTCTGTATTTGGAAGAGCAGACTGCACAAGTGTGGTTTTCTGGGCCTTAGTCTGAGGATGATATTCTCCATCTGTATTAGTTTTCTTGGGGTGCCATAACAAAATACCATAGACCGGGTGGCTTAAACAGCAGACATTTATTTCTCACAGTTCTGGAGGCTGGAAGTCCAAGTTCAGGATGCCAGCATGGTTGGTTCCTGGTGAGGGCCCTCTTCCTGGCTTGCAGATAGCCACCTTCTCTCCATGTCCTCACATTGCTGAGAGAGTGAGCTTTGGTTTCTTCTTCTTCTTAATAAGGGCACTAATCCCGTCATGTGGGCCCCATCTTTCTGACCTTATCTAAACCTAATAACCTCTCAAAAGCCCCCTTCCCAATACCATCACATTGGGGAGTAGGGCTTCAATATATGAATTTGGGGGAGGAGGACACAAATATCCAGGCCACAACACCATTCCCAGCATGGAGGAGCAGAGAAGGAACATTTTATAAAAGGGCAAAATGCATAGGTTGACTTGTGACTTGGCTCTTTGGGTGTGGTTGTGTGAATTTTCTGTTCTAGGTCTAGCGAAAGGTAAATTCGGGGGTCCATTCTAAGAGGTGTTTGCCTGAGCCCTACTGACTTGGAATCTGTGAGGTGGGGAGGGTGCAGGTCTTGTATTATGGGACCATATGTCACTCCTGGTTCTATCTGTTACCTGCTGTGTGGCCCTGGAGAAGTTGCTTTACCTCTCTGGGCCTCAGTGTATCCATCTGATTGGTAGACTGGGTCAGGCTTGGAGAATCTGAGGAAAGTATGGTCCTGAGATGGCACAGAGTGGCACCTGTAGCCAAGCTTCATGACCATCTTTGTCCTGAGCAGAATGATGCCCCCCCTCCCCGTCACAGCCCAAGGCCACATGACAGCCAGAGAGCCCTCTTTGCTGGCCCCATGAGAACATTTGGAAACAATTATATCCACCCCCATAGATTGCTGCTTATTGCTAAGACATTGCGTTGGCCAGCCATCCCCGTGTTAAAGTTCACGGCCGCTCCGGACTCGACGCTGTCTTCCTGGGCCCTACTTAGTATGCATGTGGCCCTGCCTTGTCCTAGCAGAGTGATAGGGTTGAATGTGCCAGGAGGTCAGGGTTTTGAGGTAAAAGTCTGACCGCTGGAGCTAGACGGCCTGGGTTCACATTCTGGCTTTTGTTCTGTGACGTTGGGCAAGTTACTTCCTTCTTCTCTGCCTCAGTTTCCCCACCTAGAGTTAGTATGAGGATAAAACAAGCTACTTAGAATAGTGCGTGGCTTCTATATCAGGCCTAACAAAGATGGAGTTTAATTCTCTAGGACAAAGAAAAATCCTTATTTGGCTCAGGCAGTCTCTCCTTCAAGGAAATAACCAAGTTTGAATTCATTGTTTAAAAACTGACTCCCCTCAACCTCGCTGTGACCCCTGAAGTCCCTTCCATTTCAACGTCTACTTTCTCTCTAAGGAAAAGGGTTTACTGAGCTAATTGCTGACATGAACCATATTGCTGAGGGAAAGGTTTATCCTACTTAGAATGCAACTATTTTAAGAAACTCGAGCATATTTTTATTTGCATCCACCTGCCACAAGATATCGTCATTGTGAAAGAACCTCCTTGGGGTTACCATTCTCCTCAGAAAAGAGCCCATCAGCTCAGGAGAGGGAGTAAGGAGGGAAAGCAGGTGTGGCCATTGCCTCGTGAAGTTGCCCCCCGCCCTGATTCTCCATGCTCCATGGGGTTCCCAAATCACTCCCGCCTCCTGCATCGTGGCTCTCGACTCCTGGAGACAGACCCGCACTTCCCTTTTCAGTGTGGATGATGCAGGGGGTGGGGAAGTTTCGTTTTAAAACAGGGCCCAGACTGGAAATTGTGCAAGTGAAAAAAAAACGGGGTTTTTATTGCAAAGTCTCTCTGGTGCCACATGTGGTAGACCTGACCTGGAAAGGCAGTGTTTTGAAAGAATTATCCATGGAGCTGTCCCGTCCTCAGGGAGTAAGCATGCGTGCGTGTCTGTGTGTGTGTGCACACACACACAGGAAACCTCTTGTTTATAAACATATCCTCCTCCCAACAGCCTGAAACTGGCCTCCCAGGCCTCTACGTGGCTCTCAGAACACATCCTCATCTGCTCTGGGTTCAGTGCAGGGAGCCAGGGGTTGGGGGCGGGTGTGTGTGTGTGTGTGTGCGTGTGTGCGCGCGTGCGTGCGTGTGTGCGCGCGCGCATGCTGTGCCCCGTCTCTGGAGTTGCGTGACTTTATGAAAGGTATTGAAAACCATTCTGTCATCCACAGGACAAAGTTTGACTCCTTATTTTCCTGGCAGAGGCGGCCAGATTTGGCCCAAACTCAATCTTTTCATTTTCATCTCCTGCCAGTTCCTTACCAGGCACCCTGTGCCCCAGCCACAAACAACCTTTTGCTGTTGCCCAAGGAGCCCATGATCTTGTGCACTTCTAGACCTTTGAAGATGCCGGGCCCACAGCCAGAGATACCCTTTCTTTCTCTTTCCTGGCCCAGCTCACACGGTGTGAAACCTCCCAGGCCAGCCCAGGCCAAGCCCTCCCTCCACTGGGCTCCCTAGCCTTCCGATCCTTGCGAGACACACTTTCCACATGCACCATTCATTGTGTTTTACTCGATGTGTCCATCATCCCAGCGAATGTCCTGCTACCTGAGAGCAAGTGCAGAGTCTGACCCATCCCCAGCACCTAGCACAGTGCCTGGCAGGGGGCCCACACTCAGTGCTCATCAGAATGGACTGGATGCTCAGGTTCATAGTAAGATGCTTATGTTATATGGCTAAAGGAGACTGGCAAA
The DNA here is from genome assembly GCF_000325575.1 of Pteropus alecto. Lineage (NCBI taxonomy): Eukaryota > Metazoa > Chordata > Mammalia > Chiroptera > Pteropodidae > Pteropus > Pteropus alecto. The sequence goes on along the minus strand of NW_006434825.1, from coordinate 693,964 downwards.
CAATATAAACATCATTAATAATATTTTATATTGAGTGCTTCCTCTGTGCTGGGCCCTCTGCAAAACAGTTTACTTCTATGAATGCATTTAACCCACACCACTCTGTGAAGCAGGTGCTGGCTTTATCCCTCATTTACAAATGGAAAAACGAGGCTTCGGAAGGAGAAGCGATTTGCCCCAGGTCACACAGTTTGTATGCAGTGAGTCCGAGATGCTCACCGTAAAGTAGGGCCTCTTACCACTTGACTGATCTGCTTCTGTTCTGGACACCAAACCCTCCTTGGCATTGTTTCCATGCAATGACGGCTTTCAAGCTCCAGCTGCTCAACTTTCTTGGGTACAGGAACCACCCTGCCTGCCCTGCCATGTGCCCCTAGGATCTTTGCACAGGATTTTACATGTGGTTGCTAGTCTGGGTCTCAGCTGAATGAGAGTTCACAGGGTCCCTACATACTTGTGAGACTATTCCTAAATTTGCTTCATGTGGAGCCAGGCCCCTCACTGGAGGCATACCTGGTGAACGCAGGGAGAATCCACCACCGTGACCTACATCAGAAGGAAGTGGGATGGGTGGTGGGAGGAGAAATACAGGTGACGCTCGCTATGAATAACAATGTTGGAGAACATTACAGCCAACAGTCAGGGATACGAGGCATTTGATTTATAATACAATCTCACATTCATCCTCATTCTTATAAGTTATAATTTTTCCTGAAACTTCCCGGGGGACCCTGCCACCTGAGCAGTGAGGCAGGAAATAGCAGCCTGGCGGGGCGGGGGGGGCGGGATGAGGAGCCCCAATCCTTCCTTCTGAGTCTAGAGCAAACAGACTTGCCCTAGACTTCTTCTACAGCATTGAGGGAGAGGGAAAGACACTCGAGAAAGGATGCCTCACTTGCTGGCAGCAGAGGCTTGCACTTTTGACACCAGGGGAGATAGAGCCCAGGATGTGGAGGACAGTTGGTCACTCTAGTGAGAAGGAGGAATGGGCTGGAAATACATTCAGAAACCAGCCCGGTGGATTGCTTTCACCAGTTTCCCTTAGGTTCATTGGGGAAAGAAAAGAGGGTCTGAGTTGCAAAACGTTTATTCGTTTGTTCATGCATTCATTTATTCAGTTAATATTTACTGAGGGCCTACATCCCTGGAACTATATAAAACATTGGGGAGTATAGCGATGAGAGAAAACCAACTGTATCCTGCCCCCAGGAAGCTCTCATCCTACTGGAGAAGATTGATATCAGAGACTTGTAATGTGGGGTAATAAAGTAGGGAAATTAACATCATTTGTTCATTCACCAGTGGATATTGAGCACTTTGCGCTAGGATTGCTGTAGACCTGCACTGTCCAGTGTGATAGCCACTAGCCACATTTGGCTATTCAACTTTAGTTAAAACTAAAATTAAAAATTCTATTTTTCAAATGCACAGGCCACATTTCAAATGCTCCATAGCCACATGTGGGTAGTGGCTTCTGCATCAGTGCAGATACGGACCATTTCCATCACTGCAGAAAGTCATATGAACAGCGTTGCTCTTGGCTGTAAAGGTGAGGTGCTGAGAAAGTCTCCCTGCCCTTGGAGTTCACAGTCTCACAGTATTGAGTAAAGACCAGCATGACAATTCAGGGTGACGTGTGCTGAGATGTGGGTGCGCAGAAGCAGAGCAGTCGAGCCTGGCCTCCAGAGACAGGGCTGTTTCAGCAAAGTCTAAGAGAGCATGGGGCAGAGGGTAGGGGCACAGTCCCAGGAAGGAAGAGGAACATATGTGAAGGCCTGGCCTCTAGAAGGTGGCCGGAGAGACAGAAGGCATTCATTGTGGCTGGTCAGAGACCTTGTGTGTTTATGTGGCTGTGAGTGGGGTGTATGTGCAGTGAGGGACCAGCTGGAGGTAGACAGAGACCAGGCTCTACAGGCTCTCAAATCCTCTGCCTCCTTTGGAGACAGACCCCTTCCTAAATGTATGAGTAGAGGGTCTTACAGCCAGGGACAGCCGGCTCAGGGGAGGGTTCAGTTTGTAGGGCTGGAGTGGACATCTTGTACAGAGGGACAAGCTGGGTCTTGGAGACAGACTACCCTCTTGGGCAGAAGATGGAGATGGCAGGTGGGGTATGGCAGAGGGAGGAGGAAGAGGAAGGAAGTATCTGCTCTGAGTTGTCTGCAGCTGTCCAGACATGGGCATCTGACCATTGGCGCCTGAGAAAGCAATTCAGGAGATAGCCTCTTATTCCCTTTGCGGAACTGCAGAAGGAAGGAGAAGCAAAGAGGCTGACTTCTGATTCTGGGGCAGCAAGGGGAAATTGGGCATCTCCATGGGGGAGTGGGGCCCCAGGTCCGAGACTAGCTTGTGTCTCAATGTCATGGGAGAGAAGGAGAAAGCAAAGGAATTCAGATGGAGTCAGGTGGCCCGTTCAGCTCTGCTTTTTCCTGTCACCTGAGCAAGTCACAGCCTCTCTGATCCCAGTTTCCCTCTCTGCAGTCTGGCAACAATAATGTCATGCTCTAGGGCAGCTGGGACAATTTTGAAGTAATTGCATCTGATGTTTATCAAGGGCTTACCTTGAGCCAGGCATCGTGTTACATCCTTTACGCCGGGGTCTCTCACCCTCAACTCTGGACATGTGAGGCTGGATCATTCTTTGTGGCGAAGATGTCTTGTGCGTGGTAGGATGTTAGCAGCATCCTTGGCCTAGACCTACCAGATGCCAGTAGCACCGCCCCCACTGTGACTACCAGAAATGTCTCTAGACATTGCCAAATGCCCATGACTGAGAACCCCTGTTTAACCCACATAGTCCCATTCTTTCTCATAGCAACCCATTTTAGAGATGAGGAGCCAGCTGGTATCAGAGCTGAATAGTCAGCGCTGGGTTTTGAACCCAGATCTGTCTGCTTGGGCCTTGGTGCTCAATCATTAACTCTATTTTACTGTTGGCCTTGATGGAAAGGGCAGAACTGAAGGCCAAGTGTATAGTAAGTGGTCACTGACCTTGATGATTGATCACTGGCTTATTCAGTTCTCAAACAAGGATATAGATGATAAGCAGGGCAGGGTCACTGTTCCTGACTTTCTTGACCTGCAGTAGTACCCGGGGACCAGCTTGAGGGTTTGAAGAGGCCATTTGTACTTCTTAGGCAATGATTAACCCAGCTGAGCTGGTAAATCATTCGATAGTCAGAACTTTACCCTGGAAAATGCCAGCCTTGCAAATGCGGGGCCATTTGTTTCACATTTGCTCTTTCTTCTTCAGATTTTTATTACTCGCAAGGTCAGGAACGGTGCTGAGGGCTGTTGGGAAATTCTTCTCGAGCAGAGTCTTCCGTCTTTTCCTTGCCAGCCCTGGTCTGTTGTGTGCCCCCTGAGAAACTGTCCCACTTGGGGGACTTTCAGAGCTGGGTGTTATGGTATTTGTTGGGGGCATTGAAGAGCAACCCTGAGAGGCAGGCCTGAGCCATCATTGTTTATTTGTCTTTGGAAATCACCCCAAAGGGCAGAAGTGGCAAGGACTGGCCTTTGCTAAATCTGGGGGTCTGGGCCGATGGAGCCGGAGCGGGTCACAGCATGCTGGCTGGCTCCATCATGGTGATTGCATGTCCTCTCCCCCTCCCCCGCCGCCCCCGTGTTGAGAAACCATGTGTGTATATATGTGAGCATGTGCGCATGCATGTGTGTATTAACATGGGCCTTGTGCACGTACATCTGTGCTCGTGCATATGCGTGTACACTTAAGTGTGTGCCCATGTGTACATGTCTGGGTCTGTGTGCCCATGTGTGCACACCTATGTGCGCCCATAAATGCGTGTCTGTGTGTTTGCGTGCCTGTTCACACGTGTGCCTGTGTGCATGCATATGTATTGCATGCCTGTGTGTGATATGACCTCACCCCATCCCATGGTTGTAGGACTGAGATGGAATACACCAGGCACCTCACACAAACTGGGGTTAGCCCTTCTCTTTCTTCCCTTGTTCTCACATATGGTGAATAGAGAGACCTAGATTTGACACCTAGCTTTGCCAGTCACTCATCGTGCGACCTGAGGCTAGTCATGCAAACTCTCTGAGCCTCCGTTCACATCTGTGAAATAGAAGAATAAAAGACAGCTACTTGGAGGAGTTTTGATGAAGATCACGAGTGACAGGTGTGTTTGGGGTGCGGGGGGCCTGGGGGCCTGGCTGGAAGAGGGCAGTCAGGAAGTGGCATGTCCTTCCAGCGTTGGGGAGATGGGGCCTTGCCACTAGGGGTTTGGGAGGGAAGCGGAGACTTTTGTTGCCTCTCCCACTGTTGGCTCTGCAACCTTGACATTGGGCAGGGCCACGTAGACAGGTCTCGTCCCACCGTCCATGTTCTCGATGGGGCCCAGTCACATGGCCACTGGGGCCAAGAGAGGCAAGAACTCACTGGGCTGTTTGTGCTTCTATAGCTTGTCTGGTCAGAGTTAGAAATTACTGGAAGGCTGAGATTAGGGGCTCTGAAGATCTTGGCTTTGCCCACTGGTGACCACAGCACTGTCATTCTTATGTGAAGCTGCTGCCCTTTTCCCTGGTGACAGCCTCCGAAGCTCTCTATGTTTGCTCAGGAGAGGACAAAGAAGATCCCACCCGCATTTTTTGTACTCTCCTCCCCCACCCCAAGTTCCATCACATAAATCCAGAGGATTCTCGGTAACCACAGGCAACCAAATGCCAAGAAAATGGGAGTATTTTTTCTGCCTCACCACTGTTTTCTGATTAGTCACTTCTAGCTAATTAGTAAGTGACAAAGGGGACAATAAAGCTCTGGAAATATCCATCGACTTCCTAGATTCCCAGCCACAGACATGGTAGAGGGCCGGGCAGAGAGGAGCGAGATGAGAAGACATTTGTGGGTCCCTAGGAAGGAAGCACAAAGGACCAAGGTGCACTGGGTGTGCTGGTGATGGCCGTGGGTGGCTGCAGGTCTGCGCCTCAGAGACACATGTGGGACATGTGCGGGTATGCAGGAAGCTGCTGCATCTTCCCCTTTCCCTCTGTACTGTCTGGAAGAAGTAATTTCATTTCACGGTCATTTGATGACTAAGGTAGACTTCTCCTGTCTGAAGTAGAAATTGTCAGGGGACCCTAGGCACATTCTAGGGATCTGTAGCCAAGGTGGCATCTGTTTTCAAAGATGCTGAGACCCCTCAAGTGGACAGGTCCAGTAGATGCATGAGGGTAGCAGCTGTTGCTTCTGTAGACAGGTACTCCCCTCATCAGGACAGGTGAGGTTGTACTGCCATAACCTATAACCCCAGTCCCAGCGGCTTAGATGGTTTTCTCTTGCTCCATTGACATGTCCTTGGAAGGTCAGCAGGGACCTGCTCCAGATGGGCATTGTGCAGGGGGTTGGGCTGGAGGAGGCCCTCCCACCTGGCGATGCCATCATCTCCACACGAAGCTTCAGGGTTTCCTGGGGCAGGGGCGGGGGGGCTGGAGCTCAGCACTGGCAGGGCTGTCCTTTGGTCTCAGAAGTGGCTCATATTACTTCCTCTCACACTTGATCGATCAGAACCAGCCATGTCACCACGGCTTGGCTTCAAGCGGGTAGGAATCTTCATCCTTCATGGATTGTGAAATACAATAAAACCAGGACTCAGTGGCCATTAGTCATGTCAGCCATATCACGAACGTGGGTTTGGTGGGATTGATAATAGCCGACTGGAGGTACCGAGAGTGTCCTGCCTGGGTGTTTTAGTTTCCTATGGCTGTGACAAATTCCCACAAATTTTGTGGCTTAAAACCCCACAAATTTATCATCTCATAGTTCTGGTGGTCGAAGTCCAAAATGGGTGCCCTGGGCTAAAATCAAGGTGTCAGCAGGGCCGTGTTTCCTCTGGAGGCTCCAGGGGAGAATCCGTTTCCTTACCTTTTCTAGCATCTAGAGGCCACTTGCATTCCTTGGCTTGTGGTGGCGTCACTCTGACTTCTGCTTCTGTTGTCACATTTCCTCCTCTATGATCCCCCTTCCTCTCTCTTATAAGAAACTTGTGATGACATGAGGTCACTTGGATGACCCAGGTTCATCTCCCATCTCAAGGTCTTTAACTTAAACACATCTGCAAAGACCCCTTGGCCAGGTAGGGTCTGTACATACACGCAGATTCTGGGTATTGGACGAGGGCATGTTTGCGGCCTGCAGCGAGCCAGCCCTAGTATGAGAAACCAAGTGACTTCCCTTCCCCCACTCCTGCACTGCCTCTCTCCTCCCTCCCTTCCTTGTTCCTCCACTGTTCTTCCTTTCCCACCGGACATTGTGCTGGAGTTTGGGATGACAAAGGCTCTGTCCTCATGGAGTTGCCAATACATTCCAGAGGGGAAAGTGTTCAACAGGAGGTTTATGAGTGCATTTTATCAGGCAGCCCACTCTCCTCTGGGGAGACAAAGGTTGATTTGTCTGTCAACTGTGATTTGAGGACTAAGGCGGTGTTAGGGAAGTGAGCTGGGGAATAAAAGATATAAAGATGGGTTGCTCAGCCACTTGGTCCCAGCCCTTGGGGCCTGAGTTCCCTCTACTTCTAAGTCACTCCTCATTTTTCTCTGTCCTGATTGTGCCCACTCTGTTCCCAGACCTCTCAGCTTGCTGCTTTTCTGCAAGACGGGAGGGGTCAGTTTCTTCCTTGTCCTGGTCTCTGGCCCTAGAGTGGGCCATGTCTCCAGGAGGCTGGCTGGACTTGCCTGCAGGGATGTGGGAAATACGACCCAGGGCCATATTTGCAAAAGCAACAAAGTTGAAAGCTAGGTTGGGCAGGCTGGGTTCAGCTGTTTGCACTGGGGGCAGCGCTGGCCTCAGAGATGCCTTCCCCCTTCTCTGGCCAGAAAGGGAGATTGTCTCGGAGTCCTCTGATGAAGAACATATATTCCAAACAAGCCCTGCTGCTGGTCCTGGTGCCAGCCTCGAACAGGGGAGGTGACTGTGACATGCTATGGCCCCCCCATGGCGGTGGGCGAGGTTGCTCAGGCCAAGGGGAGAGTGAGACCTCTAAGTACAGCCTAGAGATAAAAGCTGGGCGCACTCCGCTGCCTTCAAACACACCTTCCCTCTCAGCCCTAGAGTTGCCATTTGCGTTTTCTCTTTCCTGTGCCCTCGCCCCTTGCCAGAAGCTATAGGCAGCATGGCCAAAATTCCTCTTTGGGTGGAAAAATCAAAGAACGAGGCATGAGCTTCTAATTAGCAAAGAAACAAATCGCTGGCAGAGGGACCACCCTCGGCTTTGTGTGCTGCAGGCTCCCGAGATCCCCTTTATATCTTGGGCCAGCATTCCTCAGTGTTCGACACCCTCCCGGGCGCCGGAGCCACTGTGCAGGCGTTTCCAGTGGGCTGTGGACAGAAAGGTAATTTTCCACGTCAGAATCAAGTCCTCGCCAGGGAGGCCGAGAGCGCCCTGCCGGCGGGTGTGACATGGCCCTCTGTACTTTTCACTTGAGGCATTTAGAGCAACCATATTAAATAACTATTAAGTTAATTGTTTGTCTTCCTTGCTAAGTACAGTGAGGGCAGAGACCCTAGTACACAATTGGTGCCTAATAAGTGTAAGTTAATAGAACCTAACTTTCCTATAAGAATTAAGTTTTATCTCCGAATTAACAAATGCCAGGTATGTAGTTTAACATTCAGAGAAAATATCTTCCCCTTGAAAAGGTATTTCTACCTGTTATTCTGTATCTGAGCTCATTTAAGGCAAGGGGAAGCTAAGGAGCAGGAAGATTCAGAGAAATGTCTTGCATCAGGAGGGTATACGTAGACAGGTAGTGATAAATGCCATTTCCCACAACTGTGCCGGGGCAGACGTCAATAATTAATCACCACTCTGTCCTGTTGAACCCAGATGCAGCTGCACAATCCTTCACAACACACTTTCGGGCACTTGAGACCTTTGCAAAATCCGAAATTGGCATATATCTCCATCTAATTTAATTCATCTCATACCTTACCTCTGAATGTCCACTCTCTGACTCAGGATGGTCACTGCACTTTCTCATTTTTTTCTGTCACCAGCATCAACAGGTATTTTTCTTTCTATGGCCACTTCAGTGGCCATGTGACCCTAGTCAGGCTACTTTATTTTTCTCCGGGCCTTAGTTCCTCGTTTGTATAATGGAGATAATCTTAATGTCTGGTGAGACACCCAACCAAAGCATGGTGTCCTTAGCACAATGCCTACCAGCTCCTAGTGGGTACTCAAGAAACGATAGCAATTTTAAAATACATTCGTCTTTCCCCTAAACCCTCAGCAGACTGAAGCCTTGGCAGTAGGTGGCATCGGGTGTTCCTCAGTCTCTGGCAAACCCTGCTCAGCACATTGCTGCAGTGGGTGGGTGCCTTACCCTGGTGTTCTCTCACCTTGGTGCCTCACCCCTGCATTCTCACTTCCCAGACTGAGGGACCTATCCCACACTGCAGCACCTCATCTCAGGTCTGCAGCATCCAGCACAAAACCAGAGGGAGAAGAAAGCCTGTCATTTTTCTTCTTGTGGAGATCCACAAGAAATATTTTTGATGTTGTCACAGTTATAATAAGCAGCAGGCATCACCCAGGGAGGGGAGAACGTGAGGGAGCAACGTAGAAAAAAATACCCTTGGCTCCTTTTTCTCTATAGTGATCATTGTGGCTCTGGGGAAAACAAGGTTCCCCTGTACTTAAGTGGGGACATTTTCTCCTTCCTGATTTAGCTTTGGGGAGCAGACCTACACCCTAGTGAGGGACACACGGAGATGGTGTCCCCACGGACTAACATCCCACCAGGCCTCCTGGTGTGGGGTGGTCCCCTACAGGCCCTGGATCACCCAAATGGAAAGGGCCTGCCAGACAGGGAGTGTCGAGAGGGCACCTAGCTGGGAACAAGGCCTAGCCCTTCTGTGGTTCGTGCTACCATTATATGCGGCTTGCTGGCATGTTACCTGGGCACGTGTGTCTCATCTTTCATGCCCCTTGCCAGAAGCATGAAGCCTTTTCTTCTGATTTGTTCACTGGTTCAGATTCCTCCCAGCTTTCCACATAGCCACTCATGCCTGACATTGCTTCAGGTGCTACCAAGCCACTATTTCATTTAAGGAGCCCAGCAACCCTGGCAATTCCTTCTACTCTACATTGCTGAAACTGACACTCAGAGGGGTAAAGTGACTTGCCCAAGGTCACACAGCTTTCACATGGCATAGTCAAAATGTGCACCCAGCTCCTTTGATTCTGGTGCATGTACAATGGGGCTGTGTTGCCACCTTGGAACACACATTGGACCTCTGCTAGAACTTTCCGTGGACGAATAAATAAAACTGGTGGTAGGAAAAAACCCCAAAAACGAAGAGGCAAGAAATGTGAAAACTAGGAGGGAGTTTTGATGTTGGTTAGTGTAGAAAGAGGGGCTGCTTTCCTGTCCCTTCCCTCTAGCCCCATTGCCTTAAAACAGCTGTCTCCGCCTCTTAGACCCTCTGTCCCTGTCCTGCAGGGGTCCAAGACCCCCTCCTGCCCTAATACATCCGGCCATGCCCTACAGAGTCGGTAGAACGTCTTGGTACTAATTATTGCCATTGGGGATATTTATAATCTATCCTGATTGGGGGAGCTTGAATCCTGCCAAGTCATTGTTCTCCCTGAATCTTAGTTTCCTCATCTCTAAAATGGGTTGATGATAATGCCTACCAGTGGGGAGTTGTGAAGATGACAGCTAGGAGATAAACTTTGTCATTCGGTAAGTGTTTAAAAAACGAGGATTCCTTTGTGACTGTCACTCACTTCTCTTACAACTTGAAATTGTAATAGAATAGAATCACCACCAAATTAGATCACCGTCTTCTTTCTCTTTAGCCTCTTTTTCCCTGAAAGTGTGGACCCAGTGCTGAGCCGGAAGTCGTGCCGATGGGCTTCCCTAACTTCTGATGCCTCTGGCTGGGAGAGGCATTCCGTTGGCATCGGAACTTGGGTTCCTGAGTCACACTGACCAGGTTGATACCTGTGTGACCTTGGGCAAGTCACATCCCTTGCCCAAGCCTCAGTTTCCCCCACTGTAGAATGAGGAGATTATTATAATCTCAATCTCGTGGTTTGTTTTGAAGCCTGAACAAAACCTTGTCAAGTGCTTGGTTAGCCCAGTGCTCAGAGGGTCGGGAAGGTGTGGGCCCAGCCCAGTGCTGCCTGCCACCACAAGTCATGGCTCTTTCAGGGACATAATGGCTGCCTGGGGGCTGGACATCTCTGCTGTGGCACTGCCTTCTGATGCAACCTAGGTTAGGGACCTCAAGAGTGGAGCAGGGCCCTCACTTGGCCATAGGTCACTTCAACGCACCCTTATGGGGCTCGTTGGACACCTGTGAGGCTGGGATGCCGTGGGGAGTAAGGAGACCCAGCCCCAGAAAGGTAGGAGGTTAGGATGGGGTTGGGGAGCCAGGTGTCGAACTGGTTGTTACAAGGGGATGCCTGTTTTAAAAGATCCCTGTGCATTTGGGTTGCTTCCATGTTAGTGGCTATTATGAATAATGCTGCTGTGAACGTGGGTGTACAGGTATCTGTTTAAGCCCCTGCTGTCAATTCTTTGGGGTGTATACGGAGGAACGGACTTGCTGGGTCGTGCGGTGATTCTGTGTTTAATTTTTCGAGGAGCTGCCAGCCTGTTTTTCATAGTGGCTGCACCGTTTTCAGTCCCACCAGCAGTGCACAAGGGCTCCAGTTCCTCTGCATCCTCCCCAGCACTTGTTTTCTGTTGTTTTGATAATAGCCATTCTAATGGGTGTGCGGTGGCATCTGGTTGTGGTTTTGATTTGCATTCACAGAAACAGAAGATAGAAGAATGGTTACCCTGGAGCAGGGGGCTGGGAATGGGCAGTTGGTGGGGACAGAGTTTCAGTTGGGGAAGATGAAAAAGTTCTAGAGACAGATGGTGGTGATGGTTGCACAACAGTGTGGATGAATTTAATGCTACTGAACTGTACACTTAAAAATAGTTAAAATCATACATTTTGTTATATATATTTTAGCATACTTTTTTTTAGAAAGGCGGTGCCACATTAGAGAAACCCAAATTGAAGGACAGTCTGTAAAACACCTGAGCAGTGCTCCTCAAAACTGTTAAGATCTCCAAGGACACAGAAAGTGTGAGAAACTTACAGACCAGAGGAAGCTAGATCGATGTGAGGACCAATGTAATGTGGGGTCCTGGTTGGGATACTGGGACGGGAAGAGGACATTGGGGGGAAGCAGTGAAGTCCAAGTGAAGTGCTGAGTTCAGCTAATGGTCACGTGCCAATGCTGGTGTCTCGCTTGTGACCGGTGCTCCATAGTTATGAAGATATTAACATAACATTAGGGGAAATTGGCTGAGAAGTATCCTGGCACTCACTGGAATTCTCTGTACTACCTCTGTAACTTTTCTGTAAGTCTAAGATAATTTTAAAATAAAAAAGTTAAAAGGGAAATGACTGATCTGGGTGAGAGTGGTCAGGGAGGGCTTCCAAGGGGAGGTGATGGTTAATTTGAGGCTTGAGGGAAGTCAGGGCCTGCTGGGCGGGAAGAGTGTTTTAGACAGAAGGAACAGAACCTGAGATAGCACAGGGCTCTGTATGGTCTTGGCACACTTACGATCCCGAAAGAACTGAATCCCCACTGCCTTCGTTGGCGCTTCACCCAAGAGAATATTCTCGGTGCCTAGAGCTTGTGTTTTTTAAGTGCTAACACCCTATTAGTTACTTCATTAGACATTTAATAATAATACCCTGAATACTAGCTATTTTCTTTGTGAGTGAAATGCCTTTATTCGTGTTTTAAAAATTTAACTTTTACAGCAAAAACAAGTAAACACAATACCTGTATATAGGCAATAATGTAAAACAAAGTAAATAGGAATTCCTTGGAATCTCACCACCCAGAGATAGCAGTGTTAATATTTTGGGGTGTATTCTTCCAGGTTTTTTTTTTTATCATTAACCTTTCTTTTTATCCTTGGAATATCTCAGTTATCTTTCTGAATAGTCCTCATTGTGCTGAAACCCAGGGAACTTTTTAGGGCTCCGGATTGTGTAGACTCTGCTTTGTGCACCGGGGTAAGCAGCCACCCAGGGAATTACTTCCAAGTTGGGGCTTGAGGTGGGGTGAGGCTGACCTCATGGAGTATGAGTGGGTGAGCAGTAGCAGAGGCACCGTCAATGGTCCTACTAAGAGTGGGGACACTCCTTGCCACCATCCAATGCATAGGGCAGTCTCCGCTGTGAAGAATGATCTGGCCTCAAATGGCAACAGCGCTGAGGTGGAGAAAAGCTGGATTTGAGTGAGGGGCAGAGGGAAAGTTGTAGAATGAGGTTGTAGAGGTGGAGGCAGGCTCAGCCGGGCGGGCTGCCTTGAAAATTGTGATGAACGTGTCCCAGAAGAATAGAAATAATAACCACAGCAGTGATTAATATTTATGGAGCATGTCTCAGTGTGCCAGGCATCACAGAAATGCCTTTCTTGCATTATCTCTTTTTAACCCACACTACCACAAGGTGGCTGAGAACCCGTTGAAAGTGGGCCGCTCACAGTAGGCCCTCAGGAACCCGAGCTCGCTTTCCCTCCCTTCTGCAAGTTCGTGGCCTGTGTGTATGGTGACTCTGATCCTCTTCAGCTTTGCTTCTCCAGGTACTTTGTTCTTTTGAAAGCAAGGCGCAAACACTGGCGGTCAGGCCAGCAGATAAAATGGCCATGTAAACACACAGCCCCTCCCCGGAGAACCCGTGTTGTCTGTGTTTGTGAGTGATGGGGTGGGGTTACCCAGCAACCAGGCCAACGAGTCCCACCTGCTGCCCAGCTGCCACCAAGACTTCCTTCTTTGGTGTGGGGCTTCCACCTTCCTGGCACCCACAGGCAGGGTATGCTAGGCAGAGGAGAGGATGTTATTCTTTTGTTGTTTTTAATTTAAAGAGAACATTGGGCCTGGCTGAGTGGACCGGGCAACGTAATGCCAGGGCTGTTTCAGGCACAGGAGATGCAGCAGCAGGCCTGGTAGCCAAAGTCTTTATTCCTATGAATCCTACATTCTGGGAAGGAAAGAGAGAATAAGCATGTAAACAAATACATAAAATTTCAGGTGGCCATAGGTGTTTTGGAGACACAAGGCAGGGAGAAGTGAGGCAAAGGGGTTTAGGGTGCCATTTCGTGGGGTCAGGGAAGATATTTGAACAGAGCCTTGAATTGAAAGAACCAGCTGAAGATATTTAGGGGAAGCGTGTGTGGCAGACATAGCACGTGCAAAGGCCCTGCAGCAGGATGAGATTACAGGTTTAAGCAACTGCAAAGAAGCCAGTGGGACTGGAACAGAATGAGCAGGGAAGAGGGTGGTAGGAACTAAGATTGAAGAGAGCGGAAGCCTCAACTCACAGGACCTTTCAGGCCATTGCCAGGACTCTTGACTTTCTTCTGAGTGAGAATGGAACAAGCCATTGGAGGCTTTTGAGGAGGGGAGGGACACAATCTGACTTTGGCTTTAAAAAGTATCACCTGCTAGATGGAAAAATAGTCTAAACCTCCAATCTGATAACCACTAGCTGCATGTGCCCATTTAAATCTCAGTTAATTGAAAAGAAGTAATGTTGAAAATTCAGTTCCTGAGTCAAAATAGTCACATTTCAAGCACTCGCCAGCCAGTGCAGACAGAACATTTTCACCATCGCAGAAAGTTCTCTTGGCCAGTGCTAAGGGCGGACACACCAGGTGCCTGGGGGCTGTGAATAATCCAGGTGAGATGATGCTGACCCTTGGCCACTTGGTAGCGTTGGTGGAGGCTGTGACGAATGGTCAGACTCAGGACCTATTTGAAGGTAAAGAGAACAGGACTTGTTCATGGGTTGGATGTAAATGTGTGAGGGAGGGAAGCTGAGGGCAGCTCAGTGGTCGTTGGCTGGAGAGGCTATTTTAGGAGATGAGGGAGCAGATGATAATTTAACTCACCCCAATTGAGCACACAGTTTTGCCAGGCACGGACCGAGCACCCTGTACAGGTCTCCGGGAATCCTCACGACAGCCCCATTTTACAGCAGGAAGAGTGAGGCTCGATGGAGGGGCATGGCCGGCCTGGGTCTTCTTGGCCCTGACTAGCCAGAAGGGAACACCTCACCGTCAGTTCTCGCATTGCAGAAACCACATTCGAGATGCCAGGCCCTCCTGCCCCGAAGCGAATTCATTCGGGACTGATCTGTAGTGCTGGCCATGCTTGGCAGGTGCCTAGCACAGGCCTCTTGGGCCAGGGCAGTGCTCACTGGGCTGTGACCGTGAGAGTGGATCATTGGGCAAAGCAGGGCTGCCAGGATGTCCTCCCCTTCCTCCCCACTGTGCTTTCCCATCATGGGCACACGGCCCCAGCTGGGCACTGAGTACCCTGCCTTACTCGCTTATCCAGCACCGAAGGGCGGGCTCCGAATTCATATTGCACAACGATTCTGTGAGGTAGGTGGACCTTTTCCCTACTTTCCGAATGTGGAAACTGAGACTCAGAGAGATGCAGTTACTTACTCGAAGTTGCTCCGTGGCTAAATGATAGAGGTGGAATTTGAGCTCGGGGCTCTCCAAATCCAAGGCCTTTGCTCTTTACCACGGGGACCTGCCGCCTCGTGAGGAAGCACTGGAGAGCAGAGCCTCTCACGGAGGGTGGCACACTTTTTATTTCAGACCTCGTCACGGCCAAGAGTCGAATGGGCTGGAATCCCATGTGCTCTGGCAAGGCGCTGACCCACCCATAGAAAAGGGCGTCTTGTTCTTTGCACAAAGGCTCCCCCAGCTCGCCGGGCCATGGCCTGTATTGGCAAAGGAGGGGTTTCATTTTCTCATTCCCACAGCCCAGCAGGCACCCAGGATGGCAGACACAGAGAAACAGCTAGAATGTAGCAAAGCCTAGAGGGTGGCTGGGGGAGGCATCTTGGCTCTGTAGTCATGAGCTTGTGTCTTTCAAGTTCAAATCCCTGCTCTGCCTCTTCTGCCTCTGCTTCCGAGGCTCCATGCAAGTCAGGAATTCTATATGTTGCAGTTTTCTTTTTGTCGTGAGAATGAGAAAGATGATAATAATAACTTCCTCCATCTGGTAGAGCAGCCCCTTCCCATCCAAGCTGTGGTCCATGGGCCAGCAGCAACAGCCTCCCCTGGAAGCTTATTAGAACTGCAGACTCTCAGACCCTATTCGGCCTACTCCATTACCTGGATTTCCATAAAACTCCCCAGATGATCCACGTGCACGTTAAAAGTGAGAAGTTCAAGGTTACCACGGAGCATAGGCAGTAGGCTGCTCTTGGTAGACATGTTCTCTCTCATTAGCTGTACTTAAGTTGCCTCTCTTGTACTTTGAACTCTTATTGCAGGGCTTCTTGGTAGAGATGAGATGCCCTGAAAAACAGATCAATACCTAGAAAAGCTTCTGCCTTTTGCCCTGTCCTGCTGCGGGTTGGTGCTCTCTGGCTATTTACGGCGCCTTCAAGAGTCAAACTTCCATTGCAGACCACAAATGGGACTGATACAGCCCCTCTGGCTCCAGCTGGTGGTGCCTGGGCCTGGCCTTCAGAGCAGAGCCCAGTGTCGTAGAGGCTAGAAAAGCTGCAGCTGAGGCCAGGGCCCATAGGCCAGCCACCCAACCGTCCCTTCTCTCTTCTACCCTGCAGTGTTAGGACTAACGGATACATGTGGTCTGAGAGAGCCCCGGGTGGGTGGGAGAGAAGCAGGCGGCTGTTATATCACAGTGGAGCCCAGGTTTTAATTGGCCAAATAAATCTCCCAGAGGAGAAAAGAATGAAGCCCTCACACAGGCAAAGAAGGTCCTCAAACAAAGAGTTGTTTGCACTGGGACCTTCATCAGACCCCGTTCTCCAGTAATAATAACACAGAAGAAAGAAAAAAATACCATCCCTGGGCGATCAGTGAGAGAGAGAGAGAGAGAGAGAGAGAGAGAGAGAGAGAGAGAGAGACAGAGACACACACACACACACACACACACACACACACACACACACACACACACATCTTTGTGTGTGTTACATATTTAATGCTCTTGGAGCAGAAATAAAACCACAAAGCTATTAGAGAGGAGTCCAGTCTCCATGTAATGTGGTTCTGAGTGCCTTCCTGGAATCCCCGAAGGTCGATGAGTTGGGCATGAATAATGAGGACAAGGAGAAGGAGCAGCGCTGACTATGTCAGCACTCTGAGGCCAGCGGTTCTCGAACTTAAGTGCACACTGGTGTGCAGAGAGCTCGTTACAAGAGCGTGGTTCTTAGGTGATGGCGTCAGTGGGTTGGGCTGCTCTGTACGTTGAATAGTCGAGCCTGGGTGATTGATGCTGGTGGCCCTGGAGATCACACTTTTAGAAAGTGAGTACTGGGGAAAGAATCAGCACATAATAGGTGCTCAATAAATATTTGATGAGTGGAAGCACGTATGGAGGAATGAATAAAACATGCATAAGTTAATGGATGAATGTGCAGAGAATGAGCTTGCAAATGAGAATGTGACAGAGGAGAGCATCGGGAAGCAGTGAATGCATGCTTGCTGGGGCACATGTATGTGGGTTGGGTCCCAGGACAGCAGGGTGGAGCACTGGCCTCCAGAGTGGGTTAAATCAATGGCTGGTTCTCTGCTGTGTCATGTGAGGGCTTGAGTGCTCCAGGAGGAAGCCCAAGACATTCTGGCTGACAATGTGCTCAGTTCTGGGAGCAATGCAGAAATGGGGTGGTTATCATGGAATATACAGAAAGCCCCTACTTGGACCAAGGTTTGGGAAGTACTGTGAACTTTAGCCTGGAGTCTGCACCCAAGCTGGGCATTGTGGGATGCCTTCGGCTACATGGCTGACCTTTCAAAGGGAAGTTTGCCCCTTTGGGTGCCAGCTGGCTTACTTGGAGGAGAGGAGCCTTTCTCTGTAGTCTTCACTATATAAACTCTTCTGCGTCCTCCAAGACCCACTGAAATGTGCCACCTCCAGATAATCTTCTCATTTCCAGGTGCAGATCACAGAAGGCCAACTCAGGGGGCTGTAGGAAAGCAGGGACCGGAAGCCCCTAGCATTTCACCTTCACTTCTCTCTGTGCTTCCTCCTCCTGTACCCCTCATGCTAAAACGCGGCCTCTGACATGCCCAGCTTAGACTTTGCACCTCTGCATTGGAAAGGAGACCATCTGCTCTTTCTCACTCCCAGTCTCTAAGTTTCCAAGAAAGGATCCCAATCACTGGGCTTTGGGCAGATATCGACCTCTGGACCAATCACCGTGGCTACCAGGTCGGGTCATAGTGTACACATGGCAGCTTCCTGTGGTAACCGTGATGACCCCACAACCAAGGGGAGCAGGGACATCAAGAGGGTAA